>NC_056737.1:192357758-192437758 GCF_019279795.1 Protopterus annectens
TCACAATAGTAGCCAGTAGTACACAGGGTGTCCTAACCCACTGCAGGTTATGGGCTGAACATCATGTGTGTCCATACAGCCCACACAAGTCTCATACAGCTGGACAGGTGTAGACCAATACAGACAAATGCTATACAATGGCCTCTGGATATGCTCAATGGATGACCCCAACCCCCACAGACACACACACAGACTACAGCAGGCCAGGCAGTTGGCTGTAGGTTGTGAAGACTAGGACGTCTGAAACCACTATGCTGGTAATTAAAGCTAGGATCTGACGTACACTGGTATGCCTCCTACCAGCAAATTAGGTAAGTCCACACACTGAAATGGAGTACCTCGCATACCAGTACAGTAGTAGCAAATGTGTACAACTGTCAGCTGTGCCCCCCTTCCAACGTACACATGTGAGAGTCATGTGCGCCACCCCTGGTGCTGTGTAGGACTGTGGATACAGTTGGATGTCCCCCCACGCTGTGCAAAAATGTAGCAACAGTCAATACCACATGACCGTTAGCTACCCTGCAGACACAGCATGCCACCTGTCAGTGTACAACGCAGGGGTCGGCACCACAGTACTGACTATCTGGACATGTGACACATGCGATCCAGTTGACCATACTGGGCATGCTCAAACACATGAAGGTATGATGGTAATGTCAGTCGACAACATGCGTAACAGTCATACTGGGCATGCTAACACAATGAAACACAGGACGGCCAGGTCTGCAAACACCACTGGTCCAGACATATCTGCCAGTACATTGCTATACTGTTGGATGACTGTGCTGTATGGTATGTGTGTGGTACTGTCTATTGTCTGTATATATGCCATGGTGTATTGGTAATTCACATGAGCTGTGTGCACAGGGTATTGCTACCAACACGTGCAAAGGATGGTTCTTTGTTTGCGGCCAGAACGACGCCTTTGGATACGGAGTGGGTAAGGCACATTCCAGCAGATGGGAGCAGTTGTGCGTGGGTTTGCAAGGTGTTAAGCACTGCTGACCTCTGGTTACAGCTCCTTATACTTGTTTAGACTCCACATTTCTTTAACAGTGCAATACTCACATACTGGTAGACAAACGCGCTTATTCTTGTAGCATTATAGTTGCTAATACTGTTTCCTATAACATGTAGCTGTTTCAGATACAACAAAATCATTTTATGACATCACTACACACAATATATAAACTCTTTTCCTGAAATCACAGGCCATGTGCCGTAACATTCATTTTGCAGGACACAACTGCCCAGAGTGGAGTGTCCCTCACAAAGGCGAACAGGTGGTAATTCCAAACTATTATGCTATCATCTACCTAAGGTGGTCGGCGGAATATGCATTTTCCATCACTGGCAGACCTCACATATGAATGGGGAAGAATGAACACTGTATCAGGGACACTGCATAACACCCTGAGGGACACATTTAGATGATTGGTTCTATTAACCTGACACATTGACAGTCACAGGGCATATGTATTCATTCACATTTGTCAAGGTACATGCTGTTTATGACTCATACATGTTGTCATTAGTCATTACGTGTATTCCGCCACTTGTCCACCTAATATCACTAGTTCTGGAAGTGTTTAGCTAGGACTGTGTTACATTCTGATTCGTGATCATGGACGTCCATGATAATCGGGTACAAGACACTGATATAGTCCCTATGTGTTCCCCCAATGGTTTACGGACTATCCAGTAGATGTGCTCTTCAGGTTTGGGAGGTATAGGCATCTGCTATGCCCACATAGGAATATTAATTACTTCCACGGGGCGGGCCTAATACATCTCTGCCAACCAACACCTGCACACTTAGGCCCATTATTGCATACCCATGATTCCCCTTCCTGACACCCCTCTACAGCACTCATGACTCATACTTACTGTGAGCGCAGCTGGGGTATGAACACACCCCTACACACTGCCCACTCTCCCCGTCTCGGGACACATATTGTACGTTTTGTCAACCCATGTGTTATTACACTTGCACAACCTACTGTTCCATGTACAGCTACATCCTGCTCGCATCGATTACTACAGGTTCACCTGTATAACGAATTTTTGGTGTCCCGCAAGGGACCCCATTATCCATGTTTAAAGTGTAGACGTTGCAGATCTCTCCCACTGGTACTTTCCTACCAGTGGTTTGGGAAGCAGTGGTGTATTTACCTTTATTGCGTGTCTGTATGTCTGCCCAGCCTATCTGGGCGGTGTGGGAGGTAAACGTTTGTTTATTGGACCTCCCAGTAACATATGCCCGGTCTGAACATATGTTACCCATAATTGCTGTAACGTAACCTAGTTATGTACATGTGTATATCTACAGTAACATATATATATATATATATATATATATATATATATATAAAATATTATATTTATATTTCTGTGTGTGTGTGTGTGTGTGTGTGTGTGTATATATATATATATATATATATATATATATATATATATATATATATATATATGTTGTCAGTCATTACGTGTATTCTGCCATCTGTTGACCTAATATCACTAGTTCTGGAAGGGTTTAGTTAGGACTGTGTTAGATTCTGATTCGTAATCACAGACGTCCATGATAATTGGGTACAGGGCACTGATATAGTCCCTATGTGTTCCCCAAATGGCTTACGGACTATCCAGTAGATATGCTCTTCAGGTTTGGGAGCTATGAGCATCAGCAGTGCCCACATAGGAATATTAACTACTTCCACTGGGCCTAATACATCTCTGCCAACCAACACCTGCACACTTAGGCCCATTATTGCACACCCATGACTCACCTACCTGACACCCCTCTACAGCACTCATGGCAAATACTTACTGTGAGCGCAGCTGGGGTATGAACACACCCCTACACACTGCCCACTCTCCCCATCTTGGGGCACATGTCATACGTTTTGTCAACCCATATGTTATTACACTTGCACAACCTACTGTTCCGTGTACAGCTACATCCTGCTCATGTCAATCACTATAGGGTTGCCTGTATAGTGAATTTTTGGTGTCCCGCAAGGGACCCCATTATCCATGTTTAAAGTCTAGACCTTGCAGATCTCTCCCACTGGTACTTTCCTGCTGGTGGTTTAGAAAGCAGCGGTGTATTTACCTTTATTGCCTGTCTGTATGTATGACCGGCCTAGTTGGGCAGTGTGGGAGGTAAACGTTTGTTTATTGGACCTCCCAGTAACATATGCCCAGTCTGAACATATGTTACCAGTAATTGCTGTAACGTAACCTAGTTATGTACATGTGTATATCTACAGTAACATATATATATATATAATATTATATATATATTTCTGTGTGTGTGTGTGTGTGTGTGTGTGTGTGTGTGTGTGTGTGTGTGTGTGTGTGTGTGTGTGTGTGTGTGTGTGTGTGTGTGTGTGTATATATATATATATATATATATATATATATATATATATATATATATATATATATATATATATATATATATATATATATATATATATATATATATGTGTGTGTGTTGTCAGTCATTACGTGTATTCCGCCATCTGTTGACCTAATATCACTAGTTCTGGAAGGGTTTAATTAGGACTGTTATATTCTGATTTGTAATCACGGACGTCCATGATAATTGGGTACAGGGCACTGATAAAGTCCCTATGTGTTCTCCAAATGGCTTACGGACTATCCAGTAGATATGCTCTTCAGGTTTGGGAACTATGAGCGTCAGCAGTGCCCACATAGGAATATTAATTACTTCCACTGGGCGGGCCTACTACATCTCTGCCAACCAACACCTGCACACTTAGGCCCATTATTGCATACCCATGATTCACCTGACACCCCTCTACAGCATTCATGACAAATACTTACTGTGAGCACAGCTGGGGTATGAACACACCCCTACACACTGCCCACTCTCCCCGTCTTGGGACACATGTACGTTTTGTCAACCCATGTGTTATTACACTTGCACAACCTACTGTTCTGTGTACAGCTACGTCCTGCTCACATCGATAACCACAGGTTCACATGTAAAGTGAATTTTTGGTGTCCCGCAAGGGACCCCATTATCCATGTTTAAAGTGTAGACCTTGCAGATCTCTCACACTGGTACTTTCCTGCCGGTGGTTTGGAAAGCTGCGGTGTATTTACCTTTATTGTGTGTCTGTATGTCTGACCGGCCTAGCTGGGTGGTGTGGGAGGTATACGTTTGTTTATTGGACCTCCCAGTAACATATGCCCAGTCTGAACATATGTTACCCGTAATTGCTGTAACATAACCTAGTTATGTTCATGTGTATATCTACAATGACATATATATGTTTTTTTGTGTGTATATGTGTACATATCAATTAATGTTGTATGTGTATATATATATATATATATATATATATATATATATATATATATATATATATATATATATATATATATATATATATATATATATATATATATATATATATATATATATATATATATATATATATATATATATATATATATATATATATATAGATATATATATATATATACATCTGTGTGTCCGTTGACCAATACATTTCCCAGACAAACACACTTACACATGCGTATTGGGTTTTATCTCTGCTTCAACAGCATACTATTGCCTTAGTCATTATGACACCGACACTTCACTCCGGTTAACTTGTAATCGGTATATAGCACATTATACAGTGGACAGATGTTGCACTTTGTTCATGTATGGAGTACCGCTGATAAGTGTGATGTGATACAGTGTCATTTGACCTATTCCTCGTCTGCACAGCCTATTATTCCTGCTACTGTATTTGTTTCTGTGCACATTCATATTATTTATGTCAATAAATGGAGTGCATGTGTTACAGAGAATGTACATCAACATATTGATGTCTGCATGTTGTTGTGTCTTTCGGCTTTTCCCGGTTAGGGGTTGCCACAGCGGAACTCCGGTCCGCTAATGATTGGCAGATAGATTTTTACGTGCCGAGTTGCCAGCCCTGACACACAACCTTCAACGAAGGTATGCCCATTCACGCATGTCTCCAGCAGAAGACGCTCTAGCTGAGAATCGAACCTACGTATTAGCTGACCTACACGGGCCACTCCCTTGGAACGGCGCAACCAACCCTGGCACTCCTGTAGCCATAATCGCTAGCCATAGTTTCTCCAGCTCACCCGTGTTGAGTTTCCACGTGTAACAGCCATTATCCACCTGATATCGCAGCCATGACACACCTTTACACATTGCCCTCTCCAGAGCGTTAGGGGCCCTGCACACATTTTGTCCCATCTCGTGTATTCACAGGGTCTCCCGCCATTTATATTTGCACATATGTGCCTTTCCTGGTGTTATGGATTACGAACATTTGCGGGTTACAAGTGTAGGTGGTCACAACATGAACTACATTTCATCTGTGTGTAATGTTGACATAGCAGTTCAACGATATTATGGCCACTGGTATAACCCTGCCTCTGGTGTGAATAGCGGTGCTCTACTCACTCTTGTGCAGCTTTATCTGACATACGCTGCAAGCACTATATAATACCTTAGTTGCTCTAGATTACCTTCACAACCCTTGTGTATGCTTTCTTCTTTTGGCGTTTATTCTATATATATATATATATATATATATATATATATATATATATATATATTTTTTTTATATATATATATTTCTTTATTTTATGTCAGTTGATATATATCTATACACACACACACACATATATATATATATATATATATATATATATATATATATATATGTGTGTATATATATATATATAGAGATAGATATATATATATATATATAAGTTACATCTGTGCAAAACAACATACATTTGCTATGCTGGGAGCTGCTTACACCCATGCAGGTGCACTTGCATATCCTTATTGTGAGTCACATATGTTTACTGCCACTTCTTTGTGCTTACGTGTGCCTTATTTATTATGACAGTACCACTTTGATTGATGGAATCCGGTTAATGGCCCCATGCAAAACACACGTTCACCTTTACATGTTTAAATGTTGGCTTTACAGCACAGAGGCATTCATTACACAAGAAAATGATATGTGCTATAGTCATACTTGAACCGGGAATGTATTTACATTAGGCGGATGCTCTAACCACTACACTATTGGTGTTTTGCTTCATTTATATGTATACCCATGGTTCATAGCTACCCTAACATATGCCTCACTGCTTCACTTACACAGCAGGCATCCATTCTCCTGCTGGGAAAACCGCAGTACTACACATGCGACATTCCCTATTCTCTACTGCTTTGGACCCGTGCTGCATGTTTACTCACTCCAAGGATATTCAGAACTCCAAAGCTTATAGTCCTGGCACATACGTGTGTTTGATTGTTAGGGTGTTCATGTGGTGATCCGGGTTTAGGCTTGTCCGACTGGTGACCGGAACTGCCCTGTACCTGTTCAAATGTCAGACGTAGCACATGGACAGAGTTCGTCCCAATTTTAACATTCTACCTGTGTTTACAGACGCAGGGGTTTGGGCACCTCTGACAAGATTATTATGTTGGCACTACATAATATAGGGTGGGGGGGTGGTTCCACTACATAATGCAGGGTAGGGGATGTTTCCACTGGTGTTTCCCTTCACATTTGACTATTTCATTCATTCATTCATATATACGATGAATATTATTCTGGACATCACTTATGACTTCACTACAGGTATGCAGTAGTACTGTCAACAAATGTGACAGTTGGTTTGTGTACATATGTGTACGGACCTCTGTAATACTCAGGGACTAATTTCAACAGGGACAAGGCAATGACAAATCAGGGACAATCACGGACACTTCTACAATATTAGTACTATTAACTTGAAACATGTTGACAGATTCAGAGCCATATGTATTAATACTTAATGTGATAGTGTTCAATCTCGCCGTTTGTTCTTACACATGGGTTCGGAGCCGATCCTCGGCTCCGTGCCGGCCTCTTGCAAGCTCTGCATCGAGAAGAAGCTCGAGACAATCTAATACCCACAATCCCCCTCTGCCTTTACCTCAGATCTAGTTTGCCGCTGCTGCATACGCATCGTTGGGAGCTAGCTCGAGAGTCTAAGCTAAGATATAACTTTTTTTTGTTATATTTTATTAGAATTCTATTTCTATTTGATGTTTCAGTATTATTCTGTATGATTGTGTTGTGGTCTCGTTGAGTTTTTGGTACCGTTAACTAGTTTTATCGGTTTGATATTTTTCGGGGCCTACACCCTTCATAAATTTAACATAGTTGAGGATTCTTTATACCGGATTTGACAATTTTTATCGGATTTGACAAACTTTAACGGATTTGACTGCATTACTGGACTTGTCTCTCTTTCCTATAATGTCTGATAAGGTGAAGTCAGGTTTCAAGCGTTGTCAGTGTGGCCAGAAAATGTCAGTGACTGACAACCATAGTTCCTGCGTCTACTGCCTTGGCCCTCTCCACTTGCAAGAGGACTGCTCCATCTGTCACTCTTTTAGTGGGAGGGTCATGACAGATAGGCGCAGGAAACTAATGGACAGAGGTCTATTGAAACCTTCTTTCCAGGAGGCTCTGGATACTTCTGACCAGGCATCAAGTCCTCTAAGGAATCGAAGACGCCGGAGCCCAAGTCATCGGCTCCGAGCTCTTCAGCAAAGGTTAGATCACCGGTTCCACAGACTTCGGGCCGAGTGTTCAACTGGTATCGGTTCCTGAGCCTCGAGTCTTGGAACCGTGATGGAGCTCCCTCCTTGACCTTATTGAGGTCGGCTCCGTCTTCGGTTCCTTCGACCCGTTCTTCCTCCAAACTTTCGGATATCGATGTGGATCGCGTGGTGCAGAAGTTATTGGAGCATTCGCCCTCCAAACTTATTTCGGTTTCCACCCAGTTGGTGTCGAAACTTGAAGGCCTCCCTGTATCTCCATCCATTCCTCTTCCGAGACCGATTCAGTCCTTGGAGCCGGAAGAGGTTGATCTACTGATTGTGGAGCCCTCGGGTCCAGAACCGTCCTTTTCTCGGTCTGTTCCTCTCACCTCGACTCCGTCGGACCCGATACCTGAGTCTCGGAGCCGACGGTCTGTCCTTGGTTCCGGGCCGAGTCAAACCGACGTTTGGTTCCGACTCTCCTCGGGCCTCGGCGGATCGATTCGCTCCGTCCTCGGGTCGATGCCTTCGTGCCCGTGTCGGGATTCTTCCCATTTCCTCGAACCGGGACTCTTCGATGCGGGACCCGGGAGCGCTCGACCTGATGAGGAAGGTGTTGTCTACCCAGACAACCACATCAGTGGAAGCAACCTCTCCTCCCCATAAAGGGCCGTTATCTTCATCTGCACCCACGGCCACATCCAAGCGTAGGGCACCAGTGTCTCAGCCACCCCTGGAGGGTGCCCCCTCTTCCTCCGAGGCTTCTTCGGATGCTCCCCACGAAGAAGTCCCTAGGAAGAGATTGTGTAAGAGGAGACACTTGGATTCTCCACAGGAATCCTTGACATCTGATACTGACTTAGATGAGTCAGAGGGGTCCCTAAGTCACCTTCGGAAGATGTCTCTTTTCGGACATATTGGAGATCCTGAAACAGAGAGGTGACTGGCAGTCCCTTCCCCTTCTGAGGATGAGTCAGTTCTGCTGAAGGCATTTGGTGCTCGCCTTCTTCCTCCTGGGTCACTCCGCCTTCGACGAACTAATGGAACTAATTGCTCAAGGGCGGGAGGCTCCTGACACAGTGGAACCAGTTCCAAGGAAACCTAATAAATACATCACGGCACCTCAGGACAAGTCCTACCTTACAAAAGGAGTTCCAGTAGACGCTATGGTGGTGGCAGCAGCCACGAAAAAGGAGATGTCGGTGTCTTCGCCTGTCCATCCTCCTAATAAAGATTCTAGGACGATGGATAGATACGGAAGCGCATTTTAGTTCAGCTGCTTTTCCATGCGATCCCTGAACTATTTGACCCATTTTACACGTCTACAGAGGGATCTAGTCAAAGAGTTGGGAGATACCCTCCAGGGTACTACAGATGCAGCTGTCTCAGAGAAAGTGACAGCGCAACTTAATACCCTAACATTGATTGTTAACTCGTCCATGAGGCTGATTTCCTACGCAGCCGAAGGTTCGAGTAGGGCAGCAGCTTCAGCGATTGCTCTTCGCAGACAATCCTGGATGCTTATGCTCCTTTGCGGAAGCCTTCAAGTCTTCCTTTACAAACGCCCCATTTGACGGTGCCACTCTCTTTGGCCCCAAAGTAAAGGAGACCCTTACCCGGTGTGAACAGGAGGGAAAGACTCTGTCTGCTGTCGGAGTCTGTTTTTCCACCCCAACCAGACCGTACCCCAAAGGGCAACGAGGTGGAAAAATGTGGTTTCGAAAACCCCAAGGATCTTTCCCAGGCACACAGGGAGACGCCTCTAGAGACAGAGGAGGTGGTAGAGGTGGAAGACGCAGCCCTGGCGGCAGAGGGGTCCGCAACATCAAGGTGACAGGGGGACACTCCCTGCTAGACCTTTCCAGCCCTCCTGAGGGGAGGGCCGACTGTCCTGCTCTGGAGGCAGTCGGGTCGCTTGGCTTTATACCCTCAGGCCTGGCAAAGTTTAACTACAGACAAGTGGGTAAAAAGCGTGGTTACCAGAGGTTACAACATACCCTTTCTATCTCATCCCATTCCAAAGAAAAGACTCCCAGATGTACCGCCCCATCTGCGAGAGCCAGCAGCCATAGAAATTTCAAAGCTGCTAGAAAAAAGAGTCATCCAACCAGTCCCAGCGGACCAGCAAGGATTCGGGACTTACTCAAGGTTCTTTTTAGTTCCAAAGAAAACAGGGGACTGGAGGCCCATTCTGGACCTAAGCTACCTCAATACCTTCATCAGGAAAGAAAAGTTCTGAATGGTCACGCTTCAATCGATCCTTCCATTCTTACAGAAGGACGACTGGATGTGCTCAATAGATCTAGAAGATGCATACTACCACATCAAAATGGCCAGGGCATCCAGAGATCATCTGCGTTTCCGGCTGGGGGCCAGTCACTTTCAATTTCGAGCCCTGCCCTTTGGTCTGACCTCAGCCCCCAGGGTCTTCACCAAATGCATGGCAGTGGTAGCGTCTCACTTGAGACGCCAAGGATTCCAGGTGTTTCCGTATCTGGACGACTGGCTCCTTTCTGCCACCACCCAGCGTCAACTACTACAGGCCAGAGACTTTGCTCTTCAACTGTGTGTTCACCTAGGGATTTCCGTAAACTTCGGAAAATCCTTACTTCAGCCATCACAAAATATCTTGTTCATAGGAGCAGAGCTAAACACACGTCAGTTGATTCTGAGGCTTCCCCCAGAAAGGATATTATCACTTCAGACTCATATATGTCTTCTACTCTTGTCAAGGAAATCTCCTGCAAAACTAGTACTGAAGGTGTTAGGCCTCATGTCAGCCTCCCTTATTGCAATTCCCTTGGGAAGGCTGCACATGAGAGTCCTACAATGGCTGCTGTTTGCACAATGGTCATTTCAACAACTACCTCTAACACACGAGATTCTTATAACAAAGACATGCAAAACAGATCTAAACTGGTGGCTTCAAACGTGCAACCTTTCCAAGGGGAGACCGTTTGTGCTACCCACCCACAGTTACGGTGACCACGGACGCTTCCCTGATAGGGTGGGGGCATCTTTCAGGGACAGACAGTCCAAGGCGAATGGACTAATTTGGAGTACAATCTGCACATCAATGTTCTAGAGTTGAGGGCAGTGTTCCTAGCGTTGCAACACTTTGCTCCCCTTCTTCCTCTAGGGACTATTGCATTTCAGACGGACAACATGTCGGTAGTCTGGTACATAAACAAGCAAGGGGGAACCAAGTCCTATCAGCTATGCAGAGAGGCCATGAGAATTTGGCAGTGGGCGGAGTCCATGGGTCGCTTTCTAATAGCAACGCACATCCCGGGTCATCCAACGCCATAGCCGACAGGCTGAGCAGAGCAATTCTGTTACCGCACGAGTGGTCCCTAAAACAGTCAGTGGCGAAAAGGATTTTTCGCGTGGGGCCAGCCTTCCTGCGATCTGTTTGCATCTCCAATGAACGCCAAATGCAGGAGCTACTTTGCCCTATTACCCTCCAGGGAAGTCCCCAGGACGACTGGTTCACGATTGGCCCCGGGACTCCTGTAATGCTTTCCTCCATTTCCTCTGATATCAAAGTTTCTCCAGAAAGCCAGGAACCTACACAGGACAATAAACCTCATTGCCCCATTCTGGCCTCGTCAAATTTGGTTTCCCTTCCTGAAGATACACTGCATTGGGGACCCTGGATTCTGGACCCAGAGCCAGACCTATTGACTCACTCATCAGGGGTTCCCATCCCGCTCCTGTCCCTCCATCTAGCAGCTTGGCTGCTCCAATTCAACTTAGCCAGGTCTGATCTTTTGTCACCAGCAGTCCAGGATATATTGGTGGCTTCCCATAAAGCTTCCACTACTAAAACATATGCTAGCAAATGGAAGCGATTTGTATTCTGGGCGAATACACACCATGTGGATCCTTTTATAGCTCCTTTGAATAAGATATTAGAGTTCTTAACGGACTTATTCCATCAGGGTGCTTCTCCTGCTACACTAAGAGTTCAATTGGCTGCCATTTCGAATTTCCATGTGGAAGAATGTGGAGCTCCTGTTATGGCTCACAGACTTTGTAAAGCCTTTTTAAAAGGGATTTTTCATATTAGACCACCGGTCAGATCTCCTACGTCACCTTGGAGTCTAAACTTATTGTTATCTAAATTAATGTTGCCCCCCTTTGAACCTGCTTCTTCTTGCCCGTTAAAATTTTTATCCTGGAAAACTCTCTTTTTGGTAGCCATTACTTCCGCTAGGTGAGTATCTGAACTTCAGGCTCTCTCCATCAAGCATCCTTATTTGATCTTTCACTCTGACAGAGTTTCTCTTCGAACCAATTCATCCTTCCTCCCTAAAGTGTGTTCTATTAACAATATTAATCAGTCCATTGAATTACCCACTTTCTTCAAAAACCACTCCAACAAAATGGAGTATATGTTACACAAATTAGATGTTCACAGACAGCTAAGATTTTACTTGGATAGAACAAAAGATCACAGAAAAACAGATCAACTCTTTGTGGCTTTTGCTGATAGCAGGAAAGGACTTGCAGTTACCAAAAGAATTCTTTCTAAATGGTTAACGGATTGTATAATCTATGTCTACGATTCTTCAAATCAAACCCTTTTACACAAACCCAAAGGACATTCCACAAGGTCAGTGTCTACATCTTTGGCTCATGCAGCCCGCCTACCACTGGACGCTATTTGTGCAGCTGCTACTTGGTCTAAGCCACATACATTCATTTCTCATTATAAAGTAGACAAGGTTTCTAGGGACAGGGCAACCTTTGGTTCCACTGTGCTCAAGAACGTCCTCCCGTGAGTTCCTCAGGAACAAGGAGCTAGGGACGCTACCCATGTGTAAGAACAAACGGCGAGATTGAACACTATCACATATAGAAGTTATGTCCTTACCATAACGTTCCATGTGGAGTGTTCATCTCCTTTGTTCTTACAGTCCCACCCTCCCACCCTTAGGAAGAACGTTCTTTGATGCCTGGCCAGGAGCATTCTGCTACTGTTGCAATATTGTGTACATAGTTGGCATATATATTTATATGTGTCTGTTTGGCTTATATATATATAGTTATGTGTAGATTCTTTCTGTGCATATGTGATGTAAGCATGAATGTGCTCTTCTGTAGATTGGTTTGCTTGCAAACTAGATCTGAGGTAAAGGCAGAGGGGGATTGTGGGTATTAGATTGTCTCGAGCTTCTTCTCGATGCAGAGCTTGCAAGAGGCCGGCACGGAGCCGAGGATCGGCTCCGAACCCATGTGTAAGAACAAAGGCGAGATGAACACTCCACATGGAACGTTATGGTAAGGACATAACTTCTATTTTTCTGCAGTTAAAAGCGTCTATTACTCTTAATTATTGTCATTAGTCATTCAACTGTCATTCAACACCTTTCCTCCAAAGGTCACTGGTTTTGTGAGTGATTAAGAGGCTGGCCAGTTATTGTGCGAATGCTCTGACCATTGATAGGGTTGCCACATTTTCATATGCACAGGATGGGATATATTCTGGACACACCAGATTGTTTAGGCCAACACATACCCACGGTCAGTACAGGGTTTAGAACATTCATTATTTTCCCAGATGAGAGCCTATTCCTGTAGCACTTGAGTTGCTTATTCTGTTTCTTGTACGATTTATATATTTTACATCCAGAAATAACTGTTTTAGGCAACTGTTACATGAAATATGGTACATAGTTATTTCCTACAATCACAGGAGATTTGCCATTGTATCATTCTTGGTCAGGACACACCTACCCAAACAGTGACTGTCCCTCACAAAGTGGGTCAGGAGGTACCCTGCTTACATCAGCGCCTTAATCACCCTATTTCCAAGTGCCACTATGCGACTGTGTACAATATATTCTCTCGATAATTCATGTGGGGAGACGTGCATCACGAGCAGGTGTTTGATCCTGGGTAGTAGGTTCTGCATGACCGTCTAGAGGCTGAACAGTCTCATGAACCACTACTGCACATACAACTTGTGTCCAGATGTCTACAGGACTGGACATCATGTCGTGATACCAAGTTTGATGTTTACACAGGATACTTATCCCATGAGGGAGATCCAAAAATTGAACAAGCCAATAACCGTCCATTTTTTTGGATTTACGAAAATGGGTTAGGGTTTTACATGCAAGGGATACATAGTTTGCAATCCTGACACTGCCTAGGGTGACACTGCCTACTACATATGAGTAGTGGTCAGTATGTGTAGATATGGCTGCGGCAAGCTAGTAGCCCGAGTATGGCTGGATTTGGTGGACGTTCAGGAATGGTGGCAGGTTGTGTGCTGTAGAGGGGATGATGGGTATTCAATTATGCATCCAGGTGTGTTGCATTTGGATGGCCCAGTTCCATCCAGACCATTCTGTGGGTATGTGCCGGTGACGTTTCTGTATATGTGTATCGCACATTTTAATATTCATATGTTTGTGTGATTGTGTTCTACAGTATGGCCTGTCAGGATGTATTGCGGATGTGTATGCTTGTTCTTTGTGTTTCTTTCTGATTCACCCGCTGCTCCCTCATACACCTCCAGTTCACCTATTGTGCATCCAACACAGTCTCCCCTTTGTGGATTATTACATTACTCATCCCCCCCCACACCCATATTCCACACACTCCATCCATCCCTTCTCTGGTTGATGGCCCATGGCACAGTCAAGGGAACACATTGCATACACTACATATGTCAGGTACCTGTATGGTTGTGAGGACTACCCTGGCATGTTTCACCTTCCACATGCTGTACATCATGCACATCGGTACACGCAAATACTTATCTTTCATGACATGGTAGGTACACCCGGGTAATACCCGTTCAACTTTGACACATCCTGACAAGAACAGCTTGGACCGCATATGGGCGGATTTTGGCCGAATGCTCTGACCATTGGTAGGGTTGCCACCTTTTCATATGGCCAGGATGGGATATATTCCGGACACAAATCAGATTCTACAGGACAACACATACCCACAGTCAGTACTATGGATAATACTTTTGTTTTATGCCTACATGTTAGCTTATTGTTGTAGCAGTTTATATGCTCCTTCTGTTTCGTTTACTTGATTATTCTATTTCTTGTAACATGTGGTATGTTACATACAGAAATAACTATTGTATGCAACTATTACATGCAATGTGGGACATAATTATGTAATACGGTCGCAGGATATTTTACATTTATAATGGTTTTGGTATGGACACAACTGCCCAGCTGTGTATTATCCCTCACAATGTGGGGCAGGTGGTAACCCTGACCATTGGGCTAGACGTAGCTATTGGCGGTGCACTACCATGATGCGTTTCACTTCCACTTGGTATAACTATCTGCACTGCATTAGAATACGGGCACACGGTTTTAAATGTCATTTGTTCGAGGGATGGAGACTCGATATTCGCTAATGTGCATTTGTGTTTGCTTCTTAATTTTGTGTTTGCAAGTACTGTCTTGCATGCTTTGCATACGTTTCAGTATCCACAGACACTGACAGGTATGATTACTATTCCAGGCAGACTGTAATATTCAGCATTTTAGGTTGCACGTCAACAGCCGACATTTCCACACCTCCGTGCGGCACTTCGACATGCCCCATGCACTCGCGCTCGTTTCCTATGCACGTGGCTGTGGTGGCAGCAGGCCTTCATTAATATGCATATGGCGCTACTGCGCCATCTACATGCCGCATGGTCGGCGCAAGCCTAACGCCGGCCTTGCGCCAAGCTTCATGAATCCCGGGGTTAGACTTCAACAGTGTTATAATAAAGTAGCCAAATTTGCCACAAACCTGCCAAGCAGATCCCACCATTGCTTGGATCTTAATCAGCAAAGAGCTAAAGTGGCTTGAACTCCCTCATATACTCCTGTATTTACAACTATTGCTAATCCACAAATTACTTCAAAATCCTAAAGAATGTCCAAACCTAAAACTCTCATTTGCTCCTATTCCCCAAGTAGAACCCTGCATTCCAATTAAAAGCCTCTACATACCGTACATCCTAAAACATCACTTTATTGTATTCTAACTGTGACTCTAAAAATGAAACACTATTCCATTTTCTTTGAGATATACTGAACATGTGAAGTAATTCAAAATGGAACTAATGCACCTAACACATATTTGGCTCTGCTGTTATACCTCACCAGGTTAAGGTTATCCAACCAAACCTGAGCTCTTCCCCTAGCTACAAAATACTTAATCCACTGTTACCTATTCCCACTTGCAGACTCCATGGCTTTCTTTTACCAATATCAACTCCATGAATTCAGAAAAAAGATCGACTACCTTGGTGCTTGACAGTCAAGGTACAGCACTGTTTGAGCCATCTGTTCTCTTGTCACTCAGGGAGTACCTATCACAGTGGAGAGAGCCAAGCAGGGGGAGGGAATCATCATCCAGGCAGCCAAGGAGGTGTTTTGCACCCTCGCTCACTAATTAGTTAAGTAATAAGGGTGATTCTAATTAGGCCATGACCGATCCTCAGCAGCTGATATGAGAGCTGACATAACTATGGGGCCTACTATGCCCTTCCTGTGCACATGAATGCTTCCACCTACACACTAATAAGGGCTACTATTCCCAGGTTGTTAAACTAAGCCCATGTTCCCAGATTAACAGCTGCAACTTTACATCCTGCATGCCTCCATGTGCATATGGTGAAGCAGCCAGCAGAACCATCACCCCCCCCCCCCAGCCAGCATCCAAACTCCCATTTGAACTCAGGTTGTGCCTGCATCAGAGTCAAGATTATATCTTTGTCACCATAGAGCCATACAAAGGCACAAGTGTGATTAATAGGAGATGAGAAAGGTCTATCTAGAGGCTCACATATTTAAATATATGAAGTGGGTAACAATATAATTAAATGGATCAAAAGATTTCATGTTTGACAATGAACTAAGTCTCAGATAACTATCAAAAACATGGCTTGGGTTTTGGGGTTTTATGAATGCCTGTCAGGCTTTTGTGGATCACCAGTCCCACAGAGGGAGAAATCATTATTTGGGCTATTTGGACAGGCAAGAAGTTTCCTGCCTTTAGTGGCTGGAAATTGTCAGCATAAAGGATTAGCTCTGGAAGATATAAGGAACTGGGCAGATAGTTAACAAAGAGGGAGAATAGAACATACCCACAAAGTGAGCTTTTAAGAATAGCACATCGCAGAGAAAAGTCAATGAAGTTATATTTATTTATTTATTTATATTTGTTGACCGGGAGTGTCTGACTGGACGTAGGTCCATTTTCAGTCGAGGCCCGGGGAGAAAAGCTCCACAGTTAAAATAAACAGACAGTAGTTACATTGGATTACATAGTGATTAACAATTTAACATAGCAATTACTTACAACATATTTACAGATGAAGAACATAGTACATCAGTAGACAACTAGAATCTTTATCTGTAAAGTACATAACAGACATTAACAAATGTTACAATGAGAAGTTCCTGCTGTATAATAAGTACTAGGCTTATGAGCATCTGAGCTTGCTATAATCAAGGTAGTTAGTGGAGTGGAAAGAAAGGTAGGGGTTGGATGGGGTGGGTGATATTAGAGTGGGAGTTGCAAGGGCATAGCCAGCATGTTTTTAGGTGCGCTTTTAGTAAAGTTTTGAAGTGGGTGCATGATGGTATGGAAGTAATTGTGGGTGGAAGGGAGTTCCATAATTTGGCTATGGTGCAAGAGAATAGTGCTTCACCAGCAGAGTTATTGGCTTTAGTGATCTGCAAGTTATTTTTGTTGCTGGATCTTAGTGGTCTGGTGGTGCGATAGGGTTGGAGTAGATTCTGGAGGGATGGGACATTTAGTGGATGGTTTACTAGTTTGTGGGTGAGTGAGAGTTGATACCATTGAAGGAGGTGAGGGAGATCAAGCCAGCCCAGTTCAGCAAGTGAGAGACAGTGGTGACTATGGTAGGATGCCCCTGTGGCGAATTTGGCGATTTTGTTGTAGCAGGTCTCTAGCTAGTGTAGATCGCATTGCCTTAGGTTGGCATATACTGGAGAGGCATAAAGTAGGGTGGAGATAAGGTGGGAATTTGCTATTGAAATCTTTGCTGCTTTGGTGAGAAGTTGCTTATTTCTGTATAGCGCTCCTAGTTTTTTGTGGACTTTTTTTATGGTCATGGATATGTGAATGTCAAATTTTAGTTTGTCTATTTCCAGTCCTAGCAATTTGGTGTGTTCAATTGGGTATATAGTGGTGTTGTCTTTTGCTGTGATGTTAAAGTGAGAGTTGTTTTGAGTATGTTTGGTGGGTTGGAAGATGAGTAGTTTAGTTTTGTTTGGATTGAGTATTAATTGGGCATCGGATAACCAAGTTTCAACAGAGGAAAAGGCTTCCTGTGTGACTTTTTGCAGTTTGGGTAGGGACTGGGCTGAGCAGATGATGGTTGAGTCATCTGCGTATTGTATGAGTGTGCCATGTTTGGTGGCAGAGGCTAGATTATTGGTGAAAACAGAGAAGAATAGGGGTCCAAGGATGGATCCTTGGGGAACCCCTATGGAGACAGGTAGTTGGGGAGATATGTCATTCTGCCATACAACGGATTGTTGGCGGTCAGACAGGTAACTCTGAAACCAGTTGGTGACTGATTGTGAGAAGGATAGGTTATTGAGGACAGAGATAAGTTGTTTGTGTGGGACCATGTCAAATGCTTTAGATAGGTCTAGGAAAGTAGCAGAGGAGAGATAGCCATTGTTTTTATGCTGAAGGATAGTGCTAGTAAAGGAGAGTAAGGCAGTGGTGGTGCCATGGTTTGGTCAGAAACCATGCTGAGTATTGGAAAGGAGGTTGTTAGTAAGGAGGTAGTCTGAGACCTGAGAGTGTATGCATCTCTCTAGTATTTTGAAGAGTGGAGAGAGAATAGCTATGGGGTGGTAATTGGTTAGTTCTGTGGAGGGTCTGCCTTTGTGGAGGGGAATTATATGTGATACTTTCCACAGTGTGGGAACGTAACTTTCTGACAGAGATCGGTTAATCAAGATAGATACTGGGTATGCCAGAGCATCAGCTGCAATTTGTAGGTATTCACTTGGGAGGTTGTCTGCTGCTAATCTGGTGGGCTTAAGTTTAGTTAAGAGTTTTTTTTATGTTGGAGGTAGGTACAGGAGAAAAAGAGAAGGCAGTGGGGAGATTACTAGTTGAAAGTGTGGGTTGGAGGGGAGGGGGGTTGTGTTGTTTAGCTAGTGATAGTATGGTTTGTGTGAAGTGTGTGTTGAATGAGGTAGCAATATTTTCTGAGGAGTGAGGGATGTTAGGAGGAGGGGTACTGACTTTACCTGGGTGGAGGATGGAGTTTATGGAGGACCAGAATTGTTTGGGGCTGTGTTGGGAGGAGTCTAGGGCAGACTGGTAGTATTGGAATTTGTCCTGTTTTATTAGCTTTTTGACTCTATTGCGTAGTTCTAGGAATTTCTGTCTAGTTGAGGGGTTTAGTTTTGCGCCAGTGCTCCTGGGCTTTATCCCTGTTTTTCATTTCTGACTTAATGGTTTTCTGTAGCCATGGGGAGGGTTGTGCTTTGATTCTGGAAAGTCTTAGGGAGGCATGGTAATTAAGGATGCTCAGGAAGGTAGTATTAAAAAATTCAACTGCGTCATCAAGACTGAGGTACTTTAGAGGATGCCAGTTGCATTCTTTGAGGGATGAGATGAATGTGAGTGGGTTAAAGTTTAGTTTTTTACGTATTTGACGGTAGATGACAGGTTTAGCTTGGTATAGGCATTTTTCGAGTAGGAATGTTGGGGAGTGATCACTGAAGCTATCTGATAAGCAGCTTGTTATATATGACTGGGGGCTTGAAATTGAACATCTTTTATCAAGGTAGTCCATCAACCAAGTGGAGGATTATTTTATATTTTCTGGAGAATCTAGCAGTTTAGGTAACAAGGAGGTGTTCACCACATCAAAAACATTTTAAAGTCAACAAATTGGGTTTCAGTTAGTTGGTAGAGCTAGTTACATTAACTAGAGAAGTAATAGTTCCAGAATGAAATCCATTGTAGAAATGAGAAAGAATGAGAAAGAAACCTGAATTTATTACAGAACTCAAAATCTTGTCAAGTACACAGTTTTTCAAGGATATTGTTAAAACAAGAAAACCCAGATGCAGAAATATCTTACAAATATTTTGGACCAGGTGTGTTTGGGGAGAAAGTAAATGTATGTTTCCAGGCAGAAATGACTCTGCTAGAGGTGATGAAAGGCTGAGTATGATGCAGAGTGATTTAACAGTAAATCTGGAGACTGGCTTAAGAAGAATTATTATTTAATTTGCCTGAAGAAACAATGTGGGAGGCATGAGCAATTTGTTAATGTAGAAGTAGGGACGGAATACAGGTTAGAGTAAGATGCATTTGTATCAGATCTTCTGTGGATAGGAGCTTATCTTTTTCTTTTCCTTTAGACCACCTGCCTCTGGCCATCAGCTCACCTCCCAGCCAATCAGTTAGCCCTTTTGGCCTATTCATTCTGCTTTGGCTGCTAGGGGGTGATGGTTGGTTTGACTAGAAAGGGAGTGTCATACTGCAGGCTAAGAGATTTATGTGTCCTAACTCTTGTATGCTGGTATTAGATTTGATATGGGTATCAGCCAGTAAGGCAAATATTGCCATCTCTGTGGTTATGTGCCTATCTGTGGGCCATTGCCATCTCTGTGGTTATGTGCCTATCTGTGGGCCATCACAATATCTGTGGTTATGTGCCTATCTGTGGGCCATCTCCATCTCTGTGGTTATGTGCCTATCTGTGGGCCATTGCCATCTCTATGGTTATGTGCCTATCTGTGGGCCATCATCATCTCTATGGTTATGTGCCTATCTGTGGGCCATCACCATCTCTGTGGTTATGTCTCTATCTGTGGGCCATCACCATCTCTGTGGTTATGTGCCTATCTGTGAGCCATTGCCATATCTGTGGTTATATGCATATCTGTGGGCCATTACCATCTCTGTGGTTATGTGCTTGTCTGTGGGCCATTGCCATCTCTGTGGTTATATGCCTATCTGTGGGCCCTAATCTCAAGGAACCTGCACTGGAGCATTACAAGGTCACATTCTGCAGTAGCACATCACCTCCTCAGCAGTGCTGCCCCCTCCAGCCTGACATGCACTCCAATTGCATTCTCCAGTAATACTGGCAACATAGAGGCTTCACTTCTCCCTGGCACTCAGTCCATGTCACTCCCCTCAGAGAGAAGGGCAAGTGGGCACAGCCATTTCATGCCCCGCTTTCCTATCATCAATTCCTCCAGTGTCAGGGACAATAATCGAACTTCAGTTGCTTGGGTCATAGGTAGAGCTTCTTCCCTCAATGCCACGTAGTTAACTTGGAAGGATAGGAGCACAGCTGGATAGAAAGAATTTGGGTGAGAGGCTGTATTCACAAAGACATGAAGGGATGTACTGACCTGTCCAGGAAATTGGAGGTGTGGAAGCTTTTAAGAGACACATGTTTCAAGGATGTACTTCCAAAATATTTAGATTGAGTAGACTGTATTCTACTGTTGGTGAAAATAGTGGGATTTAGCAAACTGAATTGAAGATTTCAATTTTAGCCTAAAGGTTTGAACTTTGAATGTTAGTAGAAGGAAGTATGGTTGGTTTTCTAAGGGCTTGAACTTTAGTAAAAGAAAGTATGATTTGTTTACTTCAACTTCTTCCAAAGATCATCTTTCTGCTTTACTTTTGCTTGTAGGGAGGGGGCAACTATAGGTGGATAGCATCCCCAGCTTTATGAGCAATAAGAGGAAAGGCAGAATTCTGTGCAAGGGGGAAAGTAATTGCAGTAGTCCAGAGCCAAGCTAGCATTATTGCAATTGTACCGAGGTGCCCATTCAGTGTGATAAAGTGTATCCAGAGCAATGTCGTTTAATTAAGAAACGGACAAACTGTTAAGATCAAGAGGTAGACATTTAAGACTGTTAAGGGACCAGAGGGAGGTGAATGATCACTTAATGAGTATATTAATGAGTGTTGATGAAAATCCACTCTAGCAGTAGTTGATAGGATATGGATTTGCATGATTTAAAGGAGATTTACATTAGAGAATGTAAGTATATGTCATTGTCGGATACACCGCTGATAAAGCTAAGTTCCATATCACCAAGAAGTATGAAATAAGGCTTCAATAAGCAAGGCTTTGGGGGTTTCAAATAAAGAATAAAGGGTTGAAAGTGATAAGGTGGGGGCTGTAGACTGAACAGGTTTGTTGGTTGGTGTGACCACCAATTGCCTGTACTGTGAGCCAATTGTGTCTACAATTCTTGGATTAATTTCAATATGTTGTGGGTAAAAGTATCTTGTCTACTAACACTCTCTCAACAATAGAAAACTACCAGTAACATTGTAAACATTAAAGAAGTATTATTGCTTGTGAAGTAGGCTGCCCTACATATCCCAGATGGGCAGCTTAATCCCTGCACCCCCTTACTTAAACATTTTAACTCCACAGTCTTGCAACTGTAGAGAAGCATAACACACCTAGGAAGGCAAACAGTGGTCCTGTTCTTTCTGCAGCACTCCAACACTTATTACCAAATACCCACATTCTACTTGAAATTAAAAGGTCTGCAATGTACAATATAATTTCCTGCCTTGTTACCTTCACTGCTTAAAAAATCTGTACATTTCACAACATTGCAAACAGTGAACACTGAAACACAAGCTTAACGCATTCTACCAACATTCCTCATTTGTGCATATTGACATTTGCATACTAAAAGGGTTCATAGCTGTCTACTAGGCTAATGGCCCTGGGGCCTTTACAAGCCTAGCCATAGTATTACCCTGGCATCGTGCCACCCAACCTTAGTTCACAGTGCCTCTGGTGAGTACAGCCACTGGAGTTATCTCCAGGGTGAATTTTCTATTCCCATCCACTCATTAAGATTTCTGTTGAAGAGGGTCAGCAAGGTGCTCTGCTTGACATGTATGGGAAGTCTTTTCCATAGCATGGGCAGTCTCTGGGTTATGAACCTGTCCCTCCAGTATGTACTATTGATTGTGGTAATGAGGTTGAGGTCTCTGGAGTGTGTGGTGTGGAGGGATTAGGATTTCTATAGATGTAGCATTTCTAACAGAGCTGGGTCAGACACAGCTTTGTAAGTCAAGCAGAGATCGCCTCTAAGTAGGTGATATGAGACAGAGAATAGCTGGATTTTTTTTCAGTCAGTCCATATAGGACAAGTGTTTAAGGCCTAGGATCCTCTTTGTGAGGTACTTTTGTGGCCTCTCCAGTTGTTGCAGGTGTCTAGTGAGGTTCATGCCAAATGGGGCATTGTACTCAATGACTGGCCTAATGAGGGAAGAGTAGAGGGAGACAATGACCTTTTTCTTCCTGGATGCAAAACCCTCAGTAATGAGATGTGGCACATAGAAGGACTTTCTGACCACAGTGGCAATGTGGTGATCAAAAGACAGGTTGCTGTCAACCTGTGTTCCCAGATCTCTAATAATGTCTTCTGTGTTCAGTGACTACCATCGATGTGGTAATTCGTGGGAATCGTGTTTTTCCCAAAGGGGATGATGACACATTTTTTGGCATTGAGCTTAAAGCCATGGTTCTGGCACCATTCGTTGGTATCAGTGAGACCATTCTGTAGGATGCCAACATCACTTAGGGAGTTAATAACAACTCCCAACTTGCAGTCATCTGCAAACTTTGTCAGCCAGAGTCCCTTTGTGTTGGCCTGGACTTCAGAGAAGTAGATACCAAACAGGAGAGGACCCAGGACCAAACCTGTGGGACTCCACTCATGACTAGTTAGCAGTCTGACTTGGAGTCAGCAACTTTCACACTGTGGGTTCTATCTGTGAGCCAATTTGCAGTTTGCAACCCACCTGGTGATATAGGGATTGATGCCTAGCTTAATGAGTTTTTCTATGATTCCTGAGTGGGGAATGGTATTAATAGCCTTGACCAGACCAAGGTAGGCTGTATGAACCACCTTGCCTTCATCCACAGCTGTGGTGACTGACTCAAAGAAGCTGACCAAGTTGAGCAGGCATGATGTACCCTTCACAAAACCAGACTGTGTGGGATCCAGAGTTTGAAGATTCCCTATATATTTGTTTATTAGGTCTATGGTGATGCATTCTATAGCTTTGCATATCAGACTCATCAGGCTAATGGGAAGATAGTTTGCAGGGTTTGTAGTCACTCCTCCATTGTGAAGATGGATGACTGTAGCAATGTGTCATTTGGTAGGGACAAAGCCTGAGGTGAGGCTGTGATTGAACAGGGCACACAGGTGAGGTGCCAGTTCACTCTGTAGTTCATGTAGAACACAGCCAGGGATATTTCAGGTCCCATAGAAGCTGTATTCTTGGCCTTGGACAGTGCTGTTTTAACCTGTGCAGCAGTAAAAGTGGGTGCCTGATAATCTACTGGTATTGTGATTGGTCCTTTGGGGGGGGGAGAGGGGTAAAGTTGGCACTGAATCTGTTGGCTCAGTATAGGAGGTACTGTTATGCAGTAGCTCAGAGCAAATCTGGGTATTGCCGTGAAGATTCTTTACATAACTATAGAAGGCCTTGTGGTTGTCTTTACTATCTGCTGCAATACTGTTTTCATAGCTAGCTTTAGTAATGCTGATGAAGTCAGCTAAACTGGCTGTGAATAACTGGTATGTTCCTATAATCACTCATAATGTTACTAGCAGAGAGCAGAGGAGATTGAATGCAGTCCTTAATAAATAAAACAAATGTTACCACCAGATCTATGGCCAGTTGTGTAATTTCTCGTAGGTATATTTCTGTAGAATGAAGTTAAAGGGGGATATATCTGCTTAAATTGAATCTTTCACAGAGCTTAATCATCTGGTTCATGCATACAACTCCATTTGGCCAATTTTGGTGAGATAACTTTATAAATTAAGTCAAGAAATACTGTGAGTTGGTGTACCAGATTAAATGCAGGAGAATGTTTAGAGGGATCAAATGTAAGGCCCTGGAATGTGTAGAGGGATCAAATGTGAGCTTATAGAATCTATAGGGGGATTGAATAGTGACCATAGAATATGCAGAGGGTCGAATGGAGGCCATAGAGTTTGTAGAGGGATCAAATGTGAGGCCATGGAATCTGTAGGGGGATTGAATGGAGACCATGGTTTTTTTTTCAATGTGTTCGGAGAGATGACTGTATTTTTTTTTCTAAGGATAGACATCTACAACTAGGTAGTATTAGAAATGTTGATAAAGACTTAGGAATTATATGCTAACCTAGTTAAGAAATGTTTAAATGTTTTGAGGTGATGAAAAAGAGGAAGAGACTAGTTTACCAGTACAATACAGAAACAGTAAAGAATAACATAGTGTTAGACTTAGCAGATCCAGTGTGTTGGCATATTAGGTTGATGATAGTGACACATTAAAAAGCTGTACAAAGAACTAAACATTGAGTGTAGGGATGTAAGGCAAACTAGACAGGCAGCATTTGGGGAGGCCATAATGGAAGGAAGAGGGTTTGAGGACAGTAAGAGTTAGAGAATTTTTGTAAACTGGTAGGAAAATAAAATAAAAGCTTTCAAATAACTAGCATAATGAAGTGTACTTTAATTAAGAAGATTGTAAGTGGAACATGACTATAAGTTACAGAAGAAACGAGAGTTAATGTAGAAACATCATTAACAAATGTGAGTATGACTCAGTAAAGACAAATACATAGGAAAAAGAGACGAAATATTTAAGGTAGATCATGTTATATATTACCAGAAAATCATCTAAGTAAATGAAACTAATTAACTCATTCCCTCCAGTGGAGCTCAGGAAGTTTGCACTGTAACTTCCAAAGGGTAGAGCCTAAGCATTTTGGCAAAATGAAATTATATCCGCACATTTCAAACAAATGTTCATCTCTCTGGATGTATAGGAATTACTAAAAAGTTGTAAATAGCAAACTCTTCCGTACAATCTATTTTTATAGTGGTTGTATTTTTTAGGTTCTAGGCCTTAAACTGGATTTATAAGTCAGAGTAAACATAGCAACTATTAAGTTTGCAATATTTTGTATAAAACTTAAAATGTCTCAGTAACCTCTCAAGTTAGACATATTCTGACAGCAGCATTTTGTTCATCCAGCTGAGAGTTTTCATATGAGGCTAAATAGTTCTGCCTGTGCCACTTGGTTGCTGAAATATTTAGAGAAATATAAAATGTATGACAATATAAATGCATATTATATGAACAACAATTAATACCTTTTTACCTGCACTATGCAGTATCCAAATATCAATGCAGTTCTATTGCCCATCATGTAACCTTAAAGATGAAATCCTTCAATAACTTGTATGCAGCATATTTTTAGAATTAACCACAAAATACTTGACTTTATAGACAGCCAGAGAACTCGAACTACTGCATAAATAATTTTATTAACCAAAAACGTTAAGTGCTTTTGTTCTGTATTCTTCAGGACTCCATCAGGTGTCAGAAGGATGTAACTACAGATACTCCTGGAGACGTCACTGGGCTTTAATGAGCTAATAGAGGATATTGACTGAAAGATATTAAGTAGTTATAGATTAGTGGACTTCCAAAGAATTGTTGGATAGATATACTATTAAAACTCTGAGTCTTAGCGATACCCCCCAGGTAGTATGGTGGGGGGACACTCCAGCTCTACATCGTACTGCCAGTATTAAGCAGAACAAAGCAGTGAAAGCAGCACAGCTAACTGTAGGACATAAAACTACAGTGAAATGAGAATAAAATAAAATAAAATAAAATAAACAATACAACAAGGCTAAAATGTACTTAATCCTCCCACATAGGTAAGCTTTGTCGGCACATCACAGTCAGAAGTACACTGAGGATATTTCAACACCAGGAGTAATATTCACTGACACATCAAATTATACTAAGTTCCTCAGGTAAAATTTTTCTCCACTTAGTAGAAGAACAAGGAGCATCACTAGACCAAGAAATTTATTTATTTTTTATTTATTTAACATTTGTTTACTGGGAAAGTCTGACTGGAACAGAGTCTGTTTTCAGTGCAGGCCTGGGGAGAAATGCTCCAGACACGTCTTTGGAATGTGGGAGGAAACTGGACCACCCAGAGGAAACCTACATAAATGCAGGGAGGACATCCAGACTCCACACAGAAGGTACCCCAGCCAAGAATTGAATCTGTGAACCTCTTGCTGTGAGGCGACAACGCTAACTGCTGCCCCACTGCACTGACCTGTGATAATGAAGTAAATGCACGTTTCCCTTTCTGTTGTTTACTTGCATTAGTTAAATGAATGATCTTTATTAGGGGATATTTTTAACTCATTCATTTTCCCCTTACCTGATCAATCTATTTCATTGTTTCATGGTCTTGGAGGAGATGGAGCCTATTCTGACAATCAGTGGGTGCAAGGCAGAGAAGCTAATTCTGTTTAGGAGACCAATATAATACGGGTCTATATTATAACATCGAAGTCTTACAACTTCAAATGTTATAATATTGAACCCAGTAGAGCGAACGCACACACACACACACACACACACACACACACACACACACACACACACACACACACACACACACACACACACACACACACACACACACACACAGGCAGTTTGAATGACCTAAGGAAAGTATTCGGTGGGCCATTTCTGCAGCTTCGCTATTTTCTCAACTGTGGAGTGAAGGTTATGGACCGGGTTAAGGTAAGTGTGCGAACGAAGGTGAGTGTGTGACTGGGCACGGGTTAGGTGAGTTAGGGTTAGGGAGCGGGTAAGGTGAGTTTGCGATTGTGTGGACGTGAGGGTTAGGGTTGGGTTAAGGTAAGTGGATAGCTAGTGGTGTATGTATGGTTTAGTGTAGGGTTTTGTGAAGTGTGTGTGTGTGGATTATTTATTTTGGTGTGCTTGTGTTGTGTGTATGTTTGTCGGAACAGCAAATTTTTTCCCTGGGAAAAAATTTGCTATTCTGACTGTTCGATTTTCTGGTGTTTCACTCTACTGGGTTCGATATTATAACATTCGAAGTTGTAAAACTCCAATGTTATAATATAGACCCTATAATACAGAATATAGTCAGACACACACACACACACACACACACACACACACACACACACACACATACACACACACACACACACACACACACACACACACACACACACACACACACACACACACACACACACAAACACACACACGGGCAGTTTGAATGACCAAACACTGATTCATCTATTCAAACACACAAGGGACACCCCTCTCAAGGTGTGAACTGGGAAGCCAAGCTGTATGAGACAGCTATGATAAGTGTTCTGTTTCTGCTGTGCTGCCCCATTTCAGAAGTAACAAACATTTTAACACAACAGATTCATTTACTTTAATTAGAAGGGACTGTTCTCTTTGAAATCATTATCAAAATATTCCTCATTTAGTTGTGTCCACTGTATACTGAAGAGACAGTGGTGTTATTAGCTTAAACAGGATCAAAGCCTTTTCAGTAAAAGAAAAAAATAAGTGCTACAGATAAAGGACAGGATACCAGTACAAAAAAAATTGAATGATTGGAAAGGAGGAGGTGGATGATTGCTATACAAGGAGCACATTCAGCAAATAAGGCAATGGCTGATTTAGGTTCATAGGTTCATAGGTAGATACTAGGCTATCTGCCCTAGGGCATTTATAAGCCTAGCCAGTGTATTTGGCTTCTGCCTCCCTTTTAAGATTAGTTTACTGTGCCTCTGTCTAGCAGGGACACAGAAGAGATCCCAGGGGTGAATTTGCAATTTCCCATCCACACGTCCAGATTTCGCTTGAAGAGGGTCAGCGAGGGGCTATGTCTAACATGAACTGGGATTCTGTTCCAGAGTGAGGGGGGGAGCCTCTGGGAACTGAATCTGTCCCTCCAGCATGTCCTATTTATTTTTGTGCTGAGGTTTAGGTCCCTGGAGCGTGTAACTCTAAGGGACTTGGATTTTTTGAGGTGGAGCATGTCCATTAATTCTGGGTTTGACATGGCTTTGTACGTCAGGCATAGATAGCCTCTGAGTAGGTGGTAAGCAACTGAGTAGAGCTGGAGTTTCTTTAGTCGAGCTGCATAGGACATCTGTTTGTAGCCTATGATCCTCTTGGTGAGGTACTTTTGGGGTCTCTCCAGTTGCTACAGGTGTCGGGTAAGGTACATCCCAAAAGGGGCATTGTATTCAGTTATGGGCCTGATGAGTGATGAGTAGAGGGGCACAATGACCTCTCTTGATCTAGATGCGAACCCTTTCATGATAAGGTGGGCTATATAGAAGGTCTTTCTAACCACTTTGGCAACGTGATTATCAAAGGAGAGATTACTATCTATGTTGGTCCCCAAATCTCTAATTACTTCTTCTGTACTTAATGGATTACCACCTATGTGGTAATTTGTGGGCACCTTGTTTTTCCCAAAGGGGATGACTATGCACTTTTTAGCATTTAGCTTGAGGCTGTGGCTCTGGCACCAAGCATCCATCTCTGTGAGACCCTTTTGGAGGATGCTTGTGTCAGCTGGAGATTTGATTATGGCCCCAGTTTGCAGTCATCTGCGAACTTTGTCAGCCATAATCCCCCCATGTTAGCCTGAACCTCAGAGAAGTATATACCGAACAAGAGAGGTCCCAGAATTGAGCCCTGTGGGATGCCACTTGTAACTGGTTTGGATTCAGACATGGCACCTGCAATTCTGACCATGTGGGTTCTATCTCTGAGCCAGTTTGCAACCTATCTTGTGATATAGGGGTTGATATTTAAGCTGGTAAGCTTATTTATGATGCCCGAGTGGGGTATTGTGTCGAAGGCTTTTGCGAGGTCCAGGTAGGCTGTGTGGACTACCTTGCCCTCATCTATGGCTTTGGTAACTGTTTCAAAGAAATCAACTAGGTTTAAGAGGCAAGATCTGCCCTTAACAAAGCCAAATTGGGTAGGGTCCAGTGTCTGGAGGCTCCCAATGTCTTTGTTTATGAGTTCCATGATAATACTCTCCATAGCTTTACAGACCAGACTAGTCAGGCTTATGGGGCGATAGTTTCCGGGGTCCATTGTGGCACCACCTTTGTGGAGTGGGACCACTGTAGCTGTACACCATTCTTTGGGTACATATCCTGTAGTAAGGCTAAGTCTGAACAGTGACTTAATGTGAGGGTTAATTTCTGCTTGGAGCTCGTGTAAGACACAGCCTGGGAGACCGTCCGGTCCCATAGATGCTGTTTTTTGCTTTGGAGAGGGCAGCTTTCACCTGTGCATCTGTGATGTCAGGGAGGTTACATTCAGTTGGGACAGGCATTTGCTCCTTTGGGGGGAGGGGGGAGAAGTTTGCGCTGAATCTGTCTGCCAGGATGTTGGCTATGTCTGTAGGTTTGGTATATTTTGTATTGTTATGCAACAATTCAGAGCATATCTGGGAGTTTCCACCCATGTTCCTGACATAACTAAAGAAGGCCTTGTGATTACCTTTAGTGTCTAGGGCAATTTTTCTTTCGAAGCTGGCCTTTGATGATTTTATGAGGGATCGAAGTTTCTTGCTAATACTGATCAGAGATGCCTTCCCTTTTTGGGATTTTGCTCTGTCATGTAGTAGCTTCCTCCTTCTGTTGTATAGCTTATTTATGGCCGGGGTGCACCAGACCAGTCTCCTGTTTTTGGAGGAGTGAGTCTTGGTTTTATTTGGGATAGCATGATCCATGCATTCCTGCAGGTGCTCATAGAATGCATTTGTAAAGGATTCTGTGGATTGGGCTGTATTATCCTCTGGCCCAGGGGCTTTGAAGGATTCTACCTCAGTCTTGAGAAGTGCAAATTTGGCTTTTGAGAAATTCCTTACAGTGATTTCCTTGGCTGGGGGTGGGGATGGGATATGGATGTCCAGGGAAATTTGTTTATGGTCTGATCTTACCAATGAGGGGTTTACCTCTGATGTGGAACATAGAGTCCCCATGTTGGTGATGACCAGGTCCAATATGTTGTTCCCTCTTGTGGGAGTGGTGACCAGTTGTTCCATTGCGTTAGAGTTTATAAATTCAAGGAACCATTGGGTGAGGGTGTTTGGGCTAGAGTAGTTTACCCAGTCAATGCTTGGGTAGTTGAAGTCACCCAATAACATAGTGTTTGGAGAGACCTTCATATTCTCCAGTGTTCTCAGGAATGCCAAGTAGGGTTCCTGTAATAGGGAGGGTGTTCTGTGGCAGGCTACAAACTGAAAGGCAGTTTTGCCCGCTGTTAGTTGCACATGGATGGTTTCCGATGCTTCGTACAGTGCCACTAACCTGGAGGTGTAGGTATCTTTGATGAATATAGATACTCCCCCTCCTTTTGTGCTTCGGTCCAAGTTTTGGGGCCGAAACGCATGGTATGAGTTATAACCTGGTAGTGCTGGGGTGCTCTCAGGAGCCTTGAACCAGGTTTCTGTTACTGCACAGACATCAATTTTCTCCATACTGAGGAGAGCCTCGAGTGCGTGCATCTTGAGGTTTAGACTTCTGGCGTTGAGTAGCATTACCTTTAGTTTTTTTATCCTTGGGTTGTCTATGGAGGTGGGTTTGTCCTTTGAGCCTTGCCTAAAAAAGGAACTATAGGGGTGGCAAGAGCCTTGACCAGTATACGAAAGCCTAAGGGTGACAGGTGCAAGCCATCCCTGAGAAGGAAGTAGGATAAAGAAGGGATGTAAATGGAGTAGGGACAAACAGGAGGAAGCTTTGAAGATAGGGTTAAAGCTAGAGCAGATGTGTTCAGTGTGGACAAGCAAGTGTGAAAAAAAACAGGTGGATGGTGTCACGTGACCCTCACAGACATCAGATGGAGATCCACCTCACTAACAAGAGGGTGGTGGCAGTTCCCCCCTCAGACACTAGATGGAGATACTTCCAACTTACATAACAGGAGGATGGTGGCAGTGTCCCCCAGACATTGGATGGTGATGCTCCTAGTTTACCTCACTAACAGGATGGTGGTGGCAGAGCCCCTTTCAAATACTAGATGAGACACTCCTAACATATCTAATTAACTTGATGATGGTGTCAGTGACCCCCCCAGCTGAGATTGGATGGAGCTGCACTTAGATTACCTCACTAACAGGAGGATGGTGCAAAGCCCCCTTCAGATACTAGATGAGACATCCCTAACGTATATAATTAACTAGAGATGGTGTCAGTGTCATTTACCTCCCTAACAGGAGGATGGTATCAGTGCCCAGCCCCAGGCACTAGGTGGACACACACCTAACTTATCTAACTAACAGGATGGTGGTGGCACTGCTTTGGACAAAACCAAAAATAATGGGAGGACAAAGGCCCAAAAAGAGGGACAGATTTTGTATATTGCTCATACAAACTTAGAAAGTTGCTAGTATAATAGGTTTTGTGTTAGTATGTATTTTCTGAAGGATACGAAATCTGAAACTCAAAAGTATGTTTTATTTAGTGACTTCAATCCTCAGTGATTTGCCAGAAAATCACAAATTTTATGAGGAACCAACAAAAAAATAAGGTAAAAATCTGGTCATTCTGCAAAAATCTGGACAGCTAAAAGGTATGCTCCACCCTGAAGACAGTGGATGGAGAAACTTGTAGATTACCTCACAACTGGAAGAGTGGAGGTTGTAGAGGGTTACTTGTGGGGATTACCAGCAGGTTGCCACATGCAGCCCTATGTCATAGTAGGAACAATGTCAGTAGGACCGAATATCCCTTGGTGCATCAAAGGTTATCCCTCCTGAAGGTAAGAGGATTGGTAAAACAGGCTTCTAGATTCAGCAGGTGTTGATTTATCATTGAAATGCAGAGGTTTATGCCCTGCACCTGTCTTCCTCTTTAACAGACAATGTGGTGCAACAAAAGGGGTGCACTTCTGCATCTCACACTGAATGGTATGGTCTGGGGTGCTGTCACTGCTGAGCCCCCACTAGACTGGCTGAAACAAGAGGCTGACTGGTGTGTTCCTGGACAGCAATCAATGGAGTCTCCTAGTCGTGAATGAAGGCGTGACTTAGAGGCAAGCTCTCTCATCCTTCTATTTTCCATGCCCAGCAGGGTCTTTTGGTTCAGGTTGAATGTGTGGTCAGAAGGTAATTTCACACAAAGGGTTGTTGCTCAAGGCTTTAATATCAAACAAATGTCTGTAGGGTGATAGCTTCAGTTGTGAGTGTACATAGGAACATACTAGGCAAATGATCATACCTTCAGTTGTGGGTGTACGTAGGAACATACTAGGCAAATGATCATGGGGGACCATAAGATGCCTAGCCATATACACCTTTATGCAGACAAATGTAAAAGTTATTACCACCCTCTTCAAATACTTAATAGTGCTCACCTCCAAAATTGAGCAGGGACGAACATGATTACCCTGGTATAAATTTGTCTCTACCCATCCATTCATCAAAACTATTCTTAAAGGTAGACAACGTAGTGCTCTGTTTGACCTGTAGTGGTAACTTATTCCATAGGCTAGGAATATGTTAAGTTAGGAACCTATCTCTCCAGAGAGTCCTGTTTATTTGTTGGTGCAGATTTAAATCCTTAGTGTGGGTGTTTGTAGACACACTGGTTTTGCAAAGTAATAGAAGATCAAATAGGACGGGGCCTTTCATGGCCTGAAAAGTGCAACATGGGTCAGCTTGCTGCAACCTGTATGCTACTGAGTATAAAGGGAATCGTGCTGATCTATCAGGTAGCTGAAGGATTTAAAACCTTTAATTTTCTTGGTTAGAAATCTTTGGGACCTTTCCAGTTGAAATATGTGGTTATATTTGCACATATCAAAGGAGGCATTGTATGCAGTGATGGTCTGATAAGGGAAGAGTATAGTGGTAGGATGACTTCTCTGGATCTTGAAGATATTCATTTGGAAATTTAATGGGCCAAATGGAAGGATTTCCTGACTGTGGTGGAAACAAGATGATCAAATGAGAGAGACAGAGTATATGTGTGTGTGTGTGTGTGTGTGTGTGTGTGTGTGTGTGTGTGTGTGTGTGTGTGTGTGTGTGTGTGTGTGTGTGTTAATCCACATAAGTACCTAAGTCTCTTTTGACCATATCTGTCTGAAGAGGAATGCCATTTGTAACATATGAGGTAGGAGAAACCTTTCTGGTAAATACTACTGTGCTGCACTTTTTTCTATTTAGTTTGAGACTGTTTTTGATGCACCACATATATGCATATTGCAGCTCTTGCTGGTGCTGTTTGGTATCAGAGGATGAGCATATCCCATTGCCCAGTTTACAGTCATTAGCAAATTTGGCCAGCCCCTCTCCAGGGATATTGGTTTGAATGTCTGCAAAATAAATGCCAGATAGGAAAGGACCTAAAACCAATCCATGTGGCACCCCAATAGTCATACATTTACATTCAGAGAAGGAACCAACAACTATAACAACTTTGGATCTGTTGTATAGCTAGTGTGCAATTCCATGCTAGACCTGAGCTTGAGACAAGCATCCATTTCCTGCATGCTTCCTATGGACAGTGTATTTGCAATTGCTTCTTCTCTCTGGCATGGCATACAGTGCATAGCCTTCCAACATTTGCCTCTGAATGTGACCATGTGCAAACACAAAACCTGCAGCTCTCATTCCCAGACTCCTTGTGAAGAATCTCAAGATGAGGACGTCAGTGTCTCTGAGATGCAGAACCTCAAAACACCAGTGTGTGTCCATGTAGCCACAGAATTCGACAAAAAAAAACAAAAAAAAAAATCACGTAATGTAAGGGACAGTGTCTCTGAGAATGACAAGGAATATACTTTATATCTTCCTTCCATCTTAACCTATTCTTTATGACTTTTTCTATTAAAACTCGAGGATAATGATGTCTGTGGCCTGACTCTTGGTTCTCATTCATTCTCTTCAGAAAAGTCTACATATTGTATCTGTGGAGGAAGGAGAAAACCATGGGTAATCCTTCTTATGGAACCACTGATTACTGATTAGGCCCAACTGTACTGTCAAAAGATGTGTCTGACTCTCAGCTTTTTCCAGTTACATTGGGAAGGAATGGCTTCTGTCATATTTTGGGCATCAACAACTTCATTTACCACATCTGTCACAGAGAATTCCATATGTAGAGCCTGCTGTGTCTCTGCGATAGACGTGGTTAATGCCTTTTGACACCTCAGTTTTTAGGCCCAAGCTAGAGGGTCTTGTAATTTGCTGGGAGATGTTATCACTTTCAGTGTAAAGTGTTGCCATCTGGGCTTTTATCAGTATACACAGTATTTAATCAAGGTGTTTTCCACAATGGTCAAAGCCTTGTAGGAGAAGGACTTCCACTTATTCCCCTGCTTTGATGACTGACTCATGTTAGTATCTTCTGGAGGAGCTCCTCAATGGCTTTCTTTCAGAAGGTTGCTTAGATAGTTACACATTGGGCTATGCTCTCACTTGTGCTGGTCATGTCTGCCATTACAGAGGGTCAAGGAGGTCATGCCTGGGAGAAGCATAAGGTCCAGGATTGATAGCAGCCAAAGTTATGATACAGATGGACACCTGAGGATACAGGTGTTGCAGTGTACTGTGAGGTGTCAGTGGTTGCAGAGCTTTTGCATGGTCTTGGAAGGTCTCTTTGCATCAGACCTCTATTGTTGAGGCCTGGAGTAGTGGACAGTGCCTGCCAGCCTCTTAGTAAGCCTCCTACTCTTCCAGCTGAACCTATTGCAGATGCTAATGACAGCACTTCACTAATGGGTAGGGTCTCAGACTCACCTCTGTACCCACACATTTCAGAGCTGTGATCACTTGGGAGAGTAGGCACCACAATATCCCACTGAAGCTTCATGAAGTCTGCTTGTTCCTGAGGATCTTGGAAAAAAAGCTGCTCCTGGGCTCACACTTCATACAAACAATCAAGTATATGGAATATAAACAAGCAAGACGGCATGTGGTTATGCTTCCTAATGCAATACAATGATGTTGTGATTCATAGAAGGGGGGTCTACATTTTCTCAGCATTTCATGTCCCAGATTATGTGAACAAACTGCGCGACTGTATGAGCTACCATTCCTATCTCCTGGAGCTATTCATTTGAATTCCATGTCTGATGTGGATAGACCTGAAGTAGGGCACTACGAAGAGAGAGACCTATTTTTTCCTTGGGAGAAGGCTGTCCTTTCGAGTGATTCCCCTATGATATTGCAAACACTAACCCTAAAAACACACCTTTTTATCCTTTACCATTGGAAAGTATTCCCTTAAATATACAAATATGAAAAAGTGTCATAGGAAAAGCACTTTCTTTCCTTCTGTTTTATTCCCTTTTCCTTTTTCTTTTTCTGTTTATTATTTTCCATTGTAGATTACTAGTTATATGCAAGTGTCTCATTCTTTTAGAGGGTTTGGCTTGATGTTGCAGATTCCCATGTTAATTCTTTTGTTGCTTCATCATAGATCCACAATCCACATTTTCCTTGCAGTGGACATATGCTCTACCCTTGGGCATGGAAGATTCATTTTACCATCAGGTGACTCACCATCCACTGGAAAATGTGGCCCCAGCTAATACTTTGCACCAGAGTTACTGTGGCCTCAGTGCAGCATTTTGCATTTCCTCTCACAGAATCTTGCTGGCACCCTTCTGCCCACTCAGTCAGTGTTTCCAAATCCTTCCTTAGACTCTTCTCGATTCTCCGTTGCTGTGCTTAACTTTGTGCATAAAAAATAAATCCCGTTCCCGTTTTCTGCTCTCTTAGACATGAAGGAAAGAAACACACTGAAGACTATTGATCCCAAGATTAACCCCCCTGATATTCTGCTGGTTATTTTCATGTTGCTAATACTGCCCTTCACAACATGACCCTGTCGCTGGTGCTAGACTGTGTCAAACTCTTTGATGAAGTCTTGTTAGATAACATCTACTGCTGCTCCCTTACCGAATTCTGCTGTAACCCAGTCACAACATTGGATCGAGTTTGACTGAGAGTTCCTTCTCATCATGAACCTAGAGATCATTGTCCTGTAGGAACATAACCAGCCTTCACCTCAGGATACTTTCCTTGAGTTTTCTGCCACTGTTGTGTATTTTCTTAGATTTCTTTCTGCTGGACCTGTTGACACATTATCCATATTCCCAAGGACCATGTAAGGGAGTCTATCCTGTCCTAATTTTTATCTTGGCTTAGGACAACTAGTTAGCTCTCAGGTTGCTGTTCTAACATCACAGCTTGATGTCCTCCTCTTGCCTTCAGACATGAAAAGCTGAAGTTAAATATTTACTTAATATTTGCTTAATAACCTTGCTTTTTCCCAGTCTCTCATAATCTTTCTCCCATCTTTTCTCAGGCTGCTCATATCTGTAGCTACTTTGCTTCCTTCTACAGCATGTATAAACAACATATTGTTCCCCCTTTTTCATATTCTATTAGATTCACTTCAGCTTTTGCCTTTGTTACCCCCACCTTCTCTGGTGCTTTGTTTATCTTGTTGAACTATGACTTTTCCACTTCCCTGCTTCCTACTTTCCACATCTTGTATGCCATGTCATACCCACTAATCACTGACCTCACCTTCTTCCATAGTTAAAGGCCTTCATCTATTTTTGCCTTTTCCTCAAACATTTGTCCCATAGCCCCATCAAGGATATATTCTTGACCCATTTCTTCACCTTCTATCCCTTAATTTAATGCCCTCATTCATAACAGTTTGCTCCCCTAATATCTGACAACATTCCCTTTTCTCTGCATTCTTAATCTTCTTGTGACTATAAACCACACAGTAGTGTGATGACTGTTGGCTAAGGTCGCCTTCAACCACCGGGACATCCCTTGCCCCTTCAGGCTTGGTTAGGATCACATCCAGAATTCTGTTCTTTTTTGATGTAGTCCATTACCAAGTTGACTGAACATTTCTTGGTCCAAACCCTCAGTCAGCCCCCCCCCCACCTCTGAGCTAAATATTTTCCATTCAGTTATTGGTGGATTCAGATTACCCCATTGCTATGTCCCATCTCCTCCAACCTTCCTCTTTTATTCTTTCTTCCAGTGTCTCAACCTTCTCCCATAATGCAGCTGGAGATGAGTACACTATGTTGATCCACCAGTATTCTGTCCCACTTTCTTTGTGTTAACTGGTGGGGCACATCATAGGTTTGGGTCCTGTCTGGTTCTTTAACCACTTCAAAGGGTTGACATTGCCTGCTACTTTATTCCCCGCATGGGGTACTTCCTGCTGTGTGTCCATAAATTACATGGCCTCTTATTTATATATTGCTATCCTTCCTCTATCCCTCCCCTTTGTTTCATTTCCTAATAACCTGAACTCTGGTACCCCTCATATCATTTGCCAAGCTAAAAACATAGGTTTGACTTGAAAATACATTTTTCTGCTCCTTTGTTGGTAGAAGCAGTGAATGACTTGCTATAAAAGAGTGGCCTGTTAAACAAGAAAAGCCTGCGAGAAAGTTTGCAATGCATGTTAAATGGTGGAAGGTAACTGCATAAAGTATCAGCTACAGTCATGCTGTGGACTCAGCATTCCACCAATTATCTTTTGTCACTTTCCTCATAATTGCATATGTACTCATGCTGCGAACTCTGGAACTAGATGAAAATGATTACTGAAACTATTGTGAGGTTGACATTTAAGGTAAAGCTAGTAGACATGATGTTTGCTCCATAGTTTCACAACTCTGCCTAATAGACTAGCATCAGGCTGACAGGTGGAGAATGTCTTCCATTGACATCTGCTATAATCCAATAGCTAGGAATCCACCAGTGGAGCTTAAAGATACTACTTCCCACCACGTTTCCTCTTTGATAAGTTCAGCACGACATGAGCTTATGGTTTACGTTTAGATGTCTGCACCACAGTATACCATCATGTTCAGTCTGTCTACTTCTCATTAAAATTGCTACATACTCCTTGCAGTTATATTGTTAATTTTCTGTTTTACTTCATTCATAATTTTGATAAAAAGTTCCCAGCACAAAAAATCCATACGTGTTGCCCAGCAAGTGGAGTAGAGATCCATCTAGCAGCCTATATATTACCATATACACCGATGCTATAGTACTGTAAACTGTGACTGGGTAATAGAGACTCAAAACAGCACTGGTCAAGGCCAAGGTTTTAATTTCCATACGTCAGTTGTTTTTACGTTCAGTGCTTTTATTGCTTTTCTTTTTCTGTTCCAGTTCAGGTGGCCTGACAGCACCTTTAGAAAATAACTGTTCTTGTTATTTTCTCATCCAAAAGAACAGATTATGCCTGATGCATTGGCTGCATGTATGTTATTAGAAACAATACGGTGGCAGTGTCCCCCAGACATTGGATGGTGATGCTCCTAGCTTACCTCACTAACAGGATGGTGGTGGCAGAGCCCCCTTCAAATACTAGATGAGACACTCCTAACTTATCTAATTAACTCGATGATGGTGTCAGTGACCCCCCCCTTAGCTGAGATTGGATGGAGATGCACTTAGCTTACCTCACTAACAGGAGGATGGTGCAAAGCCCCCTTCAGATACTACATGAGACACCCTTAACTTATCTAATTAACTAGAGATGGTGTCAGTGTCATTTACCTCCCTAACAAGAGGATGGTGTCAGTGCCCAGCCCCGCAGACATTGGATGGAGATACTCCTAGCTTACCTCATTAACAGGCAGATGGTGTCAGTGCTCCCTCCCAGACACTAGGTGGACACACACCTAATTTATCTAACTAACAGGATGGTGGTAGCACTGCTTTGGACAAAACCAAAAATAATGGGAGGACAGAGGCCCAAAAAGAGGGACATAATTTGTATATTGCTCATACAAACTTAGAAAGTTGCTAGTACAATAGATTTTGTGTTAGTATGCATTTTCTGAAGGATATGAAGTCTGAAACTCATAAGTATGTTTTTATTTAGTGACTTCATTCCTCAATGATTTGCCAGAAAATCACAAATTTTATGAGGAACCAACAGAAAAAAAATAAAATAAGGTAAAAATCTGGTCATTCTACAAAAATCTGGACAGCTAAAAGGTATGCTCCACCCTGAGGACAGTGGATGGAGAAACTTGTAGCTTACCTCACAAATGGAAGAATGGTGGTAGTAGAGGGTTACTTGTGGGGATTAGCAGCAGGTTCCCACATGCAGCCCTATGTCTTAGTAGGAACAATGTCAGTAGGACCAAATATCCCTTGGTGCACCAGAGGTTATCCCTTCTGAAGGTAAGTGGATTGGTAAAACAGGCTTCTAGATTCAGCAGGTGCTGATGTACCATTGAAAAGCAGAGCTTTATGCCCTGCACCAGTCTTCCTTTTTAACAGACAATGTGGTGCCACAGAAGTAGTTATTTATTTTCTCATCCAAAAGAGCAGATTATACCTGTTGCATTGGCTGCATGTATGTTATTAGAAAAAAAATGTCTCTGATTTTAATTTTCTCATTTTCTTTTATCACAGCCTATAACAACGTATAATATTGCTTTCTGCAGATATTTCCAAAACATTAAGAACAGGAACTGTGAATTTTATCACCTAAAGGTAAGAGAAATTTTTTTCACCATTGTTTTTACTCTCCTAATTACTGAAATAGACTGCATGTGCAATATATGTAACTGTGAAGTTAATTCAATTAATATTAATTAATTAATTAATATTAAGTTATCAATGGAGCTGTCAGAATTTTCTGAATCATGTTTTTCCATCTAGGTGCTGGGACCCACTGGGAATTGAACCTCTAAATGGTGCTGAGAGATGCAAGTGCATGTTTCATGCAGAGATATAGTGTCAAAGGTGTTGAAGTCATTTCTAGCAACACTTGCCAGAAGCAAAGCTAGTCTCTGTGATGACCACAACTCTTAACATTTCCTATTTGTTTTGTAAATTCTATCATTAAATAGATAAAAACTCGTGTTCATTTTCTGAATATCTTTTTAGGTCCAATGTAATTAAAGTAAACTGTGCCACATGTGGAAGAAATACTCTGTCTTCAGAATAAGCTTTTATTCTTCAGTATATGTATGTGTTTTCACTTGACAGTGTCCTAAGATAAATTGTGTTCCAGTAGGTTCCATTATGTTTGCCATAATTTCTGTACTGTTAGGGCTGTTTTAACCATTGCAGACATGAGCATGGTTTTCTCTCCTCAAATCCATGAGAGGAAATAGAAAATGCCCTACAAGTGTTTATTGTCTACCTTGTGAATAAGAGTCCTTTTTCAAACTTTTTCCCTAACTCAGATTTTATTTATTTTATTTGTCTGATTTGTTAATTGGGTAAGGTGAGCTGGCATTGCACACTTTTCAGGCACAACATGGATGACAAGGCAGAAAACAGTAAAGCAAAAGTTTACATTGTGTACTACAGGGTCCAGTAATATAAACTATTTATGGATTTGTAAGACAAGACTTCTCTGGAACAAGCTCTCTATCCATATGAAGCACAGTTCCTTCCTAACCCAGTTCAAGTATATCTTGGACAATTGGATGGTGAACAAGAACTGAATCCCCGGTTTGGCACCTGTGTCTCTAATGGACACAGGCAGCCTGCTTATGGTTCATCTCCCAGGCCTCTGTAAATGTTTCATCTCCTAAGCCCCTGCTTACACTTAGCAAGTGTACCAGAACTTGTCAGAAATGTGAGATGCATGGCTAGGCTTAAAAAGACCCCTGTGGTCAAGAGATATAGACATAATATGTACAGTTTGGAGGAGACTAAAAGTTAATAAAATTAAGAAAAGTTGAATGGAATGTGAGTAAAAGGGAGATGAGAAGGAGTGTTTGGATGAAGGAAGGAAGATGAACTACAATGAGAAATGTTGATAGAGCAGGCTGTTTGAGAAAAATGAGGATATTAATTTCATAATCTTCATTGAGAAGTAGTTAGCTATAGGAGTCATGATGCAGGGGCCATTTCATGTTTATTACCTGTGATCTAAACAAAATTAATGTCTTTCGGCTTTTCCCGGTTAGAGGTTGCCACAGCAGAACTCCAGTCCACTAATGATTGGCAGTGGACTTTTTATAGTGCCAAGTTGCCAGCCCGACGCCCAACCTTCAAAGAAGGCACAACCATTCACGCATGCACCTACCTGCATGTCTTTAAACATCACTTGACCATGGGGAGGACATGCAGACTCCACACAGAAGGTGCTCCAGCTGAGAATCGAATGGGAGAACCTCTTTCTCTGAGGCGACAATGCTAACCGCTGCACCAATGTGGCCTGTGATCAATGAAACAGGAGTGGGAGTTGTTGTAATTAGTCCTATAAGTTTATTCTGAAGGTATTTAGTTTAATTTCTGATATTCCCTGGAAGGTGATCCCAGTTAGCTGAAATTATTTTTCTAGGGCTTTTTTCATCTATTGCTTTCACAAATTGGGGCCTTCATAGGTTAACATATTCACTGACATTGTTTCTTATGATGTCATAGAGACATTTTTGATGGGTACTTTTGAGAGTTGGATTTAGGTAGGAGACACAGAAGACTGCACATGCTCCAACAGGTAGCCAATTGGCCTTTGAAAGTTAATGCAGTTAAGCACTTTGCCGTGTGCTAAGGTTCAGAATAATTAGACTATTGACGGTGGTTTGCATTTATTTATTTATTTACTTATTTGGACTTTATTGACCAGGTTGGTCTCACTAGCTTGATGGCCTCTTTTCAGTGGGGACCCAAGGTGGTATTCATACTGACTAGGGAAATTTGACTAGGGCACTAGGGAAATTCCCCATTCACTAGGTGATGCCAGAGGGTTGCTACTGGACTGAGACACGCCCAACAAAGTGTAGAAATGCAGTCACAGAACTAAGAGTGATACAGAGACGTCAGAGGCAGTTTTGACTGATTTTTATGGTGAAGGAGTTGAGACACAAGAGTCGATGGATTTAATCCAGAAGGAAGATCCAATAGATGGAAAGGAGGATGACAGGAATACATGGCTACAAGAACAGGAAATTTCTAAAAATGCTAGAAAGAAGCCAGGACAGAAAGAAACAATTTTTGGGATTGATAGTGTAAATCTGGGTGTATGTTTGGCTGGTCGACAAGCCAATTTTAAGGACATACACCTGCAACAGGATGAAATGAGAAGAATTGCTACAAATGCAAAAAGGAGAACTACAAAGAGTTATGCTGAAAGTGTGAGTCAGGCAGACAGACAAAGAAGCATGGAGGAAGAAGGACTGAATATGCAAAGAAAGTGACCAGTGGTTAAAAAAAAAAAAAAAACAGAACAAAACACAATGAAGCCATTAACAGGTGTGACATTATGTATAATATTATTTTACCACTGGGTTTTCAGTTAAAGGACATAAGAGCATTAATTCAATTAAGCAATGAAGACTTTTGTGAAGTGCCGTTTGAAACTTATTTGTTCATAGAATGCTTTATAAATGAAGTGGAGAAAAAAAGCACGCTGTCACCATGAATACAAATAGACAGTTTGCACCAGTTGCAGGCAAACGTTTTATTCAAAAGAGCAGTAAAACTTGTAAGCGCTTTCGTCCTAAGTTTAAAACAATACAGGAACTTCATCAGACAAGCTAGAAAGAGCTAAAACTGCATTTAAATAAAGCAAAGCATATTATATAATTTCTTGTTTGCAAACTTAAAGGGAAATCATGCTCATATGCAAAGGCTATGGTCCTGGGTACCAAATGTAAAAATGTTACATATTATTACACAGTACAAAGTTAAATTGCTAGTATAATGTTTAAAAACATATAATAAAGGCATATTAGAACATATTAAACATTTCATAAATATATACATACAATTATACTAGTGCTTCAAAGGGCATAAAGTTAAGCACTCAGAACATACAAGTTCCTATGAAAAAAATCACTTCAAATTAAAAAATATGTCAACATTTATCGTACCCATTCAATTCTAACTAGTCTACTTTCACATCTCTTAAGTGTGTCATCATACTGAAATGGGTTGACTAAAAATGAAAAATAAAATAAAACTGCACTAAATGCACTATGTACAGGTCAGTGGATCTAGATGTAAACATGTGTATGTATGTGTTCTAAGTTAATTCTAGGTTCATAGTCACATGAATTGTTATAAAGTAATTAACATGGGAACAAAGGGATGTCTTATCTATTTAACACCTTAATCTTCAAAAGGCTAGATATAAATAAGTGGTCGTTTGAGCCTGGCCAGTGTGTGGAATCTAACCTGATCTGCCAAAAGAATTTGGCTTTTTCTAACAGGTAAGGCCAGGCTCCTCCTCTCAAGGAAGGGAATATGGTGTCTAACACAACAAACTTGAATTTGTTGTCAGTGTATTGATTAATGTGTTTTGCCAGAGTATTGACTACACAATGGTCCCTAATGTTTCGAAGGTGCTTGCCTACTCTACTTTTAAGTTTCTGCTCCGTTTTGCCAATGTGAAAACATGGGCAAAACTCACAGAGGGCACAGTAAACTACCTTGTTGGAATTACAGTTGAATTTGTCCTTAATCCTTAGTTTCATGTCGTTTATAGGGGTTTCATTTCCCTCTGATATGTAGGGGCAAAACTTACATGAACTTTATTTGTACATGTAACCTGCCTTATGTGGTTTATCCTGGTGTTCTAATAGGGATTTCATGTTCTACCCTTTATGGCGTTTGTTCCCCAAAATGGTTTTCAAATCTGTTTCATTTGTTAGCAGTTTCAAGTTCTTTTCTGGGATGTTCTTAATAGAGTAGGCGTCAACTGAAAAACTAGTAAGAAAACAAGATTTAAACAAGCTAGTATCATTTATCTCTGTCGTTAAAACTACATTTGGGGTAGATTCAGCCATTACACTCATGGTGGAATTAGGAATGGAATGGTCACTACGGGACACTTCTGTGTCCAGGGGGGGATTAAAGTAGCCACTTTCTCATTTAACCAGGACTTCATTTTTAATATTGTCAACTAAGTTTTGTGGATAACCTCTTCTGAGAAACATGTTACACAAATTGTCACATTCATCCAAAAAGGCCCCTTTTAGTGAGCTCATTCTGGCAACTCTAACAAATTGGCCTTTCAGAATGCCCCTTTTCTGTGTAAAAGGGTGGCAGCTGGTACAGTGTAAGGAATTGTTAGAGTATGTACTTTTGCGATAGATCTCAGATGTGAATTTCTTGTTGACTATGTCTTTTTTAAGTAATGCATCTAAGTAGGCTATTTGTGTCTCACTGATGGTGTGTGTAAATCTTAAAAAAGAAGTTGAACTGTTAATATATTCCAGAAAATGGTCAATCTGCTGTTTAGGACCATCCCAAAGAATAAAAATGTCATCCAGAAAACGAGTGTACATGTGACAGAATGGAAACAATGGGGATTTAATAAGATGTTTTTTCTCCCATTGTAACATTACAATGTTGGCGTACATACCCCCACATGCTGGACCCATGGCCACACCTTCATTTTGGACATAATAGTTCTTATCGAATAAAATGAAATTATTTTTCAGGATTATGTCCATTAACTGTTCAAATGTGTTGGTTCTGTCCTGACTTATCCGTTTGTCTGTCAAGTATTCACAAAACCATTGTGTCCCCACATCATGTGGGATAACAGTGTAAAGGTCCCTATCATCCACTGGGATAAATGTGTAATGCTCGTTAAACTGTACTGAATTGATTTTCTTCAAAAAGTCCCAAGAGTCGATGCAAAGTAGGAGTTCAGATTTTAAAATACCCTTAATTTCCAAATCCAGAAATTTGGCAATGGTTGAGTAATAGAACCCCTTGCATCAGCAATGTGGCATAAAGGGGGTTGGTGTATGTCCTTGTGGATCTTAGGAATACCAAATATTGTTGGAGTAATCAGATAGTTGGCAGATAAGTATTGTTCTTCCATGCTAATTAAGCCATCTATGAGCAGATCTTGTAGGTAACCCCTAATCTTACTGTAAGCCCCATTCAACTCATTTAAGGAACTGTGAGTATATGTAGGTGTATCCAAAATTTCTCTCATTTTGTCACATAGTCATGCTCCCACATAAGGACAACACCACCCCCTTTATCTGGTTTCATTACTCTAAGGCTGGTGTTAGAAGACAAATAGTCAAGTTCCATTATCTCTTCAGCACATGAATTATTTTAATGTTGTTCCTGTTAGCATTTACACAGTGGGTTCTGATATGCAGCTCACACACAAGGGCAGGAACAACTGGGAGAAATGGGAGAAAAAACATCTTATTAAATCCCCATTGTTTCCATTCTGTCACATGTACACTCGTTTTCTGGATGACATTTTTATTCTTTGGGAGGGTCCTAAACAGCAGATTGACCATTTTCTGGAATATATTAACAGTTCAACTTCTGTTTTAAGATTTACACACACCATCAGTGAGACACAAATAGCCTACTTAGATGTATTACTTTAAAAAGACATAGTCAATAAGAGATTCACATCTGAGATCTATCGCAAAAGTACATACTCTAACAATTTCTTACACTGTACCAGCTGCCACCCTTTTACACAGAAAAGGGGCATTCTGAAAGGCCAGTTTGTTAGAGCTGCCAGAATGAGCTCACTAAAAGGGGCCTTTTAGGATGAATGTGACAATTTGTGTAACATTTCTCAGAAGAGGTTATCCACAAAACCTAGCTGACAATATTAAAAATGAAGTCCTGGTTAAATGAGAGAGTGGCTACTTTACTCCCCTTCTGGACACAGAAGTGCCCCATAGTGACCATTCCGTTCCTAATTCCACCATGAGTGTAATGACTGAATCTACCCTAAATGTAGTTTTAATGACAGAGATAAATGATACTAGCTTGTTTAAATCTTGTTTTCTTACTAGTTTTTCAGTTGACGCCTACTCTATTAAGAACATCCCAGAAAAGAACTTGAAACTGCTAACAAATGAAACAGATTTGAGAACCAGTTTCGGGAAAAACCCACTTGTGTTTTCCATAAAGGGCAGAACATGAAATCCCTATTAGAACGCCAAGATAAACCACATAAGGCAGGTTACATGCACAATGTGGTTCATGTAAGTTTTGCCCCTACATATTAGAGGGAAATGAAACCCCTATAAACGACATGAAACTAAGGATTAAGGACAAATTCAACTGTGATTCCGACAAGGTAGTTTACTGTGCCCTCTGTGAGTTTTGCCCATGTTTTCACATTGGCAAAACAGAGCAGAAACTTAAAAGTAGAGTAGGCAAACACCTTCGAAACATTAGGGACCATTGTGTAGTCAATACTCTGGCAAAACACATTAATCAATACACTGACCACAAATTCAAGTTTTTTGTGTTGGACACCATATCCCATTCTTTAAGAGGAGGAGCCTGGCCTTACCTGTTAGAAAAAGCTGAATTATTTTGGCAGATCAGGTTGGATTCCACACACTGGCCAGGCTTAAACGACCACTTATTTATATCTAGCCTTTTGAAGCTTAAGGCTTTAAATAGATAAGACATCCCTTTGTTCTCATATGTGGATGTTTATTACTTTATAACAATTCATGTGACTATGAACCTAGAATTAACTTAGAATACATACATACACATGTTTACATCTAGATCCACTGACCTGTACATAGTGCATTTAGTGCAGTTTTATTTTATTTTTCATTTTTAGTCTTGCCCATTTCAGTATGATGACACACTTAAGATATGTGAAAGTAGACTAGTTAGAATTGAATAGGTATGATAAATGTTGACATATTTTTTAATTTGAAGTGATTTTTTTCATAAGAACTTGTATGTTCTGAGTGCTTAACTTTATGCCCTTTGAAGCACCAGTATAATTGTATGTATATATTTATGAAACGTTTAATATGTTCTAATATGCCTTTATTATATGTTTATAAACATTATACTAGCAATTTAAGTTTGTACTGTGTAATAATATGTAACATTTTTACATTTGGTACCCAGGACCATAGCCTTTGCTTATGAGCATGATTTCCCTTTAAGTTTGCAAAGAAGAAATGATATGATATGCCTTGCTTTATTTAAATGCAGTTTTAGCTCTTTTTAGCTTGTCTGATGAAGTTCCTGTATTGTTTTAAACTTGGGACGAAAGTGCTTACAAGCTTTCACTGCTGTTTTGAAAAAAACGTTTGCCTGCAACTAGTGCGAGCCATCTTTTTGGATTCATTGGTTTGTTTACCTTTCTGGCGTTTGTGGACGCTGTCACCATGGAAAGACTTTCTGTTAAAGAATTTGAACATACAATTAAAAATAAAATTAAATGTACAGCTCAGAGTTCCACTACATTTCTGACCCACAAGCTTTTCCACATCAGTAATATGACCCTGAGACTTCCCTACTGCCTTACTAGTTCCCTTCATAACTTGCTGTGCCAGACCCCTTCTATACCTTGTGGGCAGATATTTCCTTCACTCTAACAGCATGTCATGTCTCAAGGCTAAATTAATTAGTTTATAGGTAAATACTAGCTTATCTGCCCTTGTAGGCCATTTTAAGCCTCACCAATTTCTCTTTTGATGAGTGAATTGACCTATCCCATTTGGTGTTACAATGACCTTAACCAAGTGACAATAACTGGGATCATAACATAGATAATCTGAGGGGATCCATGCATTGGATAAGCATATAGGTGCTGCTTATGTCCATTAGTAGTACAGGGGCCAATCCTGGGGTAAATTTTCTGTTTCCCATCTATAGATGCAAGCTATGTTTGAATGTGGACAGGGATGAACTTTATTTTATATGGATTGGGAATCTGTTCCAGAGCAGCAGTATCCTCTGCGAGATATACCTATCTCTCCAAAGCATTCTGTTAATGCTACAGAAGAGGTTTAGATCCCTAGATATTGTATTTCTGATGACATTTGACTTGCTGATGTGTAGTAAATATATCATTATCGGGTTAGATGATGCCTTGTATGCCACATGCAGGTCACCACTTAGCAGTCTGTAGGATACCAAGTATAGCAACAGAAACACAGGAACACAAACTACCAAAGAAATAATCCAGCAGCACAATAGCAATCTATTGGATTGCTATTGTGCTGTAAGTATAGCAACAGACTATACGTCGGTCTGTTTAGGATATATTGTTTAGGCCTTGTATCCTTTTAGTAAGGTATCTCAGCAGGAGTTCCACTTGCTGCATTTGTCTGGACAGATACATGGCAAAGGGGGACATTATACTCAATGACTAGCCTAATGAGGACTGACTAAAAGGGGCCAATAACATCCTTAGATATAGATACAATCTTTATGTTTATAAGCTGTGCTATATAGCAGGATGTACTTATGACAATAGACACATGATGGTCAACAGTTAGGTCACTGTCCACATAAGTTCCTAAATCCTGAATACCCGGGTCAACTCTTAGGGGCATTTTGTAAATAGGGTAGTTTTCTGGGGTACATGTCTTCCCAAAGGATACAATAATACATTTTTTGGCATTTAGTTCAGTCCATAACTTTGGCACCATTTATTTATTTGGGGTAAACCTTCCTGCAAGATGACTAAGTCATTTGGGTATTCAAATACTGCTTCCAGCTTGCAGTCATCTGCTAATTTGGTATTGGCTTTTACTTCAGAGAAGTAGATGTCAACAGAGATCCTAACACTGAACCCTGGGGGACTGCACTAGTGACAGGTCTCTTTGTGGGAGTAATTTCCTTGCTTTGATTTCCATTGTCCTATATGTGAGCCACTTGACAATACATCAGATGACACAGGGATTTATTCCTGGTTTGTTTAGCTTTTCTGCTATGCCTGAGTGGGGAATTGTGTCAAAATCTGTAGTCAGTTTGAGGTATGTGGTGTGTTTCATTTGAACATTTATCCATTGCTTTGGTCACCTTTTCAAAAAATCACCAGGTTGAATAACCATGATTCGCCCTTGATGAATCCAAACTGAGACAGTCCAGTGTTAGGAAGTTCCCTATGTCTTTATTGATTAGTTTCATGATAAGTCTTTCCATGGCTTTGCATACGAGGCTGGTCAGACATATGGGTCTGTGAAAGGTCATCCATTATGTGGGGAAATGAAACTAGCTGTTCTCCATTCACTATGTAAAAAAACTGTATGGAGGCTGAGGGTGAACAGTGTTGTTAGGCAGGGTGACTAAATTGTGCTTCGTGCTATTTAAGAATAAAGTATATAAGAATATAAAAATATAAGAATATAAGATTAGCACACAGTCACAGGAAATGTTGTCTAACCCGTGTGATGTCTGTCTATATTCTAAGTGAAAATATCCCAAATGAACTATATAATGTATGAGCCAAATCAATTTAACTGATTAGGCTTAATGCTACATACCAATAAATAATACAAGGTACATAGATATTGCATTTGTTGTTTTCTAATGAGTGATCAGTAACCCTGTCTAGTAAATCTAGCGGATCATATTTGTCAGCATTTGTTTGCATTCATAAGATATGGTCATGAGAACTCATTGAAGTATTAGGAACCTAGATTCTAATCCGTATACCTTGGTTTGATGTGCAAGAAAAAACAACGCAGAGCTTCCCTGTTCTGGAAACATAAGAAACTGTCTTTGGCCCTTCTGTAGTGTCAGTGGAAAGACAATGTGCCTCAAAATAGTTCCCAGTGTTTTTGGATTAATTGATTCTGGCTTTGTATGAAGTATCATGACTTTAGTACCTGGATTGGATAGTACGGTTCTGGAAGAAGCAGTGTGAAATGTATAATATTCTAATGTCGATGTCTTCTAGTAACAGTTGTTTTTGTGTGTTGGGAGAGAAGGAAATAAGTAGGGTCAAGGGTCAACTAACAAATAATGCACACTGTTTCTAGTTTCCCCTGCAAATCACTTGGAGCAGGATGTCTACACTGTTTCTAGTTTCCCCTGCAAATCACTTGGAGCAAGATGTCTTCTGCTTTCTTATTATTCAGCATTTATCTTCGTAGAGTTAAAAAACACACAATTAAATGGCATTAGGGACATGGAATGCTACTTTGTATGTGTCCCGGTTCAGCTCAGCATCCATATTATTTAGGGACTCACTCACTTTATAACATATTATTGGCTGCTGTATGACTCACTTAGGCTTATCATTTACCTCAACATTGGAAATACTTAATAGCTGTATGTTCCTTTTCTGCCCTCCCCAACATATTTCCTTACCAGAATGTGTTAGCTGTTCTTAGCAGTACTGAGAAGTGCTTTATGGAGGCACTTTAGTGGGTATAAGCATCTGTGGGTCACTTGAATGTACTACAGCCATATTTAACTTTAAATATCACCAAGGTAGCAGAAAAAAGATTTCATATACTGTAAACATCATGTAGAATCTTTTACTGTCTGTCCAAAGAATCCATTCAAAAGTTAGGTTTCATTTTCAACATTTTAACTTGTCTTTCACCATTCTTTACTTTTTTGTCTTGTAGCATTGCCAGTTTGGCAGCAACTGTTCATTTTCTCATCCCACGAATTTGTTTCTCCCACACATACTTTGAAGTGGAAACAGCAACAAACCAGGTAACTATTCTTCTGTGATCACCAGAGCATGTTTCCTTTTGATTTTTAAATGCAATGCATACAAACAGATCGACCTTTGTTAAAAGCTGCTGCTGTTCCCAGACCCTTTGGTTAACACAAACCTTTTTACTTTGGAGCAGACCTTCTGCAAGGATACAAATATACTTGAAACAAAGCAGGTAGTTATTCTTTGATCTGCAGAACTTTTTTTCTTATGATTTTCAGAGATAATTTACAATCATCACTGATTGTATGCTGCTAAGCCCTTTCCTTAACAATACATTCTTTCTGTTAACACGTCTTTCCCAAAGATATGGCTTGCCTGTGTTTTATTTGCTTATTGTCATTCTCCCTATCAACATTGGTGTTCCCAAAGGATCTATACTTGCACCTTTATTATTCAACATCTTTACTAACAACCTCTATGTATCTGGCCTCTCACCACTCTTATGCAATATGCTGACGACTTCATAATTATCTCCTCCCCTGATAACCTCTCAGACCTGCACACCCTTACCCCAAACACCTTCAATGTTTTTGAAAAATGGCTCACTAATAACCAGCTAATTTTCAATCCCAATAAAACCAAACTTCCGCTATTCCTCCCTAAATCACTGACACACCTTAAACCCACCTTTCACATCACATCTCTCAACAACACTCTCATCAATGTTGAAACCCTCACCAGGCTCATAGGAGCCATCATAGATGACCAACTGAAATTTGACCTACACATTCAGCAATGCATAAAGAAAATGCACCAAAAACTAGTTTACTTTACAGAAATAAAAAAAAATTCCTTACCAAAGATGCCTATGCCTACCTCCTCCCCAGTCTCCTATACAGCTCACATATTTTTACCAATCTTCAGTCCTGTTTGCTAGCCAGACTTGAAAGCACCTACAACAAAGTAACCAGGTTTGCTGCAAGCCAGCCCACCCACTCCCACCAATGCCACTCACTCAAATCTTTAAACTGGCTGGAATTCTCCCACCTGCTGCTCCTCCCACAACTCCTTATCATTCATAACATTCTTACCAAGCCCTCTTCCTGCACAGCCATTTCCACACCCATCACTCTACATACTCCCACAAGGCCCCTCAGGAGTTCCAACCAACTACACCTAGAAATCTGCAAACCTAAAAAACTAATTGGCCAAAATCTATACAGTTACACTCCTGCCCTATCCTGGATCAAATTACCTCTGCCCATTAGAACTATATCTCAAACACATTAATTCAAAAAAGCCTTAAAAGATCACCTACTTAACTCGTGTAAATGTCACTGCATTAATCCACCATTACCACCCCCAACCTCCCACTCTAACCTGTTTACTTCCACCCTATACCCATACCTTTTCCCTCTTCTGCTCCCTCTTGTCTGATGTTTCCTACTATAAACCACTTTGTTGGCTTACCCTATCTCTTATTTATTATCTCCCTGACTCTTGCTAACCACTTGCAACTTCCCTCACCTACCAGACTACTTACTTCAGCAATTTTATCATTCAACATATGGCTGACTCTTATGTTCTGTATATCCTTTACAAACTCTGTTTACCTTGAATTTACCTATGGACTACTTCCTTAGCAAAATACTGTTCATCTTTGTAATTAGGTAGACTTATACCACCAGCTTGGCTATTAGTTATATTACTGTCTTCAGTTCATTGTATAATTTAAATGACTACTATTTTTTATCTGTTTTTTATATCTCTTTTGTATAATGTCTGTGGAGTTTTTCTCCCCGGGGCTTCACTGAAAAAGGGCTTCAGCTCAGTCGGGCACACCCGATCAACAAATGTCAAATAAATAAATAAATTACCCATGTCGCCATTCTGTTTTTTCTTTTCTTTTCTTTTATAAAGCCTTGAGATATTAATGAATTTAAATTTGTTTCCTTATCCAAGTCATACCTGTAGATAACAGAGAACCTCACAAGTGCTTGACAGATTCCAGAAGTGGATCTGCCAAACCAAATGAGCTCAGAATATTAGCTTTTCATAAAAGCTTTTCAATTCCACTCCTTTATCGTTACTTTCTATGGTTGCTGCTACTATTACCACTGTTATGACCCTGCTTTTATACTGCGTCTTTCCCTCCATCACATCCACATCTGCCACCTTTAACTGTTACTTTTCTACTCCTAATCAGGTAAACTTATTCAACACCTCCTCCCATCTTTCTTCCTTCACTCCTTTCTCCCTTTTTTTCATCTTACCCTTTTTATGTTAGATTTCATATGTCTGTATAGTATCTGCCATTGTATATTTCCCTTTAATTATATTTCACGTCTTTAACAGTTTTTTACCCTTTTCTGTTGTATTATGACAGTTTTTGATATGTTTACATGCGTTCTGTGACCATTTTGAAATACACAAGAATTGGTTCTTGCACTTGATTTGAACAAAGCAACTGCAATTACTCTGTCTTGACACCTGAGCCAATCCTGAAATGATCTTTGGAACAGTGTATTTATCCACTTACCAAATGTGAAATTAATACAAATAAATAAGCCAATGCTTCTGTCTGAGATTTCTGAAATTCAGGATCACTAGATTTGAATGAATGTTCATTCACTGACCACCCCCCCAAAATTTAAATTTTGCCCAAATCTTGACAGTTCTCCCCGATTCTAGATGAAACTCATTGTAAGGTATACCAACCTTGATGTTAGTATTCATAGTAAAGGGGAATGGAGGCATAACCCTTCATATACCTTTCAACTGTCCACAGTTTTGCAGAATGTCCAGATTTTTAAGATTTTAAAGACATCTCTGCGCTAGGTTGTTAAGTCTGCTACTTTACCTTCTACCTTTGGGGGCTTGATTTTTTTTTGTGCTACAAAACTTGAAAATGTTTTCTGTACTTGATTGTAACGTGTTCTTGATTGTTTGCCTTTATATTTTTACATTGCACACATTGAAAATGTTCTCTGTACTCAGAATATAAGATTTCTGATGTAGATTTCAGCACTTTTTAAGTATTACATTGCTTGCCTGTGGATTGTAGGGTGGAATATATATAGTGCAACAGCTGAAAATAATTATGACTGCTTTCCATTTGCATTATTTTGTAATGTGACCTCAATAATTTAATCTGCTTTCCTATTGCTTTGCATTTGGATTGCTTATATTGTAATGTTACATAGTCCTGCCATGCATTCTTCCTGGACTTCATATATTGCTATTTCCAAGTGTGTGTGTGTGTGTGTGTGTGTGTGTGTGTGTGTGTGTGTGTGTGTGTGTGTGTGTGTTTGTGTGCATGTATGTGTATGTATATATGTGCATATGTGCGTGTGTGTGTGTGTGTGTGTGTGTGTGTGTGTGTGTGTGTGTGTGTGTGTGTGTGTGTGTGTGTGTGTGTGTGTGTGCCTCTGTGGGCATGCTTCTCTGGATCTTATATTGTAAGGGTAGGCTAAGCAGCAGAAATTTACTTCTAAGCACATAACATTTCTTATACTGAAGATACTTAATAAAGTGCTACAATTCTGTCTCCAACTTCAGAGTTTTGCTTTGCTGCCTGATATTCTCAAGTCAGTAGTTTAATTATTACATCTTGATTGTTTTTTTTTTCTGTTGCAGAAAAATAATTTCTACAAATTGAATAACTGTTGTTTGAAGAAAACTCTATGGAAGATAAGAAGACTTTATTTTCTTGTAAATAGTATATTATTAAAATATTTTTAGTAATAATTTAGTTGTAATCCTGTCTCTTTTTAATTTGATGTATATGTATTCACATTAACTGTTTATACTATTCTCTTTGTAGTACATTGAAGGTACAACATGGTACATCACTGGTACATACCTGAGTCCACAAGCTTTACTGCAGTCACTACATCAAATGATATGGTTCCCTGATGGGGAGTCTAGTTTATAAAATGAGCAAAAAGCATTTTTTCATAAGGGTTAAGCCCCTGTACTTCTTAACAATGAGCATCCATAATTCAATAATCTTCAAAATGGTGCTAACTTTGAGCAGAGGGCTTTCTTGCTCTGGTGGTCTTCAGCTAAAACTGTTCATTTTTAAGTGCAAAGAGCAGTTTTAGACATACTGAGTACATGGAAATGTGCTTCTGTAAATTAATCTGCCATTGAACACCTGATTTCTGTGACAACAAACTGCATATAAAGCACAAAGTGAGGATGCAAGCAGTGTTTAATATCCAGAGAGAACTGTTTTAGCAGGTTTAGCATGGAAGATTTACTTAAAACTACATAACATCTGCAAGCACTTCTTTAGATCCTTCAAAGTACTACATCACTTTTAAGAAATAAGAAACCATTAAATACTAAAACAAATTTAAAAACAACCACTTACATAAAAGAATTAATTAAGAAAACACCTCCAATTAACTTCAACATTCAGGCTTTTGGCTTTAAGTGTTAGAAGCAACCCACATTTTACACCAAAGTGATTTTCAAATTATGCATAGAGCATTTCTAACCTCTCTCTGTTACCTTGGTACCCAAAGAACAGAGAAGAGAGTTAGCCCTTCACATTCCTAGTGTGCACAATGATCTCATGTTTTACTGAAGGGGTGTATTAGTTTAGGAAGACACAATAACTGTTCAACTCCTTTGTTCCAGGGAGAGAATGGCTGTCTGTCACCAAGCAAACTCTTTCCAAGTAGACTGTAAACTGCATTATCTTTTTGCTATCATGTGGTTAACTCCCTGTTGTAAAATGCTATGGTCAACTGCCACTTCACTAGATACATGGCTGCTTCCACTGCTTGCTTCAGTAATGTGTGCATTGCAGAAATGAGTGCCATAGCCTGTTGAATTGTCTCTCTGCACATTCATCAAGTATCAGTGTCTGAGCTGCTCTAACGGCTGTGATCTCTCTGTACTTTAGGATGTGGCCTTCTAAGGCTATAGCTGTTTAACTGTCCTCAGGCTCATCCATCCTACTGGATTTACTGCTTGACTGAACTCACTGGTAAACTTACCAAGAAGGGTCCCCCATGTTTGATATAAATGGCACTTTCCTGCCATATCAGTTGTGCTGCAAGGGAAACCTCCTTGATGTGTCCCAGATACCCTCCTGCCAACCCTCTTTTCGTCAACAACCTCTCCATCCAGCCTTTATTGTTGGAGTTGCATGCAAGTTAGGAACATTTTTACTTGTATATTACTTGTTAGCAATAGAGGTCTCATCTCCTCAATGTTTATTTCTTGATTTGTAAAAATGTGCCTTGCTCTGTTGTTGGCATGTACTGTCAAGTAAGGGACTGGGCTCTTATTTAGTTGGTGTATGACATCACTACTTTTATAAACATGTGGTATTCATGCCACTGAAAATGTGAACTTCTGTGAAAGAGTTCCAGATTGTAATTGATGAGGATGATGAACCCAAGTATTGGCTCATGGAAGAGGGAGCCTTTTCATAGATCAACTTATATAATAAGAATGTATCTGTTATTTTTCAAACTTGCTTTTATTTTACCATCATTATGTATTTTTCATTTTTTAAGCAGGACATTACTTCAGATGACAATTTATTGAATTGTGTTGGACTATTCCATTTCAATGAAACACAGAATATGCAGTCTAGAAAAATGAAAAAAAAAAGAAAACACGGTAGAGGAGCTGAATGGGCTGTCACCTTGTTCACTGAGCTGTTTGTTCATGGAATCATGATATGGTGAAAAATTGCTCCTAACTTAATTGTTTTAAGTCTATCCATTTATTTTAATGATTAAGGCATGGTGCAGCTGTTGTTTTTCATTTCCAAAACAGGATGGCTTAAAACAAACAAACAAATAATCCTCCTTTCACATCCACCTGGCTTTTTACTTACTCTGTCTCCCTATCCTGTCCACTTCCCTCTTCTACTAACCCTCATTGTCCTAACATTGATCCCTCCTGTCTACTTCCTTCTCTTCCTAACCCTTATAGACGTACCACTGAACCAAGTAGGGCATTCAGGTACTCTCGCAGCTTACCTTAATATCATACCACCACTTATATCTGCAACAATATCCACCGACTTTGCTGATTCCTGCAACAGGACTCATATAGCCTATCGCTCAGCTGTTACACCTCCTAGATGTGTGAAAAGTTTAAGTACCTAGTCTCAAACTAATTCCTATATCTGCTTTGCACTCACTGCATGAAGTGTCCTATATAAATTTTGTTAGCTGACTACTACTCACATGGAATGTTCTCATGTATATACTCTGTATTGCTTGTGTGAAGATATGTGAAGGCTGCCAGTCTAGCTAGATAGGATTTTGTAGATAATTCTGTCATTTGTAAATATTAATGTAAGCCACATGCTTGTACTCTTTGTTAAATGTTGAACTTCAAAAATGTAACCACATTGCACTCTGCTGGAGGAAAGCTGATAAGTCAAGCATTGTATAATTGTTTGCTCTCAAAACTTGGAGCCGAGATGTCTGGATGAAGGAATTCTTGCTTTTGATTTGAGACCACAATTAATTTCTAGAATTTGCATGTATAATGTCTTTTATTGCTGTAGCTTCCTGGCCAGGTGCAAGATCAAAAGGGCTGCTAAACTCTGAGTTTCTGTTAGCCTGGGAACCAGAGAAAAACAATGAAGTAATCTGAAATGAGGCAGTAGTACTGTGCTATAAATTTAAGGACAGAGAGACTCAGAGCATTTTTATATTTGTCTTCAGAACATCCAACATCACCAGCACTGCTTTAATCGAACATCCAACATCACCAGCACTGCTTTAATCTATATGTAAGTTTATTTTAGAACTGTGTTTGCTCTTAGATATAGATAGGAAATAGTAAGATTCATGTTCCTTGTGCAAAATCAGTTTCTGAGCAATATATTTCTTAACTTTCTTTCATGAGAATGTGCAGAAAATATGGGAAAAATTCATGAAAAGTCTAACTGCTCTATCCAACACACTAACTCATCTAGATATGTTAATTCAGTGAACACTGATGTAACTAATCCTTTTCGTAGAAAAACATTATATGCAGACATAAATATTTTAATACAATGTTTTGGTCACTTAGGCTATGATGCAAAGGATTGCATTTTCCAGTGATTTATTTTTAACATAATTGCATAAGCAAAAACTGTTATAAACAATGGAATGAGAATAACACTTTGTTTTATAAAAAGATATAATAATTTGTCAGTCAGTTTAATAGATGTATTAATCATATCCATGTGTTTATTCAGTTTTGAAAAATATCAACAGAAAGCTGGCATCGATATGGATAAATTAGCCAGTAACGTATAACCACTAACTAGTACAGCTACAGAGATATAACATTTATGTGTGTCTGATTACGATAAATCGAATATTTTCATATTTATATGACTATCTCACTAAGTGAGCATTTCAAAATGAAAGGTGACATCTCATTTAAAAATTGACATCTGGATGTGGAGACATTTTTTTTTTGCAGATAGTAGGTGTCTAGCTGGTATGGTTACTGTGATATTGTCCCTTGTTCAAAAATATAATACAGTAAAAAAAATTGCAATTATTTCCATTTATAAAATCAAGATTATAAGTTGGGATATCAATAGTAGCACATTTGTGAATATCTATGTGTGCTGAACAAGTTTTTGTATTTATACTTTTTCATAATTGTTAAAAGCTCAGCTGTTATGAACAGCTGTATGTTTCTGGAAAATAATTTTCTGATAAATAGTTCAAGGTGCACCATTGTTTCTATGGAGAAATTTAAAAGGCAGGATTCCTGATCTCCTGTGGAGTGAAGTAGTTAAGGAATAAGATGCAGAAATCATGTGAGCTGTCTGTTAGTGTCCTCAAGAATATAGCCCATGGGATGATGGCTAATGGCTCCATGATGGAGATATGGAGATTTTCAACAGATCACTAACCATTGCAGAAGGCAATTAAGGCAAAAAGATGGCAAGAGTGATATTCGGGGTGGGAGGGGGGAGGGCAGGCAAAGTCCAGGAATGTAGAAACATGTTAGCTTAGCAAAAGTAGCAGGCAATCAGAAAAAATTAGCAGACAGTCACAGATGGAATTCCAGCAGAAAAGTTGGTTGCTCTCCAGAAAGATGACAATGCTCCGAGAGCAATAGCCAGCAGGAGGTTTGTGGACAGAAGGAGCTGTCAGTTGACCATGATCCAGTTTTATGATCAGGTTACAGAACACTGATAGGAAGTACAAGAAGTACAAATAGATGCAGTTTATCTGGACTTAACTAATATCATTGACACAGGCTTACACAGCCAACTACAGGGATGCATTCAGGGATTCAGGATAGGAATCAGACTGAGGAACTGGATTTGGGCATGGTAAAAGAGTACAGTATAGAGGAATGGGATTAAAAGGATGATGTGAGGAATAACAAATGTGGCTAGTCATATTCTGCAGGGGGCAGTCTTTGGTATAATTTTATACAGTGTATTCATTTCTTATATATCTGAGGGAAGGCAGAACATGATCACCTTTGTCCCTGATGACAAAAAAGGAAGCAGTCTAAGGAAGGACTTGCAATGACTGACCAAGGAGGCAGAAAAATGGCAATCAAGGCTGATTGCAGACAAGTAGAAAGTGCTGCACATGGTTCCCAGCAACATTCGTGTGAGATACAAGCTGAGAGAGTGGAAGTGATGGAGACGGTGCAAAAGAAGAAGATAATGGTATTTATCTACACATAGAGTGGCTCATTACCATCAGAAGGAGATGGCAGTCACAACAATATAATGAATACTGGGGTGTATCCTGAAAAGGGAAGACTCTAAAAGCAAAGATGCGATGTTCGGACTCTTCTAGGCCTTGATCTGCTCACAACTTGAGGACTGTGTGCATTTATGGAGGCCAAACATAGACAGTAAAAACATGAATAAAGCAGAAGTGTAGGTGAAAAATCACATCTCATTAACAAGACCAAGCAGGTAGGACTTGATGAATTGTTTGTTTAAATTCTATGAGCATTAAAGACATCCTAACCAACCTGATAAGAGGTTCCAAAGGTATGGCCACTGAAATACAGAACAGCATTCCCCAGAGTACTCAAAATGAAACCTTGGAACTTTCAACAGTCCTGGGGTGGAAGAGCACTGGACACAAGCAGGTCAGTACCTGGACAGATACTTTTTATGGTAAGGGTCACAAGTCATGGAGAGCAAGATAAGTCTGGACTTTATAAAAGATATGTAACTATACTGGCAGTCAGTGTAGGCTTTGCAGTATTGGTGAGGGTGTCAGGAAACCCACATCAGTAACTGATCTTCCAGGTATTGTACTTGTTGGTGAAGATCATTTTCTTTATTTGAAAGGCTCAGGTGCAGATCATTGCTGTAGTCTAGTTTGGCAGAAGCCTAGGTATTTACCATCACTAAAAAGATGTGCAGATGGAATAAAATGCTTGATAAGGGTGACATACCTCAAAAGCAAACAAATGGTGACCCAGTCATCAAACATTAACCTAAGATTCTGCACCTTAGGCACAAATTCCAGTTTATTGTCACTGCAGATAATTTATCCACTTATGTTTTGTCCTGTTATATTATCAGTGGTGGCATGGATAACCATGGCAACCATATTTGTGATATTGTGTTAAGCCGATTATCAATCATCCAGATGTGGATGCTTTTCAAGTCTTCATCAATACTACCAATGTTTGACACAGAATCTTGAGGGAAGGAGACAGTTGCATATCATTGGTATGGCAATGGCATTGTAAACCCTCCATTAAATAATATATCCTAAAGCAGGTGGTATATACATGGAAAACTATAGTTGGGTCAAATCTGAGTGCTGAAGCACACCACAGAACAGAGGGTAGGCTGAGGAAGAATTAACCAATACCAAACTCTGAGTGTGCCTAGAAATCTTGGAGTCAAATCAATCCAACACTTGCAATGCCTCAATAGTGCTTCAAAGGGGTACTGGATCTTGTGATTAACCAAGGGGGGTTGATATAATGGTTAAGGTCTTTACCTCACAGACACAAGGTACAAGGTTTGATTCCCATGTTTGAGGGAAATTGACTAGGTTTAAAATGGCCCACAAGAACAGCTAGCCTTGCTTATAAACATATGAACCTAAAATGCAGCAGAGAGGTCTAAGATGACCAAGACAGAATAACAATGTTAATCTCTTAATAAAATGATATTGTCAAAACCCTAATTAGGACAGTCTTAGTACGATATCTGGACTGAAACATGGATGTTACTGTCACCTAAACGTGAATCCAGTTGTGTACATAGAATCTTCAAAATCTTGCCAATAAACAGAAAAACTGAGATGAGGCACTAGTTTTCCACATAATACCTGTAATCCAGCTAATTTGAGGAAGGCCATGTCCTTTAGGTTAGAATGAAGTAATGATACAGTAATTTGGTATAGAACTAGGCCCTGCAAGAGATAACCAGCTTTGTGGGGCAGAGGTCTAGTCTACATGTTACCGTATGCATTTTGAGAACTAGAATCCCCATAACTAGGAATAATAAATTTGGACCACGGTCATAGATGAAGTTCCTCTGCAATTCGTGAGAGATCATTTCTCTCGGTAGTAAATCTGATGAAGGCAATCTTAGAAGCAAAGTGCCTAGCTTTTAGTTTAAACTTTTCAGCCGGAAAAAGACTTGCGAGTCCTGACCCGAAGGTACATTGGCAGAGCATCTCTCTGCACCACCCTTGACCTGAGTTTGGAAATGGGCACAGATTGCTAGTAGGATCAGCTGGGGGAAAGGCTGAAGTGGCTAGTGGTCTTCTCTCATCCTTGGGGGAATGTTCAGGAGAAGTCACGTCCTGTGTGACCTCTGATGAAGATCAGGAGCCTTGTTACAAGATTACACATGTCACTCTTCCAACCTTTTGATTCTGATCAGTCTTGCATACATGATGGCCCCTAATGCCATGTCCCATAACTTCCCAATAAGATCAATTGCTCACTGGGCTCTACTAATGAGTCCTCAAGTAACTAATGGCCCACCTGGTTATACAGTTATATTTGTGGTAACCGGGAAAGGAGCAGTTGGAGAAATCTGTGTGCGGACCTGGTAATTGACTTCCAAATCACAAGACAGGCCAGACTGCTAAGCCTGCCCATTATCACGAAACAGAACCACAACTGAATGGTTCATCTATGTGGAGATCTTCCAGGACAAGAACAAAGATTTCAGAGAGAGATCACAGCCTGATAGACTGACAAATGTGCATCTGAGATAAGCTTGTTTTCAAACAGACAAGTGTGGCACCATCTATGCTTCAGTCTTTGTCCCAATCTCATAAGCCTGTGGAGCTCGTGATCATATCTTGGCTCACGAGGTGGTCAGAGTGAGCGATTTATGGTGAGAAGACTGAGATAAGCAATCAAGACCTAAATGTGGCCTCATTCACCTCATCAATGTCCTCAGCACAGAACTCCTGTAAATATTGATTGAAGACAAGAAATATTAATTCAGGTGAAGACTGACACAAGTTCCCTTAGGCCACCAGCCTGCATGTAATCCATTACACTTCAATCCAAATGTAAATAAGGTATGATTGGACCATATGACTGATTCCACCACTAAGTCACTGATCTTAACACCTAACTAGAACACCAAAGAAAAGGTATGTCCCTGTGTATGGGTAGCAGAGGCAACAGACTGAGCAAATCCAAATTCATTGATAATATAAAGATATTACTGGGTTTCATAGTGCAGATGGATAGAGTCTTACTGCAAGCCATGCAAAAAGGGGTTTAAATAGCAACCTGGGCACTGAAGGAGCCAGGAATAGAAAGATGAAGAGGAATAGAGCCATATGGGCCAGTTACCTCTGCTGAGGGAAATAGGGGGGATGTGGACATGAGGGGAGCACATAGGGAGATATGATTTCTGCAATAGAGACTAGGAAGAGTGCCTCCCATGCCTGAGGGAAGGAAGTGAGGTTGTCTGCCTGCAATATTTTCTGCAGAAGCGAGGGATGTCCAGCATTGTCAGATTATAGTATTCCCCCACTTCAGTTCCACAAGCTGAGTGTTCACTGGGAGTAATTGTAGTGCTTAAAGAAGGAAACACTCAAACCTCACCAATGGCTGTCTGTGTGATGGCTCCACCTGGTTATCTCTAGCCCCAGTGATGCAGAATGAATGGGCCAATTGGCCAGGGGGGGCTGAACAATTAATTGAAAGGCAGTGGGAGCAAAGAGTATAAAAAAATGCAAAGGAATTATTTTTTAGGAGCCACAGACTCCTCATTGACTGTAATATTGAAGTTATCCAGAATTAACTATCTAGGTAATTGCAGGACAGAGGGGAGAAGGAAGCCCATGACCTCCTGAAGGAGTATCCTTGTAATATTGGGTGGGCAGTAAATAAGGAGGTACTAACAGTTTGCTCCTGTTCCCATTACATGCTGAGAGGAGCTGGCAGCTCCATCTTTAATCTCCTTCAGGTCAATTACTGAATGAGGGAAAATAGCAACCCCACTGCTGGATTGACCCAACTTGGGGGACTGCACAACAGGAAATCCAGACAAACACTGTTGTCACAAAAATAGGACCATAGTTGTTATCAAATCATATTTTCTATAACAAATGCCAGGTCAACAGCATGGAACAAGTCTGATACAATATTAGGCTTCTCCCTGATATCCCTAATATTTGAGTACAATAGCTTGGCTAAAATTACATGAGTAGATGTTTTATGTAATCATCCCCTAGGAAGAGAGGGCTTCATGGGTAAATGACACAGAATCATATCAAGTGGGTCTCGGTCATGTTTAACCCCATGGTGAAATCCACACAATGCTGATATCAACTCATACTCCATCCTTGTGACTCCCCAACACAAGTGGTGATGAATTCTTGCCCTGTACCTTATGCCATCTGCTGACCTCTGGCAGGCAGGAACAGTACCAGCAGGAACATGGAGTAGTACCAAAGGATGCAGGCAAGAAATTGATCCTGTGTATAGGTACAAAAATCAATGTAGAAATAGAAACTAACACAAAACATTTACAAATATAGCAAACATGAAACTAATAAAAATAATATGGTAAGGCAAATATAAAATTGGCAAATGGAAACAAGCAAATTACAGAGTTATAAGTAAGCAGGATTAAAAGTAATCATGTTCAGTGCTGAAATATAAAATACCAATCTGCAGAAATATAAAATGTGAAATGAAATCAACCAATAAAGCAAGATAATGTGTCCTAAGGAAAGTCAATGCCATTAAGCAATGATGTCAGTTTTAGGGTCTTTAATTTTCTTTCAGTCAACATTTAGATCCAGTGTTATAAGCATGCATGCCCACAGTGAGGCATACAAATAACTAAGCATTTCTTGCACCAGCAACTCAAGTTTGATAAGCAGTTTGGGTGCTTGGAGGAGCAGGAACAGGGGAAGAGTGGACTTTGTCAGCTCAGCTAACTTTGGGGAAAGAGGGAAAGAGGGGCAGTGGATAGGGTCATGGGGATACCCAGACAACCATGCATGCATTATTCTGAGTGCTGCTTGCTGAGTGGTTTCATGTATAGAATCACACATCCACCACCTGTGAAGCAAGGTGTGACAAGTCACCACCAGGATAATGTTGTGACAGAGATGAGACAAAGAATTCCTGGATTACAGACCAACCCAAACATCTGGTGGAGGGGGAGGGGGAGAGGGAGAGTTAGACTCATAAAATAAAAATGCTCTAACTCTACTGAAGATGTTAGCATGCAAGTCTTGTCTTTCAGAGAAAATTATAGGCCACTTAGAGGAATGAATGTCTCATAGGGTGACTGAAGGAGAGTTTTGGGGGTCATTGAGATCCAAAAAATAAAACTAAAAGCTAAGCCCTTCATAGTTTATGCCCAGTTTATTAAGCCAACAGAAGAGGAATCACCCCAAAGTCATTGTTTGTGTTACAGTACCTGATAAGCAAATTTGTAAAAATTTAAAAAATATATATGTGTGTTCACATTATTCTTATTTACACTTTGTTGACTGGATTAGTTCCACTAGGCCAATGGCCTGTTTTGAGGGGAGACCTGACATGGTATTCATACTGATTAGCAGAAATTAATTGGCCAGGGCATAAGGGAACTTACCCTACTATTTATTGATAAGTGTTACGGAATGTTTTACATCCACCTGAGCTACCCCTACCTCAGTCAGATGGGACTTCGGTTTAATGTCTTATCTAAAGAAAGACACACTCGGGAGTGAAGCATCCCTCATTTTGCACTGCAGTGTCAGTATTGGAAAAATCAGTCCTGCTACCTGGTGTGGAAACAGAACCCAAAGTCTCGTGACCTTGCAGTACCAAATGTGAGTGCACTAGCTGTTGAGATACTGACTCAGATAACAGTAACTTGTAGTATATGCTACACATAGCCAGTGCTATATGAATTTCATAGCCACTTTGAATGAACTGAGTGATGATAATGCAGATGACCATAGGAAGAGCCATGGAGAAGAAACAAAGAGAGAGAGAAAGGATCACAACAGAAAGAGCCATGGGAACTGGAAGCAAGCAGAGGTAGAAAGTCAGGGGATTCGGACTAAGAACATCAAGACATTTCAGGATAGTGCTGAATTTAGGGCTGTGTTACAAGTTTCTGAGTTGCCCATACCTTACTGGGATAGAAGGAGGTTTCTCTGTTCACCTGTGAGAGAAGGAGCTTTTAGCAGCCATCTGTCCCTGGAGGAGTGGTTCCAACCCAGAAGTGAGTAGTTTATAGGCCATTTTGGGCTAATTTCTATCTCTTTCATTTCCCTGCTGTAAAAACCACGTTTGCACGGTTTTGTACATCCGATCAGCGCCGGTTAGCTAGGGCTAAATTATTCCCGGCTCCACCAAGTCTCTTAGGTTCATAGGTTCATAGGTTCATACTAGGCTATCTGCCCGAGGGCATTTACAAGCCTAGCCCATCGTTTTGTGGCTTACGCCACCCCTTTAGTATGGGGAACTATACCCATTATTTTGCTGTGCCTCTGTCGAGCAGTGACACTGAGGTAATCCCTGGGGTATATCTGCGATCTCCCATCCATTGGTCAAGATTTCTCTTGAACAAGGCCAGCGAGGTGCTCTGCCTCACATGTACCGGGATTTTGTTCCACAGCATAGGGAGTCTTTGGGTGATGAATCTATCCCTCCAGCACGTCCTATTAATAGCCGTGTCGAGGTTTAAGTCTCCCACCCTTGTGGCTCTGATGGATCTAGATTTTTTGAGGTGAAGCATATTCATCAAATCTGGGTTTGACATGGCCTTGTATGTTAGGCAAAGGTCACCTCTGAGCAAGCGGTAAGCGACTGAATAGAGCTGGAGTTCTTTCAGTCGGGCAGCTTCTTCAGTTTTTTCCTTGAAAGTAGTCTAACTCTCAACCTAAGCACTTAAAAAGCATCCTACAGTCCAGCACTTGCTCAGACCTAATAGCAAGCACTAATATACCCCGACACTTGATTGCCCAGCAGGGCAAGGCTCATTATTCAGAAACAAACTGGAAGCGGACCACCACAATAAATGGATAAAAGTATATTTAATGTAAAAAGACAAGCGCTTTCACGTGTGCCAAGACACGCTTCTTCAAATCCTTACAACTAACAACTTTGAATTCAAATATATATAGGCATTTCTAAAGCATTCAATCAATTCAATTAATCCAATTCTAAACATATGATTAAAATCATTCAATTAAAGGAAACAATGCAGTAGTAAGTATTTCTGCTTGTGCCGAGATAATAAAGTTAAAAAGTTAAAAAAGTTAAAAAAGTTATTAAAGCAACAACAACAATTTATAATGCAATATATATCCGATAAAGTTCTTATGTGTTCATATCTTATAAATATAGATTCTAAAAACTTTACATTAAGTATTTCCTATATATATGCAGTATATGTGCAAAAATGCTAATATTAACTAGATACTTTAATGCCAAAATCTATAAAACAACATGGTGTTGCTGCACTTGTTCAAAACTTATCATATGTTAAATAAACCATCAATTATTATAAAAGCATAGCAAAATATAAATGTGAATGTAAATATATAAATATAAATATAAATATATAAATACAAATATAAATATAAATCCATATGTATAACTCACTTCGTGTTGGGCAACAGGACCATGTGAGCACTGTAAATGCCAGTACAGCCAAATATAAAGAACATGTAAATAAAGATAACTTAATCTCATATGCAGAGTGAAAATCTCATGAGCAGAGTCAAAATCTGGGTTATTAAAATATATAAACCATTGAAATAGATGACATGGAAAGGCTCATTATTCACCCCTCACCAACCAAGCGAATAAGTAGCTCACCCTACTATTCAGGCATGCCCAAAGGACAATTTCAGGTATACTCTCCAGTCCAGCTGGTGAACCTGGGTATCCTGAGGCAATGTTACAACTGCCTCATGTACACAGACAACCCTCTCCTCCTACCACAAAACATTAACATATGCAAGAGATGCAATTATATAGCTAAATTGGAGGCTAAGCTCTCTCCACCCAAGAATGGAACAGGCAGTCATGAGGAGAAGGTTAACACTTGCACCACAACTCCAGCCTCACATAGACATACTAAACCAGCACTGGCAAAAAATACACATAAATACACAAAATCATACTCGGAGGCTCTAAATAAAAACCTGCAAAAACATCAGAGACCTCCAAAGCAGACACCCAAAAAGCCTGCACCTCCCATCACAAACCAGACAACACATAAAACACAAAATCAGTGTGCCACACAATCACAGCCCTTAAGGTGAAATAACATACTTAACACACTAGTAATAGGTGACTCTATAGTCAGGCACACTGACGTCCTACTCACTAGGCTGGACAAGGAGAAGGTTACTGTTAGCTGCCTGTCGGGAGCCAGAATCCACCACATAACACAAGCATTCAGGTCACTCCAGAACAAGTACAAATATGACTCTGTCATTGTTCATGTTGGTGTGAATGACTTGAGATGTACCTCCCTGGATTACATGAAAAAAGACATGGAAGAGCTCTCTGATCATGGTAGCCCAGGTGGGTATGACCCTGACCCTGAGTAGCATCCTGCCCTCACCAAGAATGATACCGCAGTATAAAGAAAAATGATCAATTTCAACTATTGGCTAAGCTTATGGTGTCATTCAAAGGGGAGTATGTGTCTGTCAGCCTGGGAAGACATGCTTGACAAGCCTCATTGCTTCGCAAGAGACGGCTTGCACCTGCCACCCCTAGGCTTTCGAATACTGGCCAAGGCTCTTGCTGCCCCATAGTGCATTTTTTAGGCAAGGCTCAAAAGGCAAACCCACCTCCGTAAACAGCACAAATAAAAAAATGAGGGTTATGCTACTCAACGCTAGGAGTTTAAAACTCAAAATGCACGCGCTCAAAGCACTCCTCAGTATGGAGAACGTCGACATCTGTGCAGTAACTGTAATCTGTTTCAAGGCTCCACAGAGCACTCCAGCACTACTGGGCTACAACTCATACCACACATTTCGACCACAGAACATGGACTGAAACACAAAAGGATGGGGTGTATCCATATTCATCAAGGATACCTACACCTCCAGGTTAGTGGCGTAGCATGATACCTCTGAGATTATCCATGTGCAATTAACATCGGGCAAATCTGCAATGCAAATTGTGGCCTACTACAGATCACCCTCCATGACCCACCACTCCACCTTTCTGGAGACACTGGAAAACATGAAGGTCCTACCAAACACCCTGATATTGGGTGATTTCAATTACCCTACCGTTAAATGGGAAAACTATTCAAGTACAAACTCCCAGGTCCAGCGCTTCCTGGAATTTATCAACTCAAATGCCCTGGATCAGCTGGTAAACTCCCCTACTAGAGGTTAAAACATATTGGACCTGGTCATCACCAACATGGGTGACAGGTGTTCCACACTGGAGGTCAATGCGTAACTGGTTAGATTAGACCATAAACTAATCACTCTGGATGTCCACACCATACCACCACCACCCTCAACCAAGGAAATCACAGTGAAAAACTTTTCTATAGCAAACTTCACCTTACATAAGACAGAGGTTGTAAGTTTCACAGCCCCCACGCTAAAGGATAAAAGTGTCCAAGATGCAGAAACCTTTACAAATGCACTCTATGAGCACCTACAAGGATGCATGGATCATGCCATCCCTAGCAAAACCAAGACTCACTCCCCTAAGAGAAGGAAACCAGTCTGGTGGACCCCTGCCATAAACAGGCTATACAATAGAAGGAGGAAACTAGTTTAGAAAAAAAGCAAATCCCAAGAAGGAAAGACATCCCTGATCAGTATCAGTAAGAAACTAAGGTCCCTCATAAGATCATCCAAGGCTAACTTCGAAAGAAAAATAGCCAAGGATTCGAAAGATAACCACAAAGCCTTCTTTAGCTATGTCAAGAATCTAAGTGGCAACTCGCAGATATGCACTGAGCTAGTGCAAAATAGCACAAAATATACTGAACCTACTGATATTGCCAACATCCTGGCAGATAGATTCAGTGAAAACTTCACCCCCCCCTCTCACCCCCAAAATGTCCCACAACTATACCAGAAAAGTGTAGTGTCCTGGCACTCACAGATGCACAGGTGAAAACAGCCCTTTCAAAAGCCAAAAGCACAGTGTCAATGGGGCCAGATGGTGTCCCAGGCTGCATCTTGCATGAACTACAGAGCAAACTAACCCCCCACCCAAACACACTGTTCAACCTCAGCCTCTCCACAGGCTACGTGCCCATAGAATGGTGCACAGCAATGGTTATTCTGCTCCACAATGGTGGGGCCACAGCTGACCCTGGTAACCATAGTCACACAAGGAATGCTGAGAACAAATCACTTTATGACGCAAAGCTTTCGGGTATGAACCCTTTCTCAATACTAAATACATACATATACACAAAGCAACTGGTAACCATAGCCCCATAAGCCTGACTAGCCTGGTCTGCAAGGCTATGGAGTGCATCATCATGGAACTCATTAACAAAGACATTGGGAACCTCCAAACACTTGACCTGACCTAGTTTGGTTTTGTTAAGGGCAGATCATGCCTACTAAACCTGGTTGACTTCTTCGAGACAGTCACCAAGGCCATAGATGAGGGGAAGGTGGTTCACACAGCCTACCTTGACCTCGCCAAGGCTTTTGACACCATTCCCCACTCAGGAACTATAGAAAAACTCACCAGCCTGAACATAAACCCCTACGTCTTGAGATGGGTTGCCAACTGGCTTACAGACAGAACCCACATGGTAAGAATAGCGGGCTCCAGGTCCAACTTTAAACTAGTCACAAGTGGTGTCCCACAAGGCTCAGTCCTGGGACCCCTACTGTTCAGCATATACTTCTCAGAAGTACAGGCAAACACAGGAGGACTATGGCTAACCAAGTTCGCCAATGACTGCACACTGGGAGCCATAACTGACTCTCCAGCTGACACGGACATTCTCCAAAAGGGCCTTACTGAGACAGACACCTGATGTCAAAGTCATGGTCTCAAGATAAATGCCAAAAAATGCATAGTCATCCCATTTGTGAAAAACAAAACACCCATGAATTACCACATAGGTGGCAGCCCCCTTAATAAAGAGGAGGTAATAAAAGATCTGGGGACCCAGGTAGATAGTAATCTCTCCTTTGACAATCATATTGCCAAAGTAGTCATGAAATCCTTCCATGTAGCCCATCTAATTACTAAAGGGTTCGCATCTAGAAATAAAGAGGTTGTAGTGCCCGTCTACTCGTCACTCATCAGACCCATCATAGAGTACAATGCCCCATTTGGGATGTACCTCACAAGACACTTCCAACAGCTGGAAAGACCACAAAAGTACCTCACCAAGAGGATTACTGGCCTCAAACATATGTCCTATGTAGCCCGACTAGAAAAGCTCCAGCTGTACTCAGTGGCATATCGCTTTCGTAGAGGTGATCTCTGCCTGACTTACAAAGCCATGTCCAACTGAGAATTGATGGACATGCTCCACCTAAAGAAATCCACATCACTGCGAGCCACTCGCTCTAGTGAGCTAAACCTCGCTACAACAATAAATAGAACATGCTGGAGGGATAGATTCCTGTCACACAGACTCCCCATGCTTTGGAACAAAATTCCTAACTACATTAGGCAGAGCCCCTCACTAACACTCTTCAAGGGAAACCTTGAAGAGTGGATCTGTAACAGAAAATACACCTCTGGGATCACTTCAATGGCTCTTCTTGACAGAGGCTCAGTTAATTAATTAATGGGGGCGGCGAAAGCTGACACACTCTGGCTAGGCTTATAAATGCCCTTTATGAACCTATGAACCTATCAAAGCTCACTTTGCTGATGTATAGCACTCTGAATGATATAAAACAGAAAAAACTATGAAATCAAACCTCTCAACTTCTGAGCACAAAAAATCTGGACAGACCTAAAAATAATGCGGGGACAAAGGCCCAAAAATAGGGGCAATTTGTAAATATTGCTCTTATAAATTTAGAAAGTTGCTATAATAAAAAAATTGTGTTACCATGCATTTTCTGAAAGACATGACATCTGTAACTCAAATGGCAGTCATTATATTGTCAATTCAATCCTCACTGATTTGTCAGAAAACCACAAACTTTACGAGAACCAGACCCAAAGTATGAGGCAAAAATCTGGACAGTTGAGAGGTATGCATTAAATAGCTAAAGGGAATTATAAATAAAAATATCAATTGAAAACAAATAAAGTAATTAAAGGGATGTTTATTTTGGTTTAGCAAGCCAATGTGTAATCCATTTAACTAATTATTGAACTCTGAGATCATGCACATAACAGGGATGGTATTAGAAATCTTAGGGATGTCTTTTTACCTTTTACAATGAAGGCAATTCTTGACCCCATTTCAGAAGTAATATGACCTTGTAGTTAGTATATTTAATTAAGAAAGCATGGGGGTGCAGGGGGTTTTGCCAGTTACAAAATCATAAAGTGTATACTGGTTCCAGTATGCCTACTTTCTCTGTATAAAGTACAATTGTGTAGTAATTTATTTGAGTTATTTGAGATATAGGAATGATCACAATTGCTCTAAGGCCTATAGTTATATGTCTCAAGATGTTTGTAAATGGTACCTTTGCACATATTTAAAGCTAGTTTCTAAGTAAATGTAAGCAGACACCACACTATCAACACAACTTTTTTAAAAATGACATGAAGCATCTTAAGTGTTCTGTTTTGCAGTAATGATTGTTTACAACTTCTGTATTCATTGTCTACTCATTGTTTTTTTCCTCCTTTGCAAATTGGTGATGAGTAATGAAAAATAAAATGATTTTAAATGACATTTGTAAACTGAAATTTTCTTAGTCTCTGTCACCATTATGACCGTTGGGTATGGTTTAGACATTAGCTTTTCAGTTTACAACCAATATGGGATGCTGCATTCAAAATGTAATGCTCCAACCTTTATGAACTTGATGCAGAGAGTCTGCATCTTTTGTCATAATGTATAAATACAGAGCACAAGGAAAATTAATTTGTGAGGAGCAATAAATGGAAAGTTAATGCACATTGCAAACATAACTGGACATATAAAACAGACATAACAAACAGGGCTTCAGAGAGACACACCAGGAAGGAACCAACAAACTTATTTGTAGGTAGTATTTTATAACTGAAACTCAAATCAAGAAAACGGAAATAATAGCAGGAAGGTAAAATCGCACAGACCGTTTATCGTTAGCGCTTTCGTACAAATATTCTCATGCACTTCTTCAGGCAATGTTACCCAGCTAAACAAGGTTTAAAAAGGATCAGTAATTAAACCAATTAAACAAATCAGTTGCTCATTAACAGAATCAATCATAAATCCAACACTATTAAAGGAATATTCCCTAGTTACTAAACAATACATCAACACATAAATTAACATTAAAACACTCTATCCTATTAATTCTCTTCATACAGTTCATGAAAAATTATTATAGTGCTTTACAATAATTACTAAATTTCTACCATCAACCAAAGGCATACTTGATAAAAAATATTATTTTTACAACACTAATATACTCATGTAACCACCTAGACATCAATGCATACATTGTTTTTTTACCTGTCCAATGCTTTCAATTTTAACAGGCACTTAAAAGAACATGCTTCATTCAGTCCAGGATAAATATGTGCATTTGTCTGCAATTGCCACATCAATTCACGTTCTTCGAGCTTAAGTTGCCAAAGACCACCTCGAAGATTGTTACAAACACAGTCCACTATAATAAATTGAAAACTGTGTGTTTTAAACTCCATTATGTGTCTAGCTAGGGTGTTTGTTCTGATATTCGTAGCGATACTATAAAGATGTTCATTTATTCGTTGTTTAAATGGACGTTCAGTTTTACCTAAATAAAAAGCTGAGCAGTGTCTACAAGAAGCCAAATAAACTATTCCTTGGTTGTCACAAGTGAATCGACCCTTAATGGAATATTTGGTCCCTCTAATAAATACAGATGTCCCTGTCTGGACATGCTTACAATAATTGCAGCGTCCACATTTAAACATCCCCTGAGCATGTCTATACTTAGTGCTAGGGGCTTCAAACAGCACTAAAGGGTTCGCATCTAGAAATAAAGAGGTTATAGTGCCCCTCTACTCATCACTCATCAGACCCATCATAGAGTACAATGCCCCATTTAGGATGTACCTCACAAGATGCTTCCAACAGCTGGAAAGACCACAAAAGTACCTCACCAATAGGATTACAGGCCTCAAACATATGTCCTATGTAGCCTGAATGGAAAAGCTCCGGCTGTACTCAGTGGCATATCACTTACTCGGAGGTGATCTCTGCCTGACTTACAAAGCCATGTCCAACTCAAAATTGATGGACATGCTCCACCTAAAGAAATTCTCATCACTGAGAGCCACTCGCTCTAGTAAGCTAAACCTCACCACAACAATAAATAGAACATGCTGGTGGGATAGATTCCTGTCACAGAGACTCCCCATGCTTTGGAATGAAATTCCTAACTACATTAGTCAGAGCCCCTCACTAACACTCTTTAAGGGAAAACTTGACGAGTGGATGGGTAACATAAAATACACCCCTGGGATCACTTCACTGGCTCTTCTTGACAGAGGCTCAGTTACTTAATCAATGGGGTTGCGAAAGCTGACACACTCTGGCTAGGCTTATAAATGCCCTCGGGCAGATAGCCTAGTACCTACCTATGAACCTATGAACCTATCAAAGCTCACTTTGCTGATGTATAGCACTCTGAATGATATAAAACAGAAAACCTATGAAATCATACCTCTCAACTTCTGAGCACAAAAAATCTGGACAGACCTAAAAATAATGCGGGGACAAAGGCCCAAAAATAGGGACAAATTTTAAATATTGCTCTTATAAATTTAGAAAGTTGCTATAATAAAACTTTTTGTGTTACCATGCATTTTCTGAAGGACATGACATCTGAAACTCAAATGGCTGTCATATTGTCAATTCAATCCTCACTGATTTGTCAGAACACCACAAACTTTATGAGAACCAGACCCGAAATATGAGGCAAAAATCTGGATAGTTGAGAGGTATGCATTAAATAGCTAAAGGGAATTATAAATAAAAATATCAATTGAAAACAAATAAAGTAATTAAAGGGATATTTATTTTGGTTTAGCAAGCCAATGTGTAATCCATTTAACTAATTATTGAATTCTGAGATCATGCACATAACAGAGATGGGATTAGAAATCTTAGGGATGTATTTTTACCTTTTACAATGAAGGCAATTCTTGACCCCATTTCAGACGTAATATGACCTTGTAGTTAGTATATTTAATTAAGGAAGTATGGGGGTGCAGGGGGGGTTTGCCAGTTATAAAATCATAAAGTGTATACTGGTTCCAGTATGCCTACTTTCTCTGTATAAAGTACAGTTGTGTAGTAATTTATTTGAGTTATTTGGGATATAGGAATGATCACAATTGTTCTAAGGCTTATGGTTATATGTCTCAAGATGTTTATAAATGGTACCTTTGCACATACTTAAAGCTAGTTTCTAAGTAAATGTAAGGAGACACCACACTATCAACGCAACTTTTTTAAAAATGACATGAAGCATCTTAAACGTTCTGTTTTGCAATACTACTACTGTCACAGAAAGGACATAACATTGGCTTCCAGAGCCTGTGACTATGTTATTCAAGTGCACAGTAAATTACCAAACTAGTGATAGGGTAGGATGTAGATGGAGTAGCCATCATTTACAATTCATGTTTAAGATCATAGCAGAAAATGACCAAGATTTGAGTTCAGCATTTTTACTTCAAAGTTTACTGTAATTTTGGTACCCATTTGAAATGTAGGGACCTGCTAAAATGACTCTCAAAAAACAGAAACTGAGTGGCTGAAAAATGGAATTGTATATGCTTAGTCTGAGATGACCAGTTCTCAGAATATTCCCTTTTCTCCAAGGTGTGTCAGTCTTGGAGTTGGTATATATTGTATGTCTGTAGGGTGAAGGGGCCTTGCTCCCTTCAAAAAATGTTTAAAGGAGAAGACCGATTTTCGAAATTTGCTCTTTTCCTGGGTTTTCATTATTTTTTTTTGACTTGTCACCACTCAACATTATGAATGTTGACATTTCAAAAGGGAACCAAACTTTCTATGCAGTACAATAAATTAGAACAACAAAACTGTCAATGTTCTAGTTCCTATCATGTTCAAGTTTATATATAAATAACTGCATTACTGTGTTTTTAAAACAGAAAAGAAAGAAAAAATAAACTATAGCAAGAAAAGGCTAAAGTAATTCAAAACCAATAAAAGACTTTATACCAACAGAAATCAGAGATATAAACAGATCTATAATTTAATATATTAAAAAGTATTTTATCTGAGATGTATAGAGCATCAAACTGAAAAGGTAAAATGAAAACTGCATCTTTAGCATATATTATTTAATTTTCTTACTTTAGCCTAATTTAGACCAACATTTATAATTAATTTTATCATTTTAGACCACATTTGTGTTGTAAATATTTCATTTTCATATACTGTGGTAATAGATTAATTAAGTAAAAAAAAGAGGGACACTCTGTGGTCTTAGAGGTTTTTGTGATTTCTTCACTATGGTCAGTAAACACCATAAAAAGGCCTTTGAGGTATATTTACACGACTTGATATAGCAGCATTGAATTTGTTGTTGTTGTTTGTCTTTCGGCTTTTTCCCGGTAAGGGGTCGCAACAGCAGAACTCCGGTCCGCTAATGACTGGCAGTAGATTTTTACGAAATGCCGTGGTGCCAGCTCGATGCCCAACCTTCAACGAAGGCATGCCCATTTATGCACGCATGTCTTTCGAACACTACCCAACCATGGGAAGGACATGCAGACTCCACATAGAAGGTACTCCCAAGCCACGCCAAGAATCGAACCTCTTGCTGTGAAGTAACAACGCTACCGCCATACCACCGTGGCATATACCAAGAATTTGAATAATTTAAAACTGTAAAACCAAAGATCCTGCATAAAGCTGGAAATTCTACCAGGATTTAGTAACTAATAAAAACAAAAGGAGATAATTGTCACTACACTCCGTATAGCTTGTTTAAAAAGTAGAAATCTGAAAAGTTTTTTTATGACATTAATATTTTAATCACAGGCTTATAGGAAGCAGTACAGGTACTATAAAGTGTAGAAGATGTTCCCACTCTGAATTTTTTAACACAGCCTCTTTTTTTAGTGTAAAGGACCACCAGAAGATTTTTTAATTTAGTGGATTTTTTTGCTACTCTAAAGGGGTAGTAAGTTTGATGAATTGCACCTCCTGTGAAAGTTATTATCTGGATAAGACTATCAGAAGCATAGCTGAAAGGATTTATGAACATATGCATGCTATTAAACAGAGGTATGTGGGAAATGCACTAGCAAAACCCTGTTTATGTTATAAGAGCTTCAAAAAGTCCACTTTTTAATAATTAAACAAATGTTTTTAGATTGTATTGGTGAGAATCTTAAAATTTATTAGAAGCAAAGGAGCTGTGTGGGTAGTTGACTTTGGGGACAATATTTTCACAAGGTTTAACTGATATTGTTAGTATTAAAAATCAGTGTTTTGGGCATAAATAACAATCAGATGGCTTGTACACAGTAATTTCTGATTTTTATGATTGTGTGATTTTTTTTTACATTTTGAGATTTAACAACTTTTTGTTGATATTCATTATTCAGATGAAGTTCTGGTATTAAAGAATGAAAACAATCAGTTATTTTCTCAGGTGTTCTTTTCAGTGACTTTTGTTTTTATTACCTTTGGTTTAGTCTCTGTATACTGAGATATTTTTTCTTTGTTTTGTTTTTTAGAATTTAGTAATTACCTTACAAGAGGAAATACTTGTTGCTGGTTTTAGTTAAGTTTTATTATTTTTATTATTTTTAAACATTTTATAATTTTATATGGAATAAGAAATGCACTATTTAAAATTTCCATGAAAATATTTTTTTAAATAAAGAAGAGGCTGTACTAGCGCAAGATTTTAAAATAATTTGTTTCTGAATCTGATTTTAGTTATTGGAACAGTTAGTCTGCACACCTTCTTGGGGTGCAAATATCCTGGATCTGGTACTCACAAATGTGAGGGAGCATTGTACCTCCCCTTGTGTAATGATCTCCCTGGTCAGATCATATCACAAAGCAGTAACCCTTGAAATAAATATAAAGGCTGAACCTCCAGCAAACCCCAGGATCTTCAAGAATTTTTCCAAGGCTAACTACCTCTTATTAAGTGATGGCATGGCTAAATTCCAAGCCTCCCCAACTCAGAAAACCTAGGTGTCCTATGTGGAAGGATTTAGAGAAACCATGTACAGACATATAAATAACTGCATAGAAACAGCAGTACCAAACCAAAATAAACTTAGGACAAACTCCAAAAACAAGCTGCCTTGGTGGACCCCCTAGCATAAATAGGCTGTGCAACAAAGGAAAGAAATTCCTGTCCAAAAATAGGAAGGGCTATGCCCAAAAGTCAAAAGACTCCCTCATCAGTCTCAGCAAGCACCTCAGGGGTGTATTCAAGCCCACCAAAGCCAACTTCAAGGCAAAATAGACTTCCAGGCTAAGGATAACCATAAGACCGTTTTCAGTTATGAATGCAACCTTAAGGAGAACACCCAACAGTGTGCTGAACTAATGGTAAATGGAACTTCCTATACCAAACTAGGGCATGTAACAAATTTGCTGGCTAATAAATTTTGCTTCAGTTACAACCCCCATCACCCCCAGTCCCCCTAGGAAATACTGTCTACCATTTCTCCCTATCACTAAAGAACAGGTCCTCACTGCACTCTCCTAAGCTAAAAACACTGCATCAATGGGCCCTGATAATATTCCAGGATACTTCCTAAATAGTTGAGACATGAGCTGTCATTCCCACTAGAACTAACCTGCTTCATCCCTAGGGAATGGAAGACTGCAACTGTCATCTCTCTACACAAAGGCGGACCATCAACTGACCCAGGGAATTGCAGACACATAAATTTGACTAGTCTTACATGTATGGCCATGGAAAGAATTATTGTGGACTTGATAAACTAAAGACATAGGAAATCTTCAAACACGGACTCATCTCAGTTTGGTTTCATCAAGGGCAGGTCATGCTTACTAAACTTGTTGGACTTCTTTGAGAAGGTCATTATAGCTATAGATGGGGGAAAGTGGTACATACTGCCTACCTTGATCTGACAAAGCCATTTGACACAATACCTCACTTGGGTATTATAGACAAACTCGGAAATGTAGGCATAAATCCCTATGTCACCCAATGGATAGCTAAATGCATATATACATACATACATACAAATATTTCAAGCATGGGCATTAATGCCCTTCTAGCCTGCCAATTTACCGAATACAGTTGTTCCTTTAGTAAGTGTCCAGGCTGTTCTTAAAACTATTTAAACTAGCACTTGATTTAATGTAATTTGGTAGTATTTTCAATGCATCAGCTGTTCTCTCAGAGAACCAATTAGTGCACTCCTTATAAAGAATGTTCTACATAGGCTATCTGATGATTCTCTACTACTTTTTGATAACCCAAAACATTCCCAGAGGTAGTTATCTCTAAATACCATATATACCTGAATAAGATCTCCTCTTAAATATATAAGACACTGTACAATGTCAGAAATTTTAGTCTTTCATAATAACTTAAATTTTCACATCCATTGATGCCCCTGGTATATGTCTGCTGTACTCTTTCCAGTTTACTCATGCTTGTTTTCTTATAATGTTTCCATCTTTTTATACAACCTATAGTTCTATAACTATCATTAACTAATTAGTTGATAAGATTAGAAAAACTCAGAAGTGGATCTATGCATATACCCAGGTTCTTAAATGAATCCACAGTTTCAATCACTGTGTACTATATTAAATGTTCACCTTTCAATGTATGTCTCCCAAATCTTGTATGCTTAGTTTTTTATGTATTTGTCAACATATTATTCTCTTGTGCCCAAATGGTCAATCAGTTTACCCAGTTTCAAGTCATTGCATACAGACTAGAGAACACCGCAGATGAAAAAGATAGATCTGAAAGATACAATCTAAACAAGTAAGGGCCTAGGACAGAGCCCTGTGGGACACCCTGACTATAACCAGGGATTTCACCTGTCCAATTGATGTATGAGACTTGTCATATACTATTTGTAAGCAATGCAGCTATCCATCTTATCAACAGTACCTCAATACCTACTTATTCTAATTTATTGATCAGTGTTTTCTGTATGACTGCTGAAAAATTACATCACAATAAATTACATCACAGCACAATTTTTCATTCATAACTGTTATTATATTGTTATAGAACATCATGTTACAGGTGGTAATAGATCTATTTTCAACATGTGCATGCTGATATATGGTTTCAAGTCACAACCTTTCTAGTTCTGACAATAACTTATCTAATATTACCTTCTCCATTATTTTTCCACAACATGAAATAAAACTTAAGGGCCCGTATGACTCTGGGTTTGTCCTACTAAGACAGGTTTAATCAGTACATGTCTCCAATCTTGAGGACTCTCCCCATATTTATATGACCTAGTAAATAATAGATATAGTGGTACTGTAAGTTCTTGCTGAAGTGTTCTCAAGTAATTATTACTAATTCCTTATCCTCCCT
>NC_056737.1:192442758-192467758 GCF_019279795.1 Protopterus annectens
TCATCTTCAGTAATCTCTCCCTGATAAACCATGTCATCCAAAACCATATCTATCTTTAGATAGGCTATATTAATCTCATTGATGCTAACTTCATTATAATTTTCATCTAACAACATGGACATCATAATACTATTATAATCTTGTTTGTTAGCGACCACAACCCCATTACCCTTATCCGACTTCATTATGCGTATACAATCCTTGTTACTAATAAATGTCAATATGTCATACTCATATTTTGTCAGGTTAAATTTAGTTTCATACTCTTTATGCTTGTATTGTTCCCTAAATTCCTGCTCACAAATGTGTTCAAAAGTTGCCACTACCTGATTCATACCAGGGTTATATAAACTAGATTTTTAAAAAAAATTCTAGCTTCACTATTTTCACTAAATTTAATTGTGTCTATCCCAACGTTCATCTTAAGGTTCATCTTACGAGTAAAAAGTTTTAGATCTATTAATGAATCTACAATGTTCCCCCTCCTACTTGGTACAAAGTTGAATCCCTTAGACAAAAGGTCAGCATGTTTAATATCAATATCAACATTTGAATAATTGTACACCTTAAAATCTTTCCTCGTATTTGTTATAACCTTAGGTTTACTTAATACCCCTTCACAGAAAACTGAAATAACTGAGGTACTATCCTCGTGTGGTAATTCCTCATAAAATTTTACAGTGCACTCTGAATCTAAATTTAAACACCTATATAATTCAAGCAAATTGTCTTGTGTTTTTGAATCGTCGACAACTATCATTGAATTAATATTGTCAATACAACTACCATCTCCTTCATTAATTGCAATTGGTGATATTAATGCACCTTGATCTATATAATTTGCAGTCTCTGTGTTTTCACAATATTCTTTCTCCATTTGGTCCTTAATATCAATACATGGCAAATGAGTACTTAAATTCAACAAAACGGTATCATGCGTCATACTATGGTCCGCTGTAATGCTCATTAACTCATTACAAACATAATTAACTTGACCATGTGCATCACTGTAACTTCTCAAAGAATTACCCCCTCCCTCTTTAATACCAAGATTAGCAAAGCCAGAAAATGCGTCTTTTTGTTCAAAAACTTTTTCAAAAGACCCGTTGTCAATGTCCAACAGTAAATGCATACTATCGTTAATACCGTTGCTGTTTAAACTAAATGATGAAACAATTTCATTGCTATACTGTAAATTAACATATTCCAAAAATAACATTGAACATAATACATTTGGCAGTGATACTATTTTGTACATTCTTAAGTACAATAGGGATTCAGAGTTTATAGTTAACACTGTCATGAAGTATTGGGAGATATTTCATAAAAGTAAGGAAGCACAATTACTTTTTTCACAAAAGCCAAAATTTGTATTCAAGAAGGACCGGTCATTGAAGGATATATTTGAAAAAAGTTCGGCTGATGCTAAAGTTATTAGTAATAAATGTAAGGGTAATTACAAGTGTGGTAGGTGTTCCACATGCAAACACATTTGGACATCAGGACACAAAATTTGTGTAAATAATTGTTATATTATAATTAATGGTCATTTTGATTGCTATACAAAAAACTTGGTCTATCTGGCTAAGTGCCAAGAGTGTAGGGCATTTTATGTTGGGAAAACCTGTAGAAGGTTTAGGGATAGAATAAAAGAACATATTCTAGATATACAACACAAAAAACCCGTTAACGCCTTGGCAAGACATGTTATGGACAATAGCAGTCACAATTTTAAGTTTTGTGTCATACAGCAGGTGAATTTTGATCAACAAGGAAAAATCACCCAGTACCATCTAGATATGAGTGAGCTTATTTGGCAACTTAGGCTTGATGCTTGTAATGATCCAGGCTTGAATGAATTTATTTCTATCAAGCCTTGGCTTAGAATAAAAAATATCAATAACATTTAAGGTTGTCAAACCATCTAATTTTGTATATAATAGTGGTTTGATATTTGTAAACATTATATTTCTCTTGTACATGTATTCATTTTTTAATATTGTTTTAATTTTGAGAAATTGTTTATTGAGGTATGTTTGTTGATTTTATACACACATACATATTTTTTATAAACTTTTTAAAAATATTAACATACACGCACACATACACACAACACACATATTCTCTAAGAACAGGTATTGTTTATATAGTGTTGGATGAACTACATTATAATTGTGTATATGCTATCATATACTATTCTCATGTATATGAGGTATAATCTAATAATATAATGGTATACTGTTTTAACAAGTTTAGGTATCTGTTGTTCTAGCTAGGTGCAGCATTTAAATTAATTGGCAATTGAGTGTAATTATTCAATTTAGTTTGGTATAAAATAGTGGTACTACTTCACCAATCTGATGAAGTCATTTTTTGAGACAAAACCTGGGTCATTGGTGAACTGGTGCCACTGCTTTGTTGTGCTCTCTGTTTTTGTGCGTTTGGAATAAACTGGAATTACATCTTGGGCAGTTTGGATATCGTTCATTCAGTTTTCAGTATATTTTGAAATGTAATACTCTGTACCCACATAGGTTAAATGAAGAATTAAATTGGAGAATGCTTATTTAATTGTTAATTGGTTATAGTATTTTAGGGAAGTTTTGTATGATGCTCTTTACTCCTTGAAGGCTTTTTTTGGGCCGAGATGTCAGTGACAGAGATTTTATAATAAACCTGTGTTGGATTCACTGGCTGGTTGTATTTTATATTTTTCGTTTGTGGTGGTCGTTTTTTAATACTATTGACCAAGGGCTGAAACTGAAATTGGTCAGAATTTTTCAGTGGTCTATCCTGGTTAGCAAATATGCAAATCACCTCATTTGCTGGTGAAAACCATCTAAATGAGGTGATTTAGCGATTCAACAAGCTGCCAAGTCTCCGTGCTAGAAAAGTGTCAGTGCAGAAATGCATTAAAAAAATAACTAAGTACATTTCTGCAACTAACAAAACGGAGGCATGACAGCTCATGAAAAAGCATGTATTATGTATATTAGACATGCTAATGACCAAATATAAGGCCATTGGCATTAACGATTCATCAATTATTCTGAAAATTAAACTTTTGTTTTTTGGCCGATCTCAGACGTTTAAGCATAGGGCAGCGGTGCACAAGTGAGATCATGCTGAAAATAAAAAAAAAAATGGGAAAGCTCAATTTTAAGTTAAATCTGCATTTTGTCATTATAGTCAATGGCATGCAGAATGTAAACAATACCAGGGAGCACTGGTTGTCAAGGGGAAAGGGTCTGTTTTAGTGCAGTAACTAATGACCTACACACTGGGGTATGCAAATGAGGGGAGTTATACTGAATCATATATTAAGTGTCAGCTTGTACCTAACCGTGTAGGTGCAGCAATACAACAGTGCAAGTCTAGAGATGGATGACTTTATAAGGGGGTGTGTCATGCTTGCTGTAAGCTCATTGGAGCTCTGTGGCCTGTGTTTGTCCTTAGCTTAGCACAGCTAAGGAAGGGTGTGTGTGAGATCTGCTTGAGCACTGTGTACATAGCTTAAACGGGTGTGCACTGGGTTTTAAACATAAACAAAAAAAAAAAAAAAAAAGAGGAAATGGCAGCACTGTTTACATTTCAGCACTAGGTATGTGCGGTATGCCTCTTCCTTAAATAGGGAGGAACTGGGAAGGGGAAACAGCAGTAGGAAGGCAATCAAGGAGTACTAGCATAGCTGGCAGGTGGAATGTATCAGAATCAGACACATGCTGCAGCCCAGCACATTACTATAAACTATGCGAGCACCTTTCAGACTGTTTTTTCCCCACAAACTCTACACAACCGATGTACACAGATGGGGGATGTTTAACTGGCAAAACTAACTAAAGATGGTAGAGGCTGCTGCTGCTTTACTCCATCAATATGTGCTAGAGACTGAGGGTGGTGAGGAGGAGAATGCTGACAATCGACCCACAGTGAGGAGGAGGAGGGGGAGGAGAGTGTACAGACCCAGGGTAACCTACCAGGGCCTACATGAGCTGGAGATAATGGACTGCTATAGGGTGGACAGGGACATTCTACAGCAAATTGTCCAGCTGTACCATCCCCACCTCACACACAGAACCAACAGAGGGGAACCCATCCCAGTGGATACCAAGGTATGTCTAGGCTTAAGAATGCTAGCCACATGTACCTTCCAAAGACCAACTGGGGATATCATGGGGGTCTCACAGGCATCAGCATCCAGGGTACTCCACCAGTTCCTTGATGCCATGACACCACATGCCAATGAGCGCATATATTTTCCCAACACTCGTGAGGTACTGAACAGAAGTATGTGTCTCTTCCACCATATAGCAGAATACCCTGAGGTAGTTGGTGCTATAGACTGCACACACATCCACATCAAATCACCACCTGGCAAGCGGGGCAGGGTATACATAAACCGCAAGGGCTTCCCCTCCATCAACTGCCAGGTCATGTGCGATGCCCAGGGCATTATCATGAATGTGTGTGCTGGCAGCCCTAGAAGCTATCATGACTCCCACATCTGGTATTGCTCACAGCTGTATCAGGGGTTTGCAGGGGGGGGGCATCCCACATGGCCATCTAGTGGGGGATGCTGGCTATCAACTGGAGCTGTGGCTGATGACACCCATCAGAAATGCACACACACCCGAACAAGAACACCATAATGAGGCACATGCACAAACCAGGATCATTGTAGAGCGTGTGTTTGGGATGCTCAAGTCACAGTTCTGCTGCCTTGACATATCTGGTGGAACCTTGCAGTACTCTTCAGCTACATGTACACAAATGTTCATAGTATGTGCCATGGTACACAATATGATCCTGCAGAAATAGCTGCAGCAGGAACAGCACGGGGCAGGGCCACACAGCCCCCCCACCATTGCTAAGGCCAGCACAGGCATAGAGGGACTCAGAGGAGGAACTTCCTGAGCCTGCCCCTCTAGGCAGAAGTAGGCATGCCCATTATGCCCAGGCCTTGGCAAAGAGGCAATGCACAGCACACACACTGACACTGTAGGGACCCAGGGACTGATACCTCTTTCCGACTCGCACATACAGTAAAAGGGATGCCAAACATGACACTACTTGTGCTTTACCATGTCTAGGGAGTGTACTACGTGCATCCAACATAGTCAGCCCTCCAGCACCATCCTCAATACTGGCCCAGCAACAAGGTAAGTCACCCTTCCTATCAATTACTGAATAGAGTAGTATGTTCTGATAGTTGTATGTATGGTATGGATGTAAGCATGCAAGGGAATTTGGTGGGTGAATGGGATAGCAGCAGACAGCTGACAGCTATATGGGTCAGCAGGAAATCCATAACAAATGCTGGTGTCAACATACTAGGCAGTGGTACACAAGGTGACAACTCCCACTGCAGTACATGTGATGGCCAAATAACTGTGGGTGTCAATAGGTCACACATATGGATGTCAATGAGTGTCACATACCCACCACCAGCCTCGCCCAGCAGGACAGGTGTAGATGACCATAAAGAAACCAGGCTAAGGCCTCCAAATGATGGCAATGGTGAACAGCCCCCCTCCAGACCTACACAGACATACTACAACAGGTCTGGCGGTTGCATTTTAGTTCTAAAGGGTAAGAAGTCTAAAACTGAAATTTATGCCATTAAAATCTAACATGTGCACTCTACTGATATGCCTCCTTTCTGCATGATAGGTCACAATACAATATGAAATGGAAGCAAGCAGAGTAACCAAAATACCAGTACAGTCATTGCAAATGTTTAAAGGGTGTGCATGCATATGGTCGACCGGGTATGGCTGGAAGGTGTGCGACAGCATCACAAAAATGCAATTGCAAGTGTTGCGAATTGCAAAATCCTATTCCCATTTTGACCCATGTTAGCATTCGTTTTAGGCTGTAAAGAGGTTGGAAATGTCGAATTCAATGTTTTTACAACATTCCGACCATTTGTTATTACAAGATTCACATAGAAAAGTTGGTAAATGTATGATTGAGCAATGTGCGGTCGACCATATGAATGTAAACCATTTAAAGTCTTCAGGTGTGCACCCCCCCCACACACACACACAATCCCTTGTAGAAATGCAGTAACATGTAAGTTTGATGAGTAATATCACTGGACTCTACATTGTTGCATGTGTACAATATGCAGGGGTCAGTGTGGTAAGTCTGTTGTGTGTTTAATATAGCCTGGAAGTGGTCAGCATGTGGGCCTGGATGGTTGTGTCTCAGTGGTCTAGATACAGTACAGTGGTCAACAGGGCCATGTTCCAACAATTTCAGTGCCAACCACACTGCTTCTCAGCTACACCCATGTCAGCAGTTGTACATACTCACTGTCCAGATGTCAATATATGTCACTGTTGGAAAGCTGGACATGCCACAAACGGGGGTCCATACATAGAAACAGTACACAGGTGGAAGTAACCTACACAGAGTGCATATAAAATAACTGTCAACTGCACACAACTTTGAAATTATACATAGAGGTTAGTATCACATTAGTTGTCCCTCTAGTATGGAATGCTGGTAGTCTGACTAATCAGTGGCAGACCACAAAAAGCACAGGTATAAAGTAATTCCAGGCTGCCCATGTCCATACACAAGCCAGCATAAGGGGAATGTCCCAGGTATATCTGTGAGTCAGGTGCCAGTAGCTTCCATATCACACATATACCCAGCTCATCCCACCATCAGCCAGAGGTTTATCACAGGTCGTATCCTTGCTGTAGGGAATGAGTACAGCATGAACCCATCTCTGTATGGTAATACATACATGATGCTGCATGCTGAATAGGTGTCACATGCAGGTGTGTCCCTGGCCGTAAGCAGCAACTCGACCACATCCAGACACGTGGATCAGTATGAACAGGAAGGATTGACAGGAACACCTCAGCCACTTACCAAGTTCACCCCGGGGTAATCCACTGGCTTGCAGCCTGGAAACGAGTGACAGAATGCATTGGCATGCTACAGATGGCCTGCAACACTCTCAAATGGCCAACAGTCCTCTGGAAAAGGCTTATGCCTCTCCGATAGTGCCAATGTATGGAATGTCAGGAGGTCCTAATTAACAACCTAACACAGTAAACAGAAAACGAATGCAAGGCCATGCTGACAAATGCCAGTAGCATGATTCCCCATGTCCTACTGCAAGAAATGTGGACCAGGCCATAAATACTACTGGGATAAAGGCCCAACTATAGGGATACCTCAGAAATATTGCTTTCATAATGTTAGGAAGAGGAGCGAATAACAGAGGGGAGGGTGTAGAAGCATGGATGTCATGAAGTGTGTGAAGTCTGAAACTCTAATGTCTGCCCATACTATCCCCTGACTGCAAACCCATAAATGAATAGCCACAAAACTGCTTGTAAACCACAATGTGAAGGTAAACTGACCAGATATATTAGTTCTGTCTCTGGATAACCTGGGTGTATCTGTATATCTGAGAGGTATGGCCCCAACAGGATATGGCCATTCCGTTAAGTTGAGAAAAGCACAAGAAGGGGATCCCCAGCCAGCATTCTAACAAGGTGCTGGACCATTTACACAGAACCAGCAGTCTATTGTCTGTAGCTACCCCTCCACAATGGCAGGAGTGTGCCAGAATGTGTAGTCTATATGCCTCAGAATATTGGTCTCAGCTTCATTCATCTTGTATTTCCCTGGTAAATAACTGTGAACAAAGAATGATATCTGTCAGTAGTTAATGACATGATACATCACAGTGTAAAACAGTACCTATGTCAGAAAATCTATACTACAACCAGCCATGTTACACAAGCAGCACAGACAGCAATAGTTACAGTATCCCCGTATGTTACGCCCATTGTGTCTCCATATTGGCAACCTATCTACATATATCTTGCAGAAACAGGTTGCTAGGTGTAGCTGTAGCACACAAAACCCTGAACTGGAGTCCTATTCTCCCAGGAATGGATGCACAAACTCAATATAGAAGGTCATACTGGGCATGCTCCTACACTTAGAGAAATGAAGCCCATGTCTGACAGCACAGTGGACTATAGATATCTATTATTTGCAGATGTCTGTGCACAAACACCAAATTGTACACTATTGATACTTCACACACACACACACACACACACACACACACACACACACACACACACCCTGGATAGGAATACTCACACATATGTAAGGCCGACATAATATAATATGTCAAACATACACACACAGAGATGTGGGGAAGAGAGAGAGACAGACAGCGACAGAGAGAATACCATTGTGAGGCCTTTCCCACCCAGTACACATCCCATTGGCCTATATCACATGATGTGCTGATGTCATTCACTGTAGAAATTCCTTTTGTTAGCCCTCAGCCCTATAGTTTCAGTGGTGCTTGTGATAACTGTGTAACACTATAGTATAAATAAGTATCCATGTAGCAGTTGTAATCTCAGTCCTGTCAAATGTAAAGTTGTGTGTGAGTGTGTGTTTCTAGATTAATTAGTTTGAGGCCATTCACAATCACTACATTTCCCTTACCCCTTCTTTAGCACTGCTGCTGATGTCACTCACCTTCAAAGATACCTTTGGACAGCTTTCCATCATATAACATCTGTGGCACTTGTGATAACTGCGTAATACTATAGTGTAGCAAACTAGTTAGGTAAGAGTTCTAATCCTGGTACTGTCAACTGTGAAATGTGTGTGTTTGTGTGAGAGAGAGTTTTGTCTTTGTAAAGACATGATTTTGAGGCCATTCAACTCACTACACTTCTCTTACCCCTCCTCTAGCACTGCTGCTGATGTCACTCACCTTCAAAGATACCTTTGGAGAGCTCTCCAACACATAAGCTCCGTGGTGCTTGTGATAGCTGCGTAATACTGTAGGAGTTCTAATCCCAGTTGTGGCAACTGTGAAAATGTGTGTGTTTGTGTGAGAGACTGTGTGTGTCTTTGTAGAGGCATGATTTTGAGGCCATTCACACTCACTACACTTCTCTTACCCCTCCTTTAGCACTGCTGCTGATGTCACTCACCTTCAAAGATATATTAGGACAATATTAGTTCTCCAACATATAAGCTCTGTGGCTCTTGCAATAACTGTGTAATCCTATAGTGTAGCAAACTAGCTAGGTAGGAGTTCTAATCCCACTCCTGGCAACTATAAAAATGTGTGTGTTTTTGTGAGCGAGAGTGTGTGTGTGTGTCTTTGTAGAGACATGATTTTGAGGCCATTCACACTCACTATATTTCCTTTACCCCTCCTTTAGCACCGCTGCTGATGTCACTCACCTTCAAAGATACCTTTGGACAGTTCTCTAACATATAAGCTCTGTGGCACGTGTGATACTGTAGTGCAAAGCACTACTTAGGTTAGAGTTCTAATCTCAGTAGCGGCAATTGTAGAAGTGTGTATATCTGTAGGTTGAAGTATTTTGTGTCTATACACAGCCAATACATTTCAAACTGTAATACTTTACAATGGCTGCTGATCTCACTCACCTTAGAGGTATGTTTGGACACCTATAAGCTGTGTGGCATGTGTGCTCTATGCATAACAATGTAGTAGCAATCTAAAACACCAACTCCACTCCACCAAAAGGACTGTATGGTACACAAAGTCCGCTTGCTATACAATAAAGGGTACCCTCCGAGAAACCTCCACAAAATGCTGTTAACAGTCCAAACTGCTCCAAGGTAGTGCTCCAAAAATATCACGTATCACAATGACTGGAAAAATTTGTTTAATACGGACATCAAAAACCACAAAACGAAAAAAAAACGTACACTTGGATTGAGCGCGCTTTCGTCTATAACCATTAAGACTTCATCAGAATCAAATTGCACCCATAGAGAACCAACTTATATAGTACCTGGGTAATGAGTTAATTGAATAATTCATTAATTAAAATGTGGATGAATAACATAACCAGTAAAAAATGCTGGGATACTACAAAAGCTTACACTGTAACCATATAGTGATCTATAAACAGCTACTGTGTAATAATATCAACGTTTTTAGTGTCATAAAAATATATATCATAAAAATATATATCATAAAAAATATATATATCATAAAAAATATATATAGGTCGTGTAAAATATATACCATATCATAAAAATACATAAAAATACATCTCATATTTTTCCTACTTAGGAATATTAGTGCAAAATATAGCATGACATATTGGCAAATCAGCTCTGACTAAAATAACCTATTGTAATTTATAATTTACTAAAGTGCACTGTGCTTGTATAATAATTAGTTAATACAACATTGTATAAAAATGCAAAGTTGAATATAAATATATGTATATATTAACATTCTTTATAATTTAATAACTGTTGTAAATAAATACGTAAAAAAATAATTTTCTACACATATTGGAGATGTACAACACTGGAAATAAAATGATGCTGCAGTGGTAATAAAATAATAATGAAATACCGGGAATCATACATTATTCCTTTTAGGGTTATTTGCCAAAAGTTTAAGTGCTGGTTTTATTGAAAGGTGATCATTCATCCCCATATGGCCACATACATCTAACCTAAGTTGCCATATGAGTTCCCTATATTCCAAGAGGGTTTCCCAATCACCCCCCGTCACCTTTCTTTACCTCCTCTAGTACTCAAAATTTTATGTTTGCTTCTTCACATGTAGTAGTGTGTCTAAACAAGGCATTATTTTCATTCTTTTTGCTTATATCCCTCATGTGTTCATAAATACGTTGTCTCAACTGTCTTTCTGTTTTCCCAACATAGTATGTCCCACATGCCAAACAATATGCCAGGTAAACCACACCATTAGTATAACAAGTAAAGTAACCATTACATTTCAACTTAATACCACTACCCCTCAAAAATAACTCCTTTTCTCCCATAATAAATGGCCACTGGCCACATCTACCACATTTGTGGATGCCTACTTTTGGTTGTGTTCCACTTTTCTCTTTCAAAACCTTCTTTCTTTCAAATAACATTTTAAAATTAAGGTTTCTTTTGTAACAAAATTTGAGCGGTACCCTTTATTGTATAGCAAGCGGACTTTGTTTGTGTACAATGTAGTAGCAATAACTACATAGGTGGGTGTTTGAATCTCATTCCTGGCAAGTGTGTATATATATATGTGTTTGTACCTTAAAGATTTTGGCCCCATTTACATCCAGTACACTTCTCTGTGCCCTACTTTAGCAGTCCTGCAGATATCATTCACCTTAAAAGCACATGTTGGCAACCCTAAGCCATGTAAGGTCAGTGGTGCATGTGGTAAATGTGTAACATAAAGGTCTGAAAACAGTTAAATAGAGGTTTGACCCTCACTCCTGGCAAATGATAATGTGTGTGTAGGGTAAAGTAATTTATGAAATATCTCACCCATTACATCACCCAATACTAGTATTTACAAGGGCTGGTGATGTTCCTCACCTTAGAAGTACCTTGGAACAACATCCATCATGTAACTCTGTGGTGCATGCGATAAATGTGTAACACTGTAGTAGCAATACATCGGAGGGGTTCAAAACTCAGTACTGGCAAGTGTGTTTGGGTGTGTGTCACTGTCTGTCATCAGTATCCTGTGTAGGTATTGGTGGGATTGTGTAATAACAGGATCCATTGAGGGGTGAGTTTTGCTAAATTATTATATTGATGACCTAGTATATGTCCCAATGTCCACATTACAAGGTCAACAGTTGTCAAACACCATAGAGGTTGGAGTAGACAATCCACAGCCCTAAATGTGTAGTGCCATATGCAATGCCTATGTGACAGTATGGAATAGTTAACAATATAGGCAACCCTTCTAATACTCAGAGACCACTCTCCACCCAGGAATCATACACAAACACACTTGGCTAGGCGTCAACCACTATATCAGTAGTTCTCCTGCAAACTGCCTCACAGATAGTACCCACGGTGTGATTGTAGTGGACTCCATGTCAAACCGATGACCAGGCATGACTGGTGTCTCACAGGGTACGGACCCATGTCTTCTCATGTTTGGGATATACCCTTCTGAGGTGCAGGAGAACACAAAGGCACCCTGGCTGAAAATGTTTGCAAACAACAGTAAGGTGGGTGGTACCATTCCCAATCCATGTAATGTTGACATTATGCACAAAGGCCACTTGACACCTATGACTGTTGTCAGAACCCTGGACATTACCTCAGTGCCAAGAGATGTGCCACCATTACCTTTGGGAACACCATGGCTCACATGAAGTAATACATTGGTGGTAGTCCACTGAACAGTGACGTTGTTATAACAGAATGGAGAACACAAGTTAACAGTCAGCTGCCTGTTGACCACAACATTGCCACTAACATCAGAAAGTACTTTGATGTGTTACATCTCCTGACTAAGTGTGTGTTATCCAGCAAGTAAAAGGACATGGTCACCCTGTACCATCCCCTCAGTAGCCCAATCAATGTGTACAGTGGCCCTTTTGCAATGTTCCCCACTGGACACCTGCAACAACTGCAGAGTTTGCAAATGTACCCCACAAAGGGAATACCATGCCTTATACACATGTCCTGTATGGACAGACTCCAATAACTCCAATGAATCCTTGTATCATACTGTCTATGTAGGTGCAATCACTACCTCAGTTACACAGCCATGTCTCACCAAACTAGGTCAGGAATGCTACATCTGAAGATACCAATCTGTCCACACAACATGCCCCAGAGACCTTAAGCACACTTCCACACTTCAAAGGACATGCTTGTGGGACAGGTGCACAACCCAGACACTGTCCATGTTATGGAATATAAATCACATACATGTGAAGCAGTGCACATCACTGGCCACCCACAATAGAAATCTGGATGAGTGGATGGGAAATACCATACCCACCCTCGGGGACCACTCCAGCGGCTATACTCCTGAGCCACACTGTGGACTATTGTCATGTGGCCTGATGCCAGGGTATTCCCTTGGGCTAGCTTTGTAGAGCCTTCAGGCCCATTCACGTACTACACACTTATGAAGCAATGAACCTATGGATCTCAGTACTAAGTGTGTGTGTGTGTGTGTGTGTGTGTGTGTGTGTGTGTGTGTGTGTGTGTGTGTGTGTGTGTGTGTGTGTGTGTGTGTGAATAGTAATCTCATTGCATTTGGTTGATGAATATCCCCTGTGGCTGTGGTTATTAGCAATCGGAGGTGTGTCCAAACCACAACACATACCATTCTCCACTCTACAACAGATGAAGTAAACCAACATATACCTATGTACAACCCTCAGCCCCATAATCTGTGAGGCATATGCAATCACTGTGTTACAGACCTGGGAAATCCATGCAGATACAGCTGTACCCTGCCTAAGACATGGTGGATGTGTTACCACACTGCCATACCCCTTGGTCTTTCTGCAGGGCCACATCCTGGTCACACACAGATGCCTAGAACAGAAACAGGATACAACATGTGAGAACACATTCATTCAGCACTTCACTTGTGGGAGGAGAGAGGGATAAAGCTGCCACCGAATGTGTTGCCAAGACTGTGGCCAATATCTGTTTTTTCAGGATGGGTATTACCATTGTGCAGTAATTCACAGCACTTGTGTTTAATGCTGCGGAGGTTGTTTATGTAACTATCAAAGGCTGTTGTGATTGTTGTCAGTGTCTGCTGCATATTTGCCTTCATAGATGCCTCTAGGGGATTCTGTGAGGGATCCCAATTTGTGTTTGAAGCTAATAAGGGAATTAGTCATGGGACACCACCCTTCTCTGCAACAGTGTCCTCCTTCTGATGTACACTTTAGTAATGGCAGGGGACCATCACATTGTCTCCCAGTGTTTGGAGGACAGTGTCTGGGTTCTGTTGGCTCTGGCTAGTACCATGCATTCATGTATCTGTTTGTACAGTGCATATGTGTATGATTCAACAGTCATGCAGCTATTTCTCATTACTATGGGTGTGGTGAAGTCATCCACCTCTGTTTTCATGGCTGAAAAGTCAGCTTTGGAGAGGTTATGCAAGGTGGTTACCTTTGTAAGGGAGTGTGGCTGACATGTTGAGTCCCATGTTGATTACAGCATGTGTAGATGTTACCAGGTAGGGATTGACAACTGTGGATGCGCAACAGTCCCATATGTAAGTAGTCAACACAGGTCAATGTTGTTGCATCCTCTGCCACGTGTCAGTATGAGCTAGTCCAGGGCAGTGGAAATTATGAATCTCAGGAAGAGTTGGGCCACTGTACTGGTGCTTGGCTACTTTCCCCAGGTGATGGAGGGGTAGTTGAAGTATCATACTATGTCAATGTTGTGTTGGACCATCACAGATGGCAGGGTGTTGAGGAATGTGCATTGACAGTCTAGGGACATAGATGTGGACCCATAGCAGGCTATGGTCTGGATTGCACTATTACCCCAAGGCAGTTGTACTGGAAATATTCCCAAAGCATTATGCTGGGATACTAGTCTGGAGGAGTTCCTATCCATAATGAATATGGAGACAGCACCACCTGTGGAAGTGTGGTGTGGTCCATGTTTGAAGGCTGACAGCTGTGGAATGCATTATAGCCTGATACTGCAGGGCTGCAGTCTGCTGCTATGAACCACTTCTCCATTACAGCAGACATGTTAATATCATCCACTCCAACAAGTGCTTTGAGTGACTGCATCCTGACAGTTAAATGTCTACTGTTGAGCAGCATTACCCTCAGATTTCATGCATGTCTAACTGTTATGGTGGTAATTACATTAGGAACACTGCCTAATAAGGCATCCTAGGGGTGACAAGACACTTAGCCAGTATCTGGAAACCAAGTGCTGACAGATGTAGGACATTTGTGGCAAGTCATTGGGTTTTGTCAATCATGTCATTCCAAGCAGAGAGATACTGGATCCCCTGAGAATGACATAAACATGTAAGCCAATGTTGCAGTCAATCATCTGTTGATAGTACCACAGTATCATTCTGAGTGATGGCGGTACACTGCTCAGGGCTACTGTCACACCTGCCTGGACTACATAATCAGAGAGTTCAACCATGTCTCTTGTCATGTAGTCCAGGGAGGTGTGTCCCAAGTCATTCACATCCACATGGATACAGAGTGATACTCATAGTTGTTGTGGAGTGCCATGACTGGCTGTGTCATGTGTTGGATGTTGGCATGTGATAGATATTTGGCTGTTACCTGCTCCATATTCAACTTAGTGAGTGGGATATGTGTGTGCCTCAGTATTGAGTTACCCATGATCACTGCATTGTGCAAGGTGGTTAGCCTTAGGAGCTTAGGTTGAGGGGCACACTGTGTAGGTTAAATATGTGTCCCTTGGCATGTGCCATGTTGTGGTGTCTGAGTGGGTGTCTGTCTTGCTGGTCTGTGCTGTTTGGGTAAATGTCCATTGAGTGCCTCTGTGAAGGTGGGTGTGTGGCTTTTCACTGTATATCATGGCTGTCAAAGTGGGTATCATGGTGAGCTATGTGTTCCACATGGTGTGGTGCAGGTGTTGATCTTATCATCTTGACCTGCTAGTCCAGTCTTTGCTGGAGAGTGCATATGTCCACATTGGGTGATATACAGGTAACTCTCACAGGTCTGAGTGTTTGGAGTTTAGAGGGGAGGGTTGTCTGTGTACATGAGGCAGTTGCAACAGTGCCTCAGAATGGACAAGTGCACCAGGTTAATGGGTGAAAGCACAGAAAACTGCCCTTCAATCATGCCAGGAGGGGTGGACATAACTAGTAAGTACTGGGCTACTTCTGTGATGAATGAGTACTGCTGATGGCTCCCAGGTGTGCCACACTTATTGATACAATAACCTGGTGAAGTGCCAAGCCATAATGCTATTTGAAGTGCAAGACAGAAAGAACTAGCATGATGTAAGGGTGGAACTGAAGGCAGACTTTCTGCCACCTGTAATACTTTACCTCAGCTGTGCAGTTATCAGCAGCTTTGGCCATGTGAAAGCTCAGTAAGCTCTGCAGCATGTGTTGCAACTGTGTAACACTGTAGTAGACATAACTGGATAGGCAGGAGTTCTAATCCCAATGCTGGCGAGTGTGTGTATGTGTGTCTCTACCATCCTTCACACTTCCCCTCATCCCAATCTAGTAGTCCTGTTTATGTCATCCACCTTAGAAGTATTCTAACCTCCCTCCTGGCAACTATTTGGATGTGTTTGTGTGAGAATAATGTAGTGTGTGGATTACACCATTTTTGACCTGTGTACTACCATTTACACTTCCCCTCACTCCAGTTTAGCAGTCCTGTTGATGTCATCCACTTTAGAAGTACCTTTGAATGAGGTGGAAATGTACAAGCTCTGTGGCATGTCTGATAACTGCGTAGTACTATAGTCAAAATACCTAAATGGCAGGAGTTCTAATCCCAATGCTGGCAACTGTATATGTTTGTGTGTGAGGATCATATCTTGTGTGGCTTGTACTACTTTGATGTGTGTACCATACACGGCTGGTGACCACCTCCCACTGCCATTACTTTATATAGTGTGGTAACAGCATCTGCCTCACATGCAGCAGGTTAAACCATTGTACAGTCCTCTGTACAGATGTGTCTGGAATATCCAGATGTTTGCAACCTATATGTGGTCAGAAGTGGTCTGTGTGCCTTAACAATGCCCATGTATGTGATATTGTAGCCAAATAGGCCACAGTGAGTGTACTGACACATATGGCAGCATGAGGTATCATACCTGACTGAAACATCATGCTGATATAACATCTGCCACCCTCACAGGTGGCCAGCCTTGTAGGTGCAATACATGAGTCCAGATGCTTGGTTTTACAAGTGAACTGTTCATGTTATGGGTCACATTAAAGGCTGGAAGAGGTGTGGACTGACATATTGTGGTCCTAATTTGTATGTAACAGGAACACCTTGCATCTTAACAGGGGTGTGTACACAATTTATATCCACTGTATACCACTAATGTGTCACACATGTCCCTACCTTAGGCCGTTTGTCCAGCCCATTTTGCTGGCCTCTGTCCAGATGTCTTGGCACTGACAAGTTGTGAGGTATGCTACAGGAATGTTGAATTCATGTCAGATAGGCCCCAGTGGTGACCACTGTGATGCAATGCAGTTAACCCCACCACAAGTGAACATGCACATAAAGCAATATAGCTATTACATAAAGCAATATAGCTATTACTGATAGTTGTCTGCATGGTAAATTGCATGCCCTTCACATGCCTGGGGTATTGCCAGGCAACAACAGAACAATGTCATACTCACCAGCTTCAGGCTGCTGTCCCATATGCAGACCAGAGGGTCCTAGGTAGTTGTGAGAGGGACATATTGTCACCAGACTTACACGTGGCCTTGGTACAGGATGGGTGCAGCATGTCTGCACATTTATAGTACTAATGCCAAAAATACACAGTGTTCTGTCCTCACCATAGATGTGCACCTCTGTGCATTAGAAAACCCCATCCACAACTGCAATCGGACCTGACACATGGATGTAGATACAATACAGATACCTGTATGTGTGATACATTAGTGTACTAATCCCAACTGGGCCCTTACCTGCATGCTCCTCGTCCAGTGTGTGTGTGTGCAACCCACCTCCCCAATGCTTTCCTCAGCTTTATGGCTTGTACATTGAGTGGGTGCCCCAAGGTTTGTGAGGAGCGCCTTGGTGGGTGTCAGTTGGGGCTGGATGGCTGGACCCCACCTGTGGCTAGCCAGTCACTTGCTACAGCAGCAGCCCATTGACGGCATGGCGGATGAGGTCAGTGGCCTAATGTTGCATCTGCTCATAAGATCTGCTGTGCAGGCCTGCATCATTTATCCTGTGGGCCAGAGTGTTCCACAGGGCAGTCATCTCCTGCACATCTTCTGCTCTCCATCCAAATAACAGGACATAATGTTCAATCACATATTGGGTGATGATGTCAGTTTCCCCAACAGAGAATGCTGGTAGGCAAGCCCTCTGCATGTTACCTGGAAGACATAAACAGGAAAAAGGTCACAGGACCTCATACAGTTGTCAAATTGCACATCAACAGTGGATATTACTTGCAAATAATCCAAACTACACCATAACCCTCCAATCTATCATGGCTATAGCAGCTTGCATTACACTCCTGGCCCTGAGCTATCTTATTCCCCCAATGTTGGACACTTGATTGCATAATCCTCTATTCTCCATTCATTTCTGTGTAGAGGGTTGACAGTGGCCATCTTCCATGTGGATGGTGTGTGGATGGTGGCAGGTCTGTGTTTGACTGTGGTGTGTGATGGAGCTGTGAGCACATGCCTGAGTTCATGTAGGAGGCAGACAGTGATGTTATTATGCCCCATGGAGATTTGCTGTTGTTGCCATCAGTAGGCAATATGTACATGCTCACCATTGCTGAGGGGAGGAGTGTGGTTGATGTGCATATCCCCCTATACAACTGGCGTGGACAAGGTGGCAATGTTCCCACTGAACATGTCTGATGCAGGTTGCCTATATCCATGGCATGTGTGTATGAGGTGTGCTTTACCCCCAGTACAGGGTGAATTGTGTTGTTTCCTCTGAGACTGACAACATATGTGGAGACACTGTTGCAATTGTCCTTGGTGGTGTGGATATGTCTGATTTGTAGTCATAGTCAGCCTTACAGGAAGTCACCTGTGAACTTACATGCTTGCTCAGATAGAGGTGGACTTGCTTCCAAGTTGTTGCCTGCACCTATGTGTCCCTGTACAGCCAATATAGCAACCTATTATGTGGTTTGTGTATTGCTGCTGTCCACCAAAGGGGATTACTCTACCTTGGTGGAGGCTGGTTATACAGGTCAGGTACTGCTGAGTCCATATAGCTACAGTGGATATAAAGGCTACACACCCCTGTTACAATGCCTGGTATTTGTGCAATTGAAACATGACACCACAATAACTAATTTCAAAACAATTCCCACCTTTAATGTGACCTATAGCCTGTACTATTCAATTGTAAACATAACAATCTGGTCTGTGAAAACATATGGAAATAATAATCAGTACAATAAGCCAGTTGAATGAGTGTGCACACCCTTAAACTGATATGTTGTGTATGCACCTCTTGAGATGGTTACAGCATTCATTCATCTTGGTTTGGACTCTAACATCATGGCACATCTTCACTTGGCAATAGTTGCTCACCTTCCTAGAAACACCTTTGATAATTTTTCAATGGAATTGTACAGGTTAGGGGTCACATTCAAGATGAGAAACATTATGAAATGATTTTCTGTGGTCTGATTGTCATACAGCACATACAGCACACAAACCTGGCATTCCAACAGGGGTGTGTACACTTGTGATATCCACTGTATATAGGTGTTGATATAGCTGGTAGTGGTAGGCATGGACAGTGGGTCATAACACAGTTGGACACTTCTCTGATTACTACCTGATAATCATGCCTACTCTAGTACCCATATCAGTGTCAGGGCAATGCAACAACCAGTAGCTGTACACATTTATGTCTGTTGTATGCACTGACACTGATATTACACACATGTGCAACATGCACAACCTATGTACCTGACTGCTTGAAACCCATGTGATTAGTTTTGTGCCTTCCAGCTGAACATATGCATACATACATGTGCTCAGGGGATACCTGGTATACATTTCTGTTCTATGTTAGTATGGCACACTGTATTTACAGTCTTGCTGCTCAATCATACTTCTCAACCTGTTATAGCAGTACATCTGGACAATGGCACACATAAATGGGTGACAAAAGGGACATCAATATTGATACTGTATTAATATAGCTGCACCATACATTAGTAAGTTGATTGCACAGTAGGCTTTGACATCACTGTGATAACCTGGAAGATGTCCAACAGTCATAAGTAGGCTATTATGTTACATTGTCATTGCTCACAGATTTGCCAATGGTTTGGCTGACATAACACAGGTATATGTGTATGTGACTACAGATATCAGTCACAAATGTGCTTATTGTCCAGCAAAACACTGTACAGTTGAATGCTATTAATTCACTATATCACATGCAGTTCAATACATGTCTACAACAGTACTTTCCTATGCACATGCCCTGTATAGATCTTAGCTTTACAAGATAAACATGTGTCATATTCACAGGTAACATATGGATTTGGACAACATTCCATTAACTGGCCTAGCAGTGGCACAGTCACAACTGTTTGACAGACACCCCAGTGGTTGTCATATATGAGCTGTCCTTTCCCAAGGTGAATTAGGCTTCTGAGCTGTGATCCTACCTCACAACCTCTTAGAGCATCACATCTAGACAAAGCCTACAATGATGGGGGGATTAGTAGCGACAGACTTTAAATATTCCTGTTACAAACCTAGGAAGTGTATAGCATGATACATTTTGCATTACCGTGAATATTCCTAAGGATGTGGAGTCTTAAACTCAAGTGTTTGTCATTACTTGATGATTTCAATCCTCAGCTATTTGCCAGAAACGTACAGATTTCAGGAGGAACAGACAAAAAAACTATGAAGGGAAAATCTGGACATTCTGTGAAGATCTGTACAGTTGAGAATTATGGCTGTGATCTCTCCCACTGCAGAGAGGGCCAAATGCTATGGCCATAGCAGCTGTTCAGCAGGACATTAATACAACAAGTCTTGTTGGGACATACTTTCTTCCAAATCATATTTCCCATTATTACAGACCTACATTCAGTTACATGCTTACATGTTCCACTTACCCTTTTTCCTTCTCTTTTCCAGTTTATGTTTTATTTGTTCTCTCTCTCTCTCTCTCTCTCTCTCTCTCTCTCTCTGTGCACTACAGAGATAGAGCTGGTTTAAATAGGTGGTAGCATGGCTTTTGTAGGTGATGCTCATGACCAGGTGATGGCCTGTGCAACTATTGGTGTTCCCCACTTGCTAATTGCATGCAACGCAGCTATGTAGTTCTTCCAATAGCCAATGTCATGGCAACACACTCCTATAATTAAGCACTCCATGTTGGCGTTGGCACTTTCACTTACTTGTGAGGAAGACATCCTGCAGTTGTGTGGGCTACTACCTCTTACAACAGGAGTGGTGGAGACAAGCCAACTAAATGGTGGAGAAGGTTCAAGACTTAGGGGCAGAATGTGAGTATTACTGTTATATGTTTGGAATACTGCTAGTTTAACAGGGTTTGTCTGCACATGCTACTTCTGCATGGGTTTTAGTCGGACAAAGTTCTCTTTCTGCATAGCTCTCAACTGTAGGGCTATCCACATAATGGCCACAGAGTAGCCTGTTATGTTTGGTCTGTTCCCCAGGCAAGTGCTGTCCTTGGCAAATCAGTAGTATACTCTGGTGATTGCAATCTGTAAATGCTAAGATCCATTTGTTTTTCTGACTTAATATCTCTCAGAAAAGATATGTTACAACAAACCCTGTAACACCAGCAACTTACTCAGTGTATAACAGCAATATTTCAAATATGGCCATGTATTTTGGCCGCTGTCCACCAATTATGTCAGGCTTTGTCCAGATGTCATACAGTAGGAGGTTGATAGGTATAATGGTCTATCATTATTTAGTGCTGTCATTCCTGCTGAGGAGAAAGGCTGGAAAACATGTTGAAGTCTGTACATTCAAGAGGTTGTTCTATAGAGAATGCTCTTAGATGCCCTTGTAACATATTTTATGTGGGGGAGAGTAACACATGTTTTAAAACTAGGCTGTTAGAACATATGAGACATATTACTGATAAGAAAGATGACAGTTCTATAGCCGTACATTTGAATAAATCTCACCATGGGGACAGTAGTAGGTTCCAAGGTACTGATATGGAAAATGTTTGTTCCTCAGTTTGATGAAACATTCATAAAAGGACAATTGTTATGTACAGACTCAATGTATTAATATTAAATGTGATACTTTATCCCTTAGGGGGTTAAATGAGGAGTGTAATTGGAGGCTGTGTATTTAATTATGTAATTAAGTGTTAATTGCTTCTTGTGATTAAGGCAAGTATTTCTTGTAATGTTTTACTCCTTGAAGGCTTTGGCCAAGACATCAGAGTATAATAAACATGTGTGAATTACTGGCTGGTTGTATTTCTCTTTGCTATGTTCAGTCATTTTAGTTGTTTTGCTAAGAGGTTGTTGTATGTCTGGCCATTGTGTATGGCCTATCATGATTTTGTAGCAGTGTACTGTTCACTTATTTATTTGGACTGTGGGTGGGGCAGATGTGAGTGTCATGGGTCCTTTTGTATCCGACTGTGCATGCTGCCCAGTTATATATATATATATATATATATATATATATATATATATTTTTTTTTTTTTTGTATGCATACACACACACACACACACATACATATATATATATTATATTATATATGCATACACACATACATATATATATATATATATATATATATATATATATATATATATATATATATATATATATATATATATATATATATATATATATACACACACACACACACACACACACACACACACACACACACACACACACCTCAGTATTTATTAGTAATGTATTTATATATTGTTATACACATATATGTATCTTCATAAATCTCTCTCTCTCTCTCTCTATATATGTTTATTTTCAGAAATATATATATATATATATATATATATATATATATATATATGTAGATACCAATCCTTCATAATTGCACAGTGTCTTTTCCCTATTGTAAACTGTCTGTAAAGAAGGGTATGTTTGAGAAAACATCCTAAAACTGCACATCTGAGGTGGCTTATTGGTAAATTGCTGTGACTATGGTGTGCATGGTCCTGTGTTTAAGATCTGCAAGGGCTGTTTATTTTATGGTAGGCAGAACAAGGACTATTGGATATAGAGTGCTTAAGGCAATTTTGAGCAGCTTTAAGTGTGTTTGGCAGGTTTGCGTGACGATAATCTGTGCTAACTAATGGCTAAACGAATAGGTGCTTACACCATGTAGGCTTTGCTTACCAGTGCACAAATGTGCTTAGCATTTGCATTTAAGCAATTCTTAAACCTGATACGCATAGTTCAGCCCTGGTAACCAGTGATCACATTCTAGTCTGATAAAATAGCAGGGTAATGACATCTTTAATAAGTGTATTTAAATTCCTATACATAACATGCTTCTATGCGCTGTTATTACAGTAGCAAGGAGTGTGACTATACTGCATGCGACACCTGGGTATACATGGGTAGTACCACAATCTTTTTTCTTTGTATTTGATTATACATGGGTAGTATCCCAGGTTATATGCAGTCACACTTGCATGTTACACCAGCTACAGTGTACTGGTTGACAAAAATACTTTAACACTTATGGTATCATTACGTTAGTACTTTTAACAGTACTTTTCCAAGTAAAAGTAGATTGCAGATTGTAGTACTAAAACCATACACCTCCTGCATGCAAAACTGGGACTCTGAATACTGACTATCTTGTTCTTTGTATTTGAGCTGTATGTTTTTATGTATCTCCTATTGGATATTGATTAGATATAAACTGTAGATTACTATGTTTTTTGGACATGTCATTGAGGGCTGCTGTCATGTAGTAATCGCATACCTTTCAATTTCAGACTTCTGTCATTCAAACATTCATCCTAATGCATAACCTATTGGCTATCTACTTTCTGTCTGTCCTCTGTATAGATGTGTAGATGTGCAGATGTCAGGTATTGCTAAGGCTATACTACTATGTAGGTGCCCACATAGTATTGTGCTGTGGGCCTGGACACTGCTGCTAGTTCCAACATATGGGACATTCCTTAATGTGGGCCTTGCCCCTTTTCCTTGCCTGTGTGAGGAACATTACAGAGGTGGTGGGCTACAGATTCACATACAGTAGGTGGCAATACATCACAGGACAGGACATGTGGAGACAGCCAAACAACATGGTGGACATATCCCCAGATTTGTGAACAGATTCTATGTCATCAGTGCTGTTATACACATGGTGGATTGATAGATTGACAGGGTTTGTGTGGACATGCATTTAGTGAGTGACTTCATGACTGACAGTGATATGTCTCTGACATACCTCTCCACTGGCATGCTGTCCACAGACTGGCCACATGTTTGCCTGTTCTGTTTTGTCTGTTCCCCAGACAGTTGGTGTCCTTGGTAAATCAGTTGTGGACTCTGGGGAATGCAGTCAGTAAATACTCACATTTATTGGTATTGCTGACATATTCCTCATAAAGGATGTTGCAACAAACCCAGTAACATCTGCAACTGTCTCAATGTATGACAGCAATATGCCCCTGTGTTTGTGCCTCTGTTCCCAAATAATGTCAGGCTTTGTCCAGATGTCAATAAAGCACAGACGTATTTATTATCATTATTTCTTGACTTCATTCCTGCTACCATCCTAGTGATGTAGTAGACCCACAGATATGTCAGGGAAGAGGCCATAGATATGAGTCCTGAGCCTGTACATTCTGAGGTGAACTGCACATGTGAGAGACCTGTGTATGTCTGGCCATTGTTAACAGACTGTCAGGATTGTGTACACATGTCATGTGTACATGTTATTTGGGCTGTGTATGGAGGGGGTGGATGTAAGTGTTATGGCTCCTTCTTTATCTGACTGTGCATGCTGCTCCAATTTCTGCTGAGCTATTGGCTGTATGTGTTTGTAGGGGCAGACTGAGACATATCCTGTACAAAGGTCAGGATTCATACTACACTGAGAATTGGGACTGTATATGTAGGGCTAGTGTGTGAGTGGCAAACAATGATGTATTTGTTCACACAGTCCATATACTCTACTGTTCACTTAACTTACTGGTATGTGGTTGTGACTGTGGTGATATTGGTTGTAGGTATGCACTTTCACACTGGTGTCTGTTTGTCAGTGCTGTTACATCCCCATAGTGCCTGATGCATTTGCAAATGCATGTGTAATTACCCATAACAGATTTCCTAGTTCCATTACTTGTGCTATTTCACTAAATATATGTTAGAGCACACAGGAGGGTGTTACTACAGCAACTGTGTTAGCTTATCTATGCCAGTACTTCACATATATCCCTATTTAAATGGCTTCCACCCACAACTTTTTCAGCCTTGGTCCAGATTCATTGCAGAAAGTGGTTTTGAGCATACCTG
>NC_056737.1:192472758-192520258 GCF_019279795.1 Protopterus annectens
AAGTGGTAAAAAGGGGGCATGAAGAGGGAAAAACAATATGAAAGATATCTAGGAATGTGCAGGATGGGTGTAGGGAAGGTCCACAGCTATCCATTTCTTCAACAGCAACAACTGTGCATATATACTGAATTTGGAGGGTATTTGGACACTCAAATCCCTGAGAGAGGGGTGAGGACAATAATAATGTGCTACAAAGCCAATTAGACCATATTACATGTGTCCAATGGACAGCTATGTATGGGGTGACAATTTTTTTTGGCAGCAGATTACCCTTTTTTAAGGTGAGAGTGAGATATTGGGGAAGGATAGTATGTATATTTGGGGAGGTAGGTTGGGTAGGGAGACAGACAAGACAGACAAGGCAGCATACAGGGGTGGTATATGACACATGTGGGGGGTAAGCACATTGGAAGGGGAGGGGTGTTTGGTAATTAGAAGCCCATGAGCCCCCAAATGGATACAGTGGGACTGAGGTCCCCACCCATGGGCAGTCATCACTCCACCTTCATGGCCCCGAAGGTGGCTGTGCTGGGGTCTGAGCAGGAGGGGCAGACTGACCCTCTAAATGCACCACACAGCCCTCAAGCTGGTGTAGCAGATCTCCCAGTTCTCTGAGGAGCTTACTACTCACCAGACCCCGGACCTGGCTTTGGGTGACAGCATCCTGTCTGCACCTGTGCCCAGGGGGGAACGAGCCCCATCCCCTGAGGCGAGGAGGTCCTGGGGTGGGTCCCAGACATGCTGGGGCATGGTGTCATGGCCAGATGAGCTAGGAGAGGCAGATCCTTTGGAATCATCCTTCCCAGATGTGCTATGGTGTTGCAGTTTTAGAAGATATGTTGATTAGTAATGGTTAACACATTCCAGTATTAGTTATAACAACATACATGAGTATTCCCATTAACCCAAAACAACAGATTTGGAACATTTGCATAGCAAACAGAACACATGCTTGTATGGAACCACAGTGAGCATTTAACCGGCATGCAGGTTACATTGATAGCAATAGGCCAGCAATGATAGTATTTGTACAGGGAACATTAACTGGAATACATTTCAACATTTGTAGAACAATAGGACACATGTCCCAATGGTAGGTTTGGTGGAAAACATACCCATTCACTTATGTGTTTAGATTTTTGGTGAAGATAAGGTGAGGAGAGTGAGATGTCAATTAGCAAATGTAGATTCCTGCAGTGGTCACAGCTTTAATGAAAATTGCTCTAATCATTATTCTACAGGTATTATTACAGCGATCTATGGTCTTGGTTTGGGCAGTGGTATGTTTGTACACAGTGTATAATTACAGCCTTCTTATAACTACTTTATACCTTCTCTTACCTGGAAGACCTGTGGAGGGATTTTTTGTTAAAACTACTTGACTGTTTCTATCCATATTCACATTATTCACATAGTCAGGGTTATATAAGGACACTCATACTGTGTGTGTGTGTGTGTGTGTGTGTGTGTGTGTGTGTGTGTGTGTGTGTGTGTGTGTGTGTGTGTGTGTGTGTGTGTGTGTGTGTGTGTGTGCGCTACTGCCATACTCTGCCTTGATTTCTATTGGTCACTCTAGCTGTTGGCAGCAGGGACCAGTAGCTGACATTTCTTGGGGGCGACCACTTGGTGTATGTACTTTTCTTGCTGTCATTTGCAGCCTTGGGGTTGGACCATGGGTGTTGGACACAGTATAACTCCAGCCTTCTTATAACTACTTTAAACCTTCTCTTACCTGGAAGACCTGTGGAGGAAGTTTATGTTAACACTACCTGACTGTTTCTACCCATATTCACATAGTCAGGGTTACATATGTGCACTCATACTGTGTGTGTGTGTGTGTGTGTGTTTGTGTGTGTGTGTGTGTGTGTGTGTGTGTGTGTGTGTGTGTGTGTGTGTCTACTCTGCCTTGATTTCTATCGGTCACCCTGGCTGTTGGCAGTAGGGACCAGTAGCTGTGACAGCATGTCACTTTTGAACATTTCTTGGGGGAGACCACTTGGTGTATGCACTTATTTTGCTGTAATTTGCAGCCTTGGGGTTGGACCATGGGTGCTGGACACAGTATAAAGACAGCCTTCTTATAACTACTTTATACCATTTCGTATCTGGAAGACCTGTAGAGGAAATTTATGTTAACACTACCTGACTGTTTCTACACATATTCACAAAATCTTAGTTGAAATTATATGTACAGCTTACTACCACTCCCGGGATTCGAACCGTGACTGTTTCTGCTAAAAATACAAGCTTGTGTTTCATCAGAATGAGCTATTGAGAAACTGCTGTCTCTCACTTGAATGTTTTCTGTCTCATTCTCTCTTGGTTGTACAATCTGACCTTGTAATTACAGCATTCTTATACATACATTCCTATAGATACCTTTTGACATAGCACAGTGTGAAAAACAATGTTTAACACAACATTGCTATTCAGATATCAGATTATGGTGCATGAAACATTTCCTATCTGTTAATCTCATGTCTTACAGAGTCACTAACTTTGTCAAATGAGACTTGATTGTTTAATACTTTCAGATCTATAGTTGCTGTGCATAACCTGTACACATTTCAATTCATACAATACCAGAGTAAACACAACCAGTCCAGGGTTATGAATTTTATTGCCAGGCAGTTGCAGTTTTATTTATATATAACCTATATGAGACTATTACTGTAACATTGTCTCATTTATTCAGTACAAACCATACCCATTTTTAATACTGCCAGGTGACATTCTACTCCTTTATATTTATTTGGTATGAGTACTACAAGCTAGATTGTTACTCACCAGCCTCACGAAGCAGTCTTTGCAACCTGCTTGCATGGGCTTCCTGGTTCACAGTCTGCTCAGCTGGAGCTGTAAAGAAGATAGAGAAACATTTATGCATACCTATCCATCACATAAATAGGCTGGGCTTTGTTAAACAGTTATTTATATGAATACTTACACATGCCTCGAACATCACCCCTCTGCCATGCTTCTTGGACCCACTGGTCCAGGAGCTCCCTCTTCCTCCACTTCAAGTCAGCATAGTGGTGCTTGACCTGCTCATCAGTCTGAGGGAGGTCAGTGGCACTGGTGAGATCATGGGCAAGACTTTCCCAGGCCTCCACTTTGTATTGGAAGCCCTGGTACTAGTCCTGCAGCAGTCTCATGTCATAGTTTTTAACAAGGTGTCCTACCATGATCTTGGACACTTGTATGCCCCAGCACTGTGCCCGAAAGCACATACCCTCTCCAACACCAGCTATACTGCCTACACTGGGGAGCTACAACTGGTTATGAGCTGTATTCCCACCTACAAGGTTTAAATACAGCCATTTTCCTGCCCTTTGCTCTGATTGGATAGTTTGAATGTGCTGAGCTAAGCTAAGCTACAGGCAAACCTGCTTAGCTATGGTTGGCAGTGCTTAAATGGGCAGGTTCAGCACTGTTTACCAATGGGCAAATCCGCTTAGCTGGGCTACTCATTGCTAACTGTTCATATTTAAGCAATGCTTACACCAGGTAAGTATAGCTGTGCAATGCTTAGCATTGCTTAAGTTTTATTTTATAGACTATCAGCTGTATGGGATTGATTCATCATTCCTGACATATTATAATTGTATTTACCTTTTCTGACATCCCCTTATGTGCTTCATTACATTTATTCTTGTGTGACTATACTGTATGGGGCACTTGTGTTTATATGGGGGTTTCACAACTTTATTACACTGACACCTCACATCTGGACCTACTACACTACTCTGGTTAACAAATATATGTTATTTACTACCTAATTATAAAAAAAATTATGTACTCCTTTCACATGTAATATGCAAATTGGCTTTAGTGGGGATCAAACTGGAAACAACCACTTTAAAAGTGAATGCTCTAACCACCTCGCTATTTCTGCATTGTTCTGTTTTGAAGTATATTCCTATTTAGCTCCTTGTGATGTGTGAGCTAGGCTGAGCAGAGCAGCATGATGTGCTCACCTGCTCAGCTACACTTAAACTTTATTGTGGACTGAAAAAAAAATTAAATAGATGTTTTATTTTTTTTAATGTAGGGGTATGCACATTGCTTTCTGCAACATTATTTGTGTGGGGCTGTGCTTTTCAAATGGTGATGACATGACAAGTTTTGCATTTGAGAAGTATACTCCACAGACAGTAACAGAGTCCGCCATACCTCTCAACTGTACAGATTTTCACAGAATGTCCAGATTTTTGCCTTATATTTTTGGTCCATTTTTCAAACAGTTCTGGCTTTCTGGCAGATTAGTTGCAAAGCATTAAAGACTACAGTTAGAAAATAATGACAGGCATTTGAGTTTTACACTTCATACCCTTTGGAATATTCATGCTAATGTGATGCCTGTCATTCTATCAACTTTATAAGTTTGTGAGAGCAGTAGTTCGCTTTTGTCCCTTGTTTTTTATGGCTTTGTCCAAATTTCTTCTGGGAGGTAATGGTGTATGTGGACATTCAATCTCTTTCCATTGCTGTATGGCAATTCTGGAATGCAGGGGGCATGTGTATTGTGAGAGCACTACTCTCAGACACACCCCCTGTGCTCATACACAGAACCATGTCCATATTAGAGCATGCCAGCACGCCTTCATGAATATGCCTGGTGCACTGCCGTGCTGCACGGGAATGGTCCCTTCCATGCAAGAATAAGCTATTCTTGCATGAAAGTTTGCTGAATTCCGGAAGAGTATATAATACCTGAAAGGTTAAGAATTCCAGTTCTGTTGACATATGCAGATGACATAATAATTGCAAAACAAATTGGATAAAATAAGTAATTTGCACAAATGAGTGTATAGAGGCAATGGGAAAGGCTTTAAATAAAGAGAAAAGGGAAGGTTTAGGGGATGTAATAGAGATAAGGGGTATCTATTTTACAATGAATGACATTTCTGTGTTAGATATAAAATTTGGGAATAAAGATGTAAGTAGAATTCAATGGTAAAAACAATTGAAGCAATAAAACAAACAAGTCTTTTTTGGAGAACATATAAATTATCATTCAGAAAAAAAGGCTTATTTGATAAATTTGGTACTGATGGGAAAAATATCATACTTAGCAAGTGTATTTATGTTGCCAACAGTATTTATAGAGGAATTATTGCAGCTATTTTGTTTTCATTTATATGGGGTCCTAGATTAAAATCAGTAAAATGAGGAGTTTTGTATGTAAATAAAGAGAACGTGAGTTAAAGGTTAATTAACCCAGTGGTATATGCTGCTTCATTAAATTTGTACAAAGTATTAAGGTGGATAAATGAAAAAGATGAGAGATTAGTGTAAAATTGTATAAATATAAGTATGACAAATTCTGTGGTATAATAAATAAAAATTGATGATATAGAAAAAGAAAGAAAAGTATGGTATAAGAATGCAATGGTAAAACATTAGTATGTAAAACCATGGGAAAATCTAACATATGAAAAAATTAAAGCCATCAATATAATAAGCAAATGGTGCAATCAGAAAGTAGAATGTAAATATTTTTTGGAGACTGCTAATAGATAAATTACCAGTAAAAGGAAACATGCCATATAAAGAAAAAAGTAATAGAATATGTCAAGAAGAAGAAACTACTGAACATGTGTTTTTGAAATGTAAATACAAATTAATGGGGGAAGATATAAAATAAGTGGATAAAATAATATTGGATATGATTAAATGTGGACATTATAAGAAGAGAAGTAAAGAATATGTTAAAAGAATAGATAAAAAGTTATTTATGTCATATGGAAAAGAATGAAATTATGTTTAATGGAAAATGAATTTTAGCAACCGTATTAAGTAAAATCAGATAGTGTTTATAGAAAAAGGAGTGTGGGGTGTAATAGAGATGAAATTTAGTATGAATGTAAGGAAAATTATGAATATATGCAAATATATTTGTATATCTATATACCTCTACGTTTGTAAACTTTTTGTAGGAGAAGCTGTTGCAATGAGCCAGAGGGTGGTTGCACAATGCAACAGGAAGAGGATGGGGTGGCTGCTGTTCCTGTTGCTGAAAATGCTGTAGAAATTGCTACAATGGCTTCTACTGGTTTACCAGATGAATTGTTTGTAAATATGATCAATGTTGAAGAATGGGAGATTGAAAATGTGGCTTCATGGAATCAAATAATGAATAAAATTAATCCTGAAGAAACAATCGTTCCTATGGTAAAGGAAGTGACATCAGGGGATAAAAGGAAGGAAGTAACTCCTCTTCCTGTTTCCCATTCAGTGCAAGGATCTGAGAGTATACTACAAACACCACCAACAAATGTTCCTAGTGTTACATATGCTACTTTTGTGAACAGGTTGCAGACTGAAATTGTTAGGAGCAATACAAAAACAGATTCATTACCTGTTATACATATTTCAGTCACTAAAGACATTATTATTGATCAATATGCAATTTGGGACTTTATTGTTACTGATTTGGGATTTGCAATTAAAGACATTCATGCATTTATATACTTGGGGAAGGACACATTTTTTGATATCACCTTTGAGACTGTTGAGACTGTAAATTGATTTTTACAGCAAGTTGATTTGAAAAGTTTGTGTCAGCCATGGGTGCAGTATACTTTCACAGCCCTGAATAAGAACTTAAAAAAAAAACTGATTCTACAGTTTAGAACTGTGGACATTAATGATATTTTTATTAGACAATATTTCTCACTTTGCTATGAACGTACTTTTGATACTGATAAAATATATGATAATAGGAGCTTGTGGACCGGGTCATGGGAATTGTGGGTTTTGCTGTCTAAGCAGCATGGTAATGTAAAGCATATTTCCACTGTCATTTATATTAAAGATCATAGAGCATATGTGTACTTCAAAGGGTGGCCTAAAACTTGTTTTTTCTTTCTTTTTTTTTTTTTGTCGTTCCTTATCATATCTGACTCAAAAATGTGAAAAGTTATACTGTAGTCTGTGTGGCCATTCTGTTTCTAATTGTGTTCCTTCTTGTTAGGAATGTAAAACTGTTGGACATTTTTAGTCTGACTGCTCCAAGTCACTTACAAAAGATGTGCAGGATAATAAGCAAGTAGTGCAGGATGCTAAACATAAAAACAATATATTAGTGGCTGAGGAGTCTCCTGGGGAAAAGGTTATAGCACCACATATCAAGGCTGTGCAAAACGGTATTCTTGTTACTACTACTTATACAATTCAAGTATTGAATATAGAAGAGGTGCTGGACAGTGATTCTGAACATACTTTATAAACAACAGAAGAGTCCATAGAGGAACAGGAAGGTGATAGCAGTGATGATATACAAAGCTCTGGAAATGAGGAAATGGATGAAAATAGTACCACTATTGATAAGAGGGTACATTAAAGAAAGCTGAGACAAGGGGCTAAAAACATCCTGTTAAGAGAGAAGGATAGTTTTGTTATTAGCAGTTTAAATGTGAACAGCTTGAATACTGAATGATGGAAATTACAGGGTTTACATTTTTTTGTACATTGGCAGGGGCTGATATTATCTGTTTACTTGGGGTCTATATCAGATTATTGAAATCTGAATCAACCAAACACATCTTCATCGACCCATTTTAATCAAAGCCTAATGTCATCAAACTATTGTTAAATCAAAATTTTTCCCACAGTAAGTAACCAGTGGGCCAACATCGTGAATTTGTCCTTTTCCCCCACTGTAATACAATCTCAGAGTTGGTATATATAGTTGGGGGATGGGGGTATAGCCCCCAACCAGGGTGGGTTTTAAATTGTTGTGTTGTTATGCAATTTTTATGTTGGCCCACTGGTTACTTACTGAGGGCAAAGTTTGATTTTACGATCGTTCAAGGATATTAGGTTTCGATTAAAACTGGTTGATGAAGAAGTGTTCAATGTATTCAGATTTCAGTAATCTGCTATAGACCCACTTGTTTACTTGATATAAAATAATTTACTGATTCAAAAAAGAAAACAAACTGAGGTTGTTTGGAGCTTTGGAAGAGATTTATGCTATGGTATAGCTATTTTGTTTAAATTCAGTATTTTGGTTCATAGATTAGTACTAGGCTAACTGCTCTTTTGGGCCATTTGAAGCCTAGCCAGTTACCCCATGTGAGAATCAAACACTGCACCTTGTATTTTTAAGGTAAACACCTTAACCATTATGTCATCCTCCCACCCTTTTATTAATTGTTATTCCAGGATTCATTTTTATTTTTGATATGCAAACCTGGGTGGGACTTTTAGAATTATTGTTGTTTATACTCCCACGAAAGATGCATTTTGTGCATTGCAGTAAGGAAAAGTTAGCAGTGTTACATGAAGTCATTGATAGTATTATTCATACTTATAAAGGGTTGCTTATGTTATGTGATGGCCAGAAAGCCTTTGATTTCACATTAAAGTTTGTGGAATAGACTGAAATCTTATGGTATTGGTATAAATGTTTACATGTTATATGTAGTATTTATGAAAATTCATGGATTAAGACTTAAATAAATGATCACCTTGGTAAGCAAATTAAAAATTGTCAAGGTATCAAATAAGGCTGCCCATTGAGTGGCATGTTATTTAACTTAGTGATGAATGTTGTTGTGGAGGAATGTTCTAGATATTGTAAGGTTGCTTTATGGGAGGTGGCACCATGCCTTACTCTACTGCTATTTTTCTTATGTTGATGATTTAATTTTATACTTAACTCAGAATATTATACTGATACTATCCTTCAGGAAGTTAAAACTATATTGCAGAAAGTATGATTGTCCCTTAATATGCAATAGTGTGTTGCTGCTGGATTTGGTTTAATGTCATATTTACATGAAATCCAGTTTATGCTTGATACAATTAGTATTTTAAGAATCACTTTAGGTGGGGAACAGATATGTCCAACCCAGTGGGATTTTATTCTTGTTGATATACAAAAAATTCTAGATATCTCTTAGTGTTTCAAATTTCAGATTCAAACTATTTTCAAAAAAGCTTATGTTTTGAATATGATTATACAAGGAAACTTAGGTTATATAGGACAAATTTTTCTTTTAACAAAAAGAAAGTGAAGGTACTTTTAGACATCTTTTTTTCATCTTTTGGGAGGAATGGGGTAAACCCTATTAAGAGAAATGTTATTATTTTGTAAAAAAGAAGATGGTGATTAGGATTAATAAATACTGTTTTTTATATAGCCTCTATTCACTTGTACTGGATATTTCTTGGGGTGCAACATGATGGAGTGGAGTTATTTATTAAATTATGGAAAAAATACAATGGTGCTTGGGAGAGTGTGTTTATAGGTAAAGGAAGGAGACTGTGCCATTATATTTTAAAGGAATAAACTGATAAAATACTTAGTCATAAACTTACAGTTTCTTTATCTATTAAGTCCAGAAAATTGTGGTATAAATATGTGATATAGTTTTACTTTTTTGATAGGCCATGGGAAAAATTTTCTCATATATTACAAAGTATTAACAGTAGAAAACATAGGTTCCAAAATATTAAGGAAAATCAAAGCTTTTTCTGGAGACTCTTCTTAGCAAATTGCTGGTTAAAAGTAACATGAAATATAAAGTTAGAGATTAACCTTTGTGTCATATTTGTAATGCTGAAGAAACCCTTTCACATGTTGATTCAGAGTGTTCCAGAATTCATTTATTTTGGCAAATGCTTTTAAATCCTTATAAAGATGATTTTCTTACTCCTGTAACATTCAGCATGATTTTGTATGGATATTACTGTAGGTCTTTGCCTACTGATGTATGCTGGGGTATTATGGCATATTTGGTTAGGAAGATGTGAAGAGTTATTGTTTAACAAAATTATGGATTGTGTTTTGATATCAAGAAAGCTAAGGAAATTGTTGTAATGGAAGGGTAGGGTAACATATGTTTATGCTTCTCAAAATGATTGTGTCGAATTTTATTGAAATACTTTTTATTGTGTGTATATTTTTCCCCTTATGTTATATGAAATTCTTGCTTGTTGTCATAATAAAACTTCTCAACTCTTTTAGATAGGTACCGTGGGATCTTTTACATGCACCTGAGCTACCACTGGCTCAAACAGATGAGATGAAATGTCAGTTTAACATCTTATCTGAAGGATTATACCCTTCAGGAGTGTGACACTCCCATTAAGTTGCACTGCAGTATCAACAATCCATCTACCTGGTCTGGGATTTTAACCCACAACCTTCTACATCAAAGGCAAGTATGCAATCTGTTGCACCACTGACATGTTAAAATGCACAGCATTGACAAAATAAAAAATAGGTAGTTTGATAACTTGACAAAAATGATTCAAGCAAAGGCCATTGGGCAAAACAGATATGACAGCAAAGATAAAGACTCACTGACAAATGGTAAAACAAGACTGCAGAATGACACATAGTAAAAGATGCAAAATGTCACTAAGGTTTTGATACACTGGTACATTGTTAAAAGACACTCAGACAGAAAGTCCTGCAGCAATCATAAGTTAGCAAGATTGTGCACCGGTAGAATGAAAGAGTGATAATGATTACACTTGTTTAAAATAAATATTTTCAAGGGATATACATAGGTAAAATGACACATGTATTGGCATAGTAGATTAGAAACAGGCACTAGAATAAACAGAAGCAAATAAATCTGAAGCAGTAGTAACATAAGGCATAAGAGCATGACTCCCCTCACAGAATGTGTTTAGAGTTGAAAAGTTCCAACACAGAAAAATTACCTTCAATTAATTATTTGCAAATGGATACACAGTCAAATGTTTGGCCATTTTGTCTTTTTGGGAAAGATGCATTAAATAAGATGTTCCAGAGCCTAATTGCCACATTTCTTTATTTTCTTACTGGCTGTCATAGTAATACATTAGCATGTATAAATGTAGTCCCTGTTCAGATGATTTTTCCCTGTACTGTCCTTGACTCCACTTACTGAAACAAGTGAGTGTAATAAGGTTTGCATATATTACATGCATTTTTCCTGTATTAATCAGTTATCAAAATAAGACACAATGGGCATGAAAGATGATTGTTGGCATACCATTTTATAAAAAAACAGCAGATCATCTTGGTATGTAGTATGATTGGTTGAAAACTGATTAATTGAAAACAGACTGATTAAACCTATTTGAACATTTTGAAACACTTTGAAATGTATACTTCAAAAGCCCCTCTGCCTATCTTGTATAAAGCTGTGTCCCTACACTCAGCTTGTAATTAACTAACAATGACAGCTTGGAACTCAGCGGGGAGGGAACACATCTTCCCTTTCCATGTGACAGGCTCATTTAGTCCAATGTAATGGACTGGCCTTGGAATGAGGGCCCCTTACCATAACTGTGTCACAAAAACTCTTATGGTAAGTGCAGGTTTTAACACGGTAAACAAAACACTTTAATACTGATCACTTTCAGTATCTTCGCTGTAGAATTTCATATTTGTACTTTTATGATGCTGCATGATGGAAGAGAAATTTAAGCATAAATAAATTAGAAAAGCTACGACACGAAAATAAACGGAGACTGATCAGCGCAGAAAATAAAACAGATAACCACTAAAAAGCACTGAACTGAAGAAACACTGCTCCACAGGGGGTATATGCACATTATAATTTATTTCACCACATAAACGTACACAACACTGATTTCATCATACATTTTAAGCTTCACATCCACAAATCTGGCTAAGGGCGAAGTCACCAATGGTATGTCAGCGAAAACGAACAACGAAGGCAGAACGCTATAGAAAAAGGTGACTGCTTAAATAATATTAATTTAGGTGACTGGTTTATGAAGAAACCTGAACTTAACAACCACAATGGTTATATGGATTTGCTACTTAAGTATAGGACTTTGGACATGGACAACACTTATCTTAAGGAATGTATCAAACTGTTTATTGTGCCTAAAGGTCTGCGTGTTTGGAAATTTCCAAACAGTGTGAAGGATGATTCAGTTTATCATAAAGATTTACTTACTATGTTTGACAATTGGGGTTTTGATCTAATGAAAACAATAATTAAAAATAATGAGAGTGAAATGAAAGTTTTAATGGAACAAACTGATGTAATTAATGGAAATATTGTGAATGATCTGTTATTCATGGTAGAAGAGGGGCGGAGAAAGTATTCAGAATTTAGGAAGCAGATAGACAATAAATGTTTTCACATTTTGAATAGGAAACAAAGAAAAATAGAAAGGGACAGGCATAAATATGAAAATTGTATCCACTACCCAAAACCAAAGACCTTTAATAGGTATTGGGGTGAAAACCACTTAGGATTGGTAAGTCAGGATGGTGAGGGGTCTAGCCAAGATGTTGGTGAAGATGTTAATGAAGGAGGCCCCCCAAATGTACAGGACCCTTTAGAATACTCCCCCTCCAGAGATTGGAGTGACTATGGAACAGAACATATGCACTGTATCCACAGGAAGCGTGGAGGCGGAAGGGCAGGAGGTAAACTTTGATGAGACCTATCTTGCTCGGGAGTCATGGGAAGGGCATCTGAATAATGAATCGGAGCTGATTATTTTAACCCATAAAAATGATCATATTTTTAATTATACAGAAATAGAAATAAATAACACCTATTTTGATTTATTTTCCAAGGGTTTGAATTTTGTTCCTAAAGTAAAATGTGACATCAGTAGATTAATTACAGACCTTAAGATGTTCACTGGGAAAAAAATGTGGAATTATTATTTGATGGAAAAGTAGATACAACACAGGATAATTGTAATTTAAAGAAAAAAACTGTTTGAAACCCACCACTATACTCGCAATTGAAAAACTTTGAAGGGATGGTTGAAAAAGAGCTAAGGGAAAATGTAGAGAAAAACAGGTTTAGATACAACTTAACAAAAGAAGAAAGAGATTTACTAGGTGAACTGAGAAAGAATAAGAACCTAAGGGTAATGAAACCGGATAGGGGGGAGGGATGGTGTTAATGAATAACATTATGTATGAAGTCAAAATGTTTGAAATATTACAAGATAAAGCAAAATATAGTAGGATTTCCATAAACAAGATAAATAATGCAATAGAAGGATATATTTAATGTTATATGATTTACTTTTGGAAGGGTTAATAGATAGACAAATGTTTGAATTTCTACACAATGTTAAACAGAGGATACCTTCTATCTTCGGTATCCCCAAGGTCCACAAAAATATTTTGGACCCCCCCACCTTGCACCCAGTTATAGCGGCCGAAGGTTCGGTTACTTCACCCTTAGCCATATTTGTGGATGTGAAGCTTAAAAAGTTTATGATGAAATCAGTGTCATGTATGTTTTTGTGGTGGAATAAATTATATTGTGCATATACCCCTGTGGAGCAGTGTTTCTTCAGTTCAGTGCTAAATTAGAAAAGCTGCCAGATGGGGTGTATTGTTCCACAGAACTGTACAGTATATTTTATCAACATCAATTTGATGGTTGGCACTGTTGAGCAGGCCTTTCCTCAACACTCAGTGATCTCAAACATTGAGTATTTTAAAATGAGAAAGTGCAGGGGTGCCCCTGCACATGGCCATTTCCCTACATTTTGGTGAGTGTACAATAGGCAAACTTTAAACTCACAGAACTCATTTCCGCAGTGTTGACCTCTCAATCACATTTCATATTTGCATCACTGCCAGTGCAGTTTCTGTTTGTGCCAGATGTCCCAACTGTCCCTATTTTGGAGGGCTGATTTACATGTACAAGAATGTAACTGTTTTTGAAGGTATGTCCCAATTTTCAACCTTGATTTACCTCTTCATACAATTTTTTGAATCCTCCTCATCACATGTGCTTTTTGAAGCTATATTGTACACAGAAAGCCACACTACATGACCAACATACTAGTGGCAACAATAATTTAAAGAAAGAGGGCACACATCTTACATCTCTTTCCTGAAGTGAAAATGAACTTGTGTGATAGAGTTTTTCAACACAGTTCATTAAAGTCTCCAGATTTTACACTCTCTCTTTGATTATATGCTTAATTTTTTTTATCATTTTGTTACTCTCTGCATTTTAAATATGTTTCTGAGTAGAATCCCATATTCCTATTGGAAGCAGGAAGAGTTACATGCTATTTGGTATTCAAATTTTAGGCTAATTAGTTGTCAACGTTTTTATCCTAATTTTCCTAGTTTTTAGAGACCTTTGTTCCTATTCAGTGTTGGCAGGTTGATAGGTATGGTTTGTCCTCCAGCAGTGATTAACTGCATATGGACTTCAGTTTTTTCATTGTGGTTGTGTAACAATGGAGTTACTGTATGTGTAACTAATGATGTATGGTGTGCAGGGCTGCCCGTCTCTGTAATTGTTTTTTTAGATGTTTCCAGAAGCTGAAGCTTCAGCCCATTTGTTTTAGTGAGTTGAGGCTTCATCCTTTTTAAATTCAAGGAAATGTAGGTGAAGAACATCTGAAGGTATGCAGGTGGGAGACTTTGGTCTCCACATAAAGTGATGTTTTTTTTTTTTTAGATTTTGGTGAGAAATTTTACAGAACATACTTTTTTTTCCAATATAGTTTGCAGAGCCTATATTCAGTAAAAAAATCATTTCAAATTACGACATGGTGATCTTGTTTTCTTTGGTGATTTATAGTTTCTTACCTCAAAGGTGATATTCATTTTTTTTGTCTGAGTCATTAAATGCTTAAATGCAAAATATTTTACAAAATAAAATATTGTCACAGTAGCCAACTCTGGTGGCATACATGGCTAAAGCCCTGCCTACAGCCCAGGTGACCTGGGTTCGATTAGACATTTGGACACCTGACAGAGCTGCATTGTTATGCTGTCACTGGAAAGGGAGGACAACGCAGATCCAGCTACACCCTGATGTATCCCATCAGAGGGGGAGCAGCGATGCAAATGCTCAGCCTGAGGATGGGCTTTTGACTCACAGTTTGACAGTGTTGGGGGTAGTCTTCAGTGGGTTGTGCAGAATTGTGGGCTCCCATAGCAAGCCATTGTGAGCCTTAATGGTACCAGATGTTGTGCATTACACTGATCCAGGGGTGGGGGCTAGGTCATCACTATCCTCATTTCCAGGTTACCAGTGAGGGCATAAAGCACCCTCATGGCTGCCTGACTGATGATCCCTTCTGGGTAACTTTTACCCTGACCCAGGATGAAATTCCAAGGTAAGGAAATGGATGGGCCATGTCCATCTGGGGTGAGGCTTGATGGTTTGTAGGTATGGTAGGAGGCAAAAGCTACATATAAAAAAATAACAGGAAGTTAACATGGCAGATTTACAGAATAAGTAAGTGAAAACATCAATAAAAATGTAAAATAAATTATCAAACAATAAAACAGACATAGTACCTCTGTCTGACTATTTAAAGACACTCCCCTAAATAAGATGGCATTTTAGGAGCATCCTGATTAAGACACCTAATTTGGATGCCTGAATCAGTAAAAATAACCACCTCCAGAGGAGTGGGCTATGATAAGGAGATGACAACCTGTCAAATACTTTAAGATGAGTCCTTAGAATAACCAGCAGCCCTCTGCACCTGATAATCAAAGAGACCTAGCCATAGAGTAGGACAACAGAATTTGTTTTATATATTCAAGAACCAGGTCATTTAAGACCTAGTAAGAGTGCAGGAATGTGAAAAATGGCTCTGTCATTACCTTAAGCCTATCCACTCAGCGAAGAGTCTGAAAGCTTGCCTGGCCTCACTCATGGGGGGAAGGGCAACTTGAAGGTGCTCATTCCATAGATCAATGAGAGAGTTCCTGATGTGATATCAGACCAGTTATGAAGTACTGGGGTGGGAAAAGGAACAGAAGACTAGGCACTGGTAATACTTTCCTCAAGGTATTATGTCCCTGAGGTGGCCACACAGGCTTACCATGCTGCCAGCTCTTTTTAAGCTAATAAAAAAGCTAGCAGCTTGACTCTGTAGCACAGAAGGATGAAGTCTTGACTATGACCCAGACCACCCATGTTTAACAACTGGCATGAATTCTGGAGGGACCAAGCAGTGGAGTATGGGATTGAGTGTCTGCTGCCAGTTCACCTCCCCTGGACCAATGGGGCAGTTTTGTTCCCTGCATTGGCAACTCATACAAATCAGTATATGTGATCACCTGCAGAAATGCACCTAACATGCCCATTCTGCTAGTGGTAAGCACTTGGCCAGTAAGGTCTGCAGGCTTGGATGTGAAGAATGCATGTATTTCTTGGGAACAGCATTGACAGAGACTGAAAGCTATTTACAGTCTGCATGATGGACATGGTAGCCTACTCCTCAAATGTCTGCCTATCACCTCCAAGCGTAATGGGCCAACTGAGCTGTCAGGGAATGAATGGGGCATACAGCTATTGTACAGATAAGGGAATGAATGGGCCTGACTGTCGATGGGCCAGTAGGATGCTGGAAAGAGGGGTAAGAAGAGCAGTTGGGTGGCCCTTATGAGTGGGGGATCCAGGGAAAAAATAGCAAAGAGATAACTTTGTATTCCTCATTGGCAGATATTGGAAGACCAATAAAACATGCACCTCAGCCACCACATTGGAGATTATAGCTTTTTGTCTGCAATACCTTTCCCTTAGTTAAATGATCAGGGCATATATACAACCAAGGTGTAAATGAGAAGTGGTCTATTGAGCCTCTCAGACCAGACTTTGTTGTAGCATTTTGGGCCAAAGGCTTTACTCCTTGGTCTTTCCCCAAACCAATAGGAATCACACTGGCTCAGGCTGAGGAACTTTCACTGGGTTTTACACAATACAACAGCAGGGTTAGATGAACAGGTCCCGATGTTTGGATATGCCTCTTTTATTTGATACCTAGCACACTATTTTTGCTTGTGTGGGATTGCACCTATATGGCACATGACTTGATACCACTGCTAAGCCCATTGCAGGTCTCTTCTTCTTCAGCTCCTCCTCCTCCAATGAGTTCTACCCCTGGTGCTGGAGTCCCATTGCCCTCCCTCTGGTGTCCACCTGTCATATGCTCAGCCTTATTCACTTTGACTAAGTTTGTTCTCATCCATGCTGGACATGGGGTTAAGAGGGGATATAACACCAAGGACCCATCTCACCAGGTGTCTAATTGAGATTATCCTTCCTTCCTTCCTTCCTCTCCAGTTTATATATTTTCATCTAATGTTTCTGTAGTCAAGGCATATGGATCTTTAGGAAGCACATATGGCATCTAATACCACACTAGAAAAGCACAACTACTCCACTAGCTTGCCATTTTTTCTGCAAGTCACAGAATTTGGATCTGTGTCTTGACATTTATTGTAGGAAAGTTTCTGCCATGTGATATCCAAAGCAGTGATACCGTCTCTGCACTTATGTATCCTCCAAGCTGTGAACCAGCATCATTACTAGTACTGTTTCCACTGTATGAGACAGGAACATAAACTGAAACATTGCTTTAAGTGTCAAGATCTCAGTCCAACTGAAGGAGAATGAACTCCTGGTCCCCTTCAGGAATTGGAGGATCTATGTACGATTATAAGGATCATTAGAAGTGTGCCACACACATTCCCAGGCCTTTGCCAGAGCACCATCAAAAGACAAAAGAGTTGGAGGGCAGATATTCAATGATCTGATCCTCATGTAGTTAAGTGCTTCCTTGAAATGTCCTTGCAGTCCCCATGTGTGATGTCCTTGTCTTCAACTAATGAAGGGCTGAGTTTGCTCATCCTCTTGGTTGACAAGAATGTTCCCAATTGGGGTGCATCCCATCAGCCACCTGGTATCCATTATAAGGGTGTGAATCCCATTTTCTTCAGTGCTGCCCAGACCCCATTTAAACATCCAGAGCAGGGCTGATATCAAGCCTGCTTCCATGGAGAGGCCTCTTGAGGCCTCCAGCTATAATGCAGGTGTAGCCCTCAGGGCCAAGGAATCTTTTCCTTAGGTCTCCTTCAGAGTCCAGCATGTCTCAGTTGTGTAAAGTAAGGAAGGCTAGGTCCTCCTGCATTAAAATCTATATTTCAGGTTTTAGACTACAGGCAGTTATTTGCAGTCTAGGGGGACCTGTCCTTATGGGTATGAAAGTACGTCTTAGGGAAGAGGGCCTAACATTAATGTTAGGCCCAGTTGAGGCATCTCAGGCACCCCAAATTGCCATTGACATAAACATGCCTAAATGTTGGTACATTGTCACCCAACACCATTGTTTACTTATCACCTTCTATACTCCACAAATATTGGATTGGCTAGGCACAAGCCTCTCTGCTCTAGGGCTGAGGAGGGATGACGGCAGGAATCAGTGGACCTGAAGGTTATTATCTCTGAGATAGCCAAAGGTGATGTGACCTTCCTTCCTTTCAATATTTGACTACATGTCCATTTCTTTGAATAAACCTTTAGACTCGTGAGATCTATCATGGACTGGTTTGTGGCTCGCCATTCCTCTCGCCAGAAACACCTAAATGAGTTTCTGAAGGAAGAATTACGGAAAAGCCATGAGTAATCTCTTCTGTAGAGCCCATCATTAATGATGTCATTTATTTTGGGTGGAGTGAGACCATGATCTGTGATTAAATTTATTTTGCCTTGAAACACCTGGATACTCCTATCTCGGCGACCATGATCTGTTATTAAATTTATTTTGCCTTGAAACACCTGGATACTCCTATCTCGGCTACCATGAAGGCTGAAAAGCTGAAGGCTAATGGAGTTAGAGTCATACCAAGAATCCTAAAGTGCAATTTTGTGTGGACTTTTCAGAGACAATTACATCTTGCTACATTGCTGCCTCACAAGGAATTTTAACTTTGAAAAATGTGGCAAGAGGTTGCTTTCCTCTGCAGTGTTGAGGCAGAGATTGTTTAATTGTCTCATTGTTAGTTGATTAATTTCTCATCACCCAAGGTAGACCAGGTACCAAAAAGCTTTTGAACTGAGTCTGGGTTTAAGGAACTGTGGTTCAGATGTCTTTTTGCCATGTGTTTCCATATAATTTTATATACTTTTTTATCTCTGGAACTGCCTTAACTATTTAACCTTCTGTAGTCACCATATTAAACCATTTGTTTCCATCTATCAATCTGGGTGTAGCACACTAAATCACTCTTTGGGGGTCTTCAGCTTTCAGAGGAGAATACATTATCAGTGCTGTGCAGCTGTGGCTTAGTTTGGGGGTAGAGTTGAGGGGGCAAGAGACAAATGTCATTGAGACCTCTATCAATTGCGGGTCCAAGTCTTTATATTATGACCATAGCCATCTCCTATGGCAATTGGCACCTACCAGAACTTCTCAGAGATTTGTGATGCATGACCAGGCTTAAAAGACCCATGTGGTCATTAGCCTAGTACACACCTGTGAACCTATGAACTTTTAATTGACTTGTACATTCATGCCAGAGAGAGTACCTGCAATTCTTTCTGTACATGAGCATTTTTTACCTTCATGCACTAAGGCTATCACATATGGACAGATTCCCAATACATCTGCTCCATTCCACACCCCAGTGTTCAATACATGCCAGCAGTGCAGTGGACTAAGTTGCTTCTCTCCCCACATGATGGACAAGCCAAAACTGGCCAGTCACTGTCCCCCTCTCTTACTGATTCCTTCAGCTCCTGGGTTACTACTTAATACCAGGGCATCTGGGTCGCAGTCAGGGCTTTACTCCTCTGTTTATATTAAAGACTCATAATGTTTTTAAAGTAAGCCACTTTATTTTCATTTTACAAAAGTAATAAACCACTGGTCCAACCATTAGAGTATTTTTATTAGAAAACAACAAAGCTTTCAAGCCACTCAGGACTCTTCATCAGTGTTACAATTAAAAAAACATTTCCTTCCTATTTAAAACCAAATCCAGCCTATCAAAGTAGTTGCCACAAACACATGACTTAGAGCTTTATAAAATCACATGACAATAAAATCACATAGAATAAAAAATCATATGAAGAAAATCAGTAATAAATAATGAACAATGAATAATAGCAGCTTACTAATATGAATGTATATAAAATTATACATGAAGACTTATTTTCATTTTACATTTACATACAGCACACTCTTCATGCATAAGGTGCAAATATTGTTCCAGTGGTTGGCTCTTTATCTTCATTTTAGTCCTATTCAAGTTTACTTACTAAATTATTACACATTGAATCCAACCCAGATCTGGAACTCACAATTTATTGACCATATCATTTCCCTGTAAATCCATCTGTACATCTGGTAGAGTTTAGTTTTCCCCCATTCCCTTTCCTTCTGTATCAACGTCCTTAAGGTTCTGTTGTTTGCCTTTTCTTTGGTTTACCATTCTCCTTTAACTTGTAGCCAATAATCCCATTTATTCTTATGTCACTTCCTTGGATTATTTCCCAAAATTTCCCTTTCCAGTCCTTTTGACTCGCCCATCAGGATTAATATGCCATGTGTGGCTGGTTCTTGAGCTAACTTCCACTTTCTTACTATTCCCTTGTTCACCAGTAACAAAATCAAAGTCACTACTGCCCTACCCTACATGCTGATTTTATCCTTTTTTGATCCAATTCAGGAAGAAGGTTTCTGAATCCATTTCATAATCTTCGCCTACTGATACTTGTAGTAACTTATTTAAATCCTCCTTATATTTACCTAGTTTTGTACAGCTCCAGAATACATGTCCTCAGTCCCCTTTAACTCCCTCACTGCATCTCCAGTAATTGCTAATTGATCCCTGGAACATACTAATTATTCTTGCTGAAGTATAAAAGTATTTGTGCAAGCACTGCCATATGAAGATTCTGAACTTTTTAGATCTTGTTGCTTCTTTAGTTGTCCTACAAATTTCTTCCCATTCCTTTTTTGTTAAGTTCCTTCCAAGTTTTACTTGCCAAACTCCCTTCTGGTTCCATTTCAGAATTCACTGGTCAACCATTAGTACGTTATAGATTCTACTAACTAATTCCTTTGTACTTGCTGTAGTCCCCTTGCTTCTACAAGTACTTTTATTAATTATGTGTTTCTTTTTAAGTTCTCCTCCTATCCCTTTCATATTTATGCCAAATTGTTAATGCTGGTTTGTAGCTTAAAGAATCCTGTCTTTGTAACTGGTACTTTTCTTTAACTTGTGTCCTTGTCACCCTATCTTCTTCTTCTTCTCTGAGCTTTTCCCAGAAATAGAATTTTCTATTGCACTCAGTCCAGTTATTGATTCCCTTACAGTTCAAGTTTGTTGGAGGAGCTGTTAACCCTATAGGGAATAGTTCAAATCTGCATTGGTTGTACACCTTCATTTCCATTGTCTCCCTTAGTTTTCTTCCCAGTTGTGAAATAAATGGTTTTCCTGGATCATTCCTGAAATTTCTCCAGCATTGTGATGATTTCCTTTCAGGGTCACTTCCTTGTTGGTTTATTATCACATACTTCCATCATGTTATGTATACTGAGCTGCCCTAGGGTACTCATAAATCCAGGACTGCTGTACCCCCCTCTTCCACTGGTAAGATCTTCTGCCACTGTGCTCTTAGATGTTGCCCCCTCCAAATGAACCTCATAATTGCTTTCCTCATCCAAAACCCAATGCTAGCTTTGTAAACTAATGCCTGCGCTATATAAATTATCTGCGGGACTTAAAACATTTGACTGCTTGAATTCTTTGTTCCAGATCATTAGGCACTAATTGCCATCTTTTGAGAATTTCTTGGGATTTCTCTCAAACATAATTCCAGGAACCTGTGCTGTTTCCTGAGCAGATTTTGTCAGCCAGATACCTAAATATTTCATTTTCTAATGTTCCCACAATTATGGATAGGTCGGGATTAAGTCACAAGAAGGATTACTGTTTTAGATTTTTCTTTATTTATCTTGTATCCTGACACCCCTTTAAAATTCTTTAACTCTTCAAAGATTCTATTCATGCTTTTTTTCTTGATCCATTAGTTACAAAATAATATCATCAGCAAAAAAGTGCTTTTTATGGCTGTCCTGACACAGCCATTCCTTTATTTCTGACTGCATAATTTTTTGCACTAAGGACTCCAAGTACAGCGCAAAAACAAAGGGGACAATGGGCATCCTTGATGTGTACCTCTGTTGATATAGGATTCTTTCATCAGGCTAGTGCTAAACTTAACTATTGCTGTGGAACCATGGTATACTCCTTGTATTAGAGTGATTACCTAATTAAATCCCATTCTCCTCGGGATTACACATAAGTATTTCCAGCTGACCCTAATAAAGGCCTTTTCTGCATCCAGAGACAGGACCATCATGTTTCTCCCCCTTTCTATCTCCATCTATAGTAGTTATGCTTCTGAGTATTGTCAAACATCTGTCTTCCCTTGACAAAGCCGGACTGGTCTCCCCTATTACCTTAGGTAGCACGTTTCCCAATCTGTTTGCTAAAATACTCACAAGCACTTTACAATCATGCTTTAGCAGAGAAATAGGCCTTTAAGAGCTTGCCATGCTAGGGTCTTTGCTTTCTTTTAACAATAATGAGATTATTGCCCCATGCCATGACGATGCATTGTATAATTGTATACCACCTCAACAGTTTTTTTTTTAATATTGGGGAAACAAGCATCTCCTGGGGATTCACCTGATGCCATCCTACTGATCTGCTCTTTAATTTCATTTAATGTGATTGGTTGTAAAAATACATCATTGTCTTCCTCTGTTAATTTTGGTAAATCCAACCCTCTAAAAAATGTATCCATGTTTCCTTGCACCTCTACCTTTTAACATCTTCCTCATATAACTAAATAAAAGCCTTATAGTATATTGTGTATTCATTTCCTAGACCTTACCTGTTTTCCTGTCTCTGGAAAATGCAATTTAAAGATTGCTTTCTCTACTCTGATCTGTCTTAGCTACCCAGCTTGAATTTTCTGATATCTCAGGGAATTATCTTCAAACAGAGCTTTTAAGGCTAGTTAGTGCCTGTGTATTCATTCTTTTATACCCTTTATATTCATCTTCTAGGATAATTTATTCTTGTGTTTACTACATTGATGAATGTTCCCTTCTTAGCTGAAGATTCTTCAACTTTAATAACTTTGTTTTCCCCACTCGTTTTCCTGTTGCCATGCCTTTGAGTCTCTTTCCTTAATCTTTTCCTGCAATCTCTGCTTTATTTGATCTTATTCCTGCAGCTTAGATCTCAGATCATTTTAATTCTCTCTTACACTTTCTTCATAAAGTTTCATTGTCCTCTTTTCTTTTCCCAGGTGACTCAACCAAGAGATGTCCAGTCTCCAATGTTTAGACACCTTTTCCCTTCAATCTTTCGCCCAATGTTAGTCTACCCTGGGCATGATTTGAGACCAGTGTTGGGTATGTAAACACCGCTCTCAGAATGTCCACATGTTCTTCAGTCATACACCATCTGTCTAGCCTTCCTACTGTCTCATGTTGTGGTGATCTATATATTCCAATTTTGGCCCCTGGAAAGCACACCCCAACTTCCACAAAGCCATAGATTTTTATTACTTTGTTAAACAGACTCATCTCTTTTGTTATTCTACTCTACCTAGGTCCTCCTGTAACATCTGTACACTCTGTTACTGTATTCCAGTCCCCCATAGAATCATGGTCGCTTACATGAAGTCAATGACTTGCTGTACTACCTTCTTTATCCCATTCATCCCTGCTTTTGGTGGTAAATAAAAGTTGCACAAAGTTAGTTTCCTGTCTTCCCAGCCCCTTCTTACCATTGCAAATCTACCACATTTGTCCAATTTGGCTTCTTTTGCTTTATAAGGAGTTCTTTTTTTTAATTAAAATCACATTTCCTATTTTTCCTGTTCTCTATGGCTGCTGACTCATGTTAGTCTGTGAATCTCCAGCTCACTAATGATCTATGTTCCTCTTCAAATTAATGAATCTCTTGTAGGAACACTATACTTACCTCTCTTCTAAATACTGACTGCGTAATTTGATGCTTTTTGTTCCCCACTGTGCTGTTTACATTTCAGGTCAACAAGTGTAAAGGTCTTGTCATGATCAGGTTACTTTCACCTCCCTTTCCCTCTCAGCCTTTTGTGATATATTCCTCTTTGACTCTGCTGATTTGCACCTCCTGCATTTTCCCATGTCTGTGTATAATTCTTCTACTTTTATAGCTTTAATAACATCATATAACGATAACTCGAACTTGGCAGGTTCATAGGTTCATAGATTAGTACTAAACTAACTGCCCTTGTGAGCCATTTTTAAGCCTAGCCAATTATCCCTTGTGAGACTCAAACCCTGCACCTTGTGTTTGTAAGGCAAACACCTTAACCATTAGGCCACCCTCCCAACCCCAGGTAATATGTTATAACAATATACAGTTTTCCCATAAACCTCTCTTCCTCTCCCCAAGTACTAAAGTACAGTTTGTGCTTCTGCCCAGTGTTTGTTATCCTGTATGAATGTTTTTCCACAAGGTGAAACCTTTTTTATTGTGTCTCATTTCCCCCAGACCACTTTTGCAATAATCTCATGTTCAAGTCTCAAACTTTATTTTTCTCTCTCGAATACTTATGACTGTTCTATTCCTTAAATATTCTCTCCATTAAGGTGTCTCTTTTCAAAGTATTGGGTGTTCTCATCACCTCTTACATAATATTATGTTCACTTTTACCCCTTTCACATCAGTACAATGCCATTTTGTGTTTGCCTGGTAATTCTGGAATTTTTACACTGAAATGCCCCGTGGCTCTCTATCTTAAATTTGCCTCTTATACTCAGGCAATAATGATAGCTCATTTGGCATATTCATTAACAGCATATAATTGTTAAGCAGTGTTACTCAAATAACATTCCTAGTTTGGCTTGACATGCAATGGGTTCTGAATTACTGCAATTGGATGTCCTCCCTCAATACCCATCTGCTTATTTGTGACATTTGTCAGTCATCTGTTGTATTTACTGTTATGCTGGTTATCTTAGGGCTTCTTTTCTCTTCTCTGCAGTAGTTTGTTTTAGCTTTTATCCATTTAATATCCCTCTTACCAAGGCAATAATAATAAATAAATAATTAATTAATAAATATTAATATAATAATAATAATAATAATAATAATATTAATAATTAAAAATAACAATAAATAATAATAATGATAATATAATAACATTTGAAGTTAACATCACTTAATTATTAAATGATCATACTCAAGAATCATTTCTGCTTGTTTTACCACACAGCAGGTTCTACTTCACAGCAACTAAGTGTCCCCTCTTAATGTCTCTTTCTGATTATTTGTGGCATTTACTTGAATCTTCTATTTAAATACTTACGTTTGAGCTGATTGTTTTTAGGCCTTTCTGCCCTGCAGTAATTTGTTTAATAAAAATAAACCCCAAAAAAACAAAACAAAAATAAAAAAACAAAAACAAAAAACAAAACAAAAAAAAAACAGAGGATTAGCTGACAAGAAATAAATAAATAAAGAAAGAAAGAGAAAAAAAAAGACTACAACGTGACTATTCATTCAGTTTAGCCCTGGATCACTAATTAGGCTCATGAATAAGTCGCAGAAGCCAGGAGAAGCACAATTCTCTCATGTACAGTTGTGCTGGTATACTTCGGTATTTCACATTCTCATATTTTGCCACCTGCTCGATGTTGAATTCAACTTCCCCGTTTCTTCGTTCTACAAGTTCCTCTCTCACTCACTCAGAGCTTTGTAACATCTCTCTCTTCTTCTCCATTCTACTGTGAAATACCAGGAAAGTGGCTGGCTTTCTCCTTTTGTTTCTCTGTGTCATTATGTCTACTCTCACTCGCCTTGCCCCCCCTCCCTTCATCAGTCCATATTTCTTTGTATCTGTGCAGTTCCTCCATTGTCTCCTTTGTATCAGTGAATGACTTGGCCCCTCTTGGAGACATCATCCCTAACACTGCATGTACAGCATTTTAAAACATAACTGTAGTTGACAAAGATTTTTAAATAAGTGAATGAATTTGCTTCTGCTTTGTCTGGTTGCAGCAGAGTAGTCATTGTCCACAAAAAATTCACCTGTCTTTAACTTGAATCTGCATCAATTTTTTCCACATTTCAGTAAGTGACTTTTCTTTAAGATTAAAGTTCTGATCTTTAACTACAATTGGTCTGGGGAAATTTAATGTGCCTTCCACCCTCGGGTATACCCTGTGTGCTCAATTCAAGATGTATGTCCTCGGATAACAACCTATTCCACTCACTCAAATGTGACACCATGAGCATTTTACAGTCCTTGCCTTTTGTTCCTTCTTGTATCTCAGTGAAATGGCAAATCTCCCTTCTTTTTCTGTCTTCTAACTCAACAAGTTTCTCTCTCATCCCTTCTTGTGACAACTCCAACTGTACAGTCTTGCTGACCTCCTCCTTTTCCCACTTAAGTTTTTCAATCACATTTGAGTGGTTCGAATGTGCAGATTCTACTTTCTCCTTCATCATCTGTTTTGAAAATATATTCCCTTAGGAATCCACTTATGTTTGCTGCTTCATCTAATAGCTTGTCTATTTTTGTATGGAGTTCTATGTCTTACTGGACTATATCTGCATTCTCTGCCTCATGGAGTTGGCCATCTTGTTCCATTTCATCTCTTCTCTAACCATTCCTAGGGTACTACTTGCTGCTCATCTGCTGTGTCTCTTCTGGTTTCCTTTCATATGGCTCCAATATTCCTCTTAACGTTTAGGGATTTTTTCTGGAGTTATAAGAGTTAGTTAATTTTTCATCTGTTCTGTGGGGAGATGATCGGCCATGCTTCTCATGTCTTAGCACGCCATACTGGAAATCCCGACTGCTGTATCACTCTGACTATAGCAGGTAGCTCAGCTGGGAGACTGGAAAGGATGGCATGTCAGCAGGCCTCCTCCCTTAGGAAGAAGTTCAATTCACTTATTCTTGTTACCCCTTGCAGGAGCTAGTTCCTCTTTGTCCAGCCCTCTTAGGACCTGGTCAATGAGCCTCTAAAAGTGGAAGCAAACCACTACCACTGTAGATAACATTTTTATGTTTTTTTGGGGGGAATCCCTTCTTCTGCTGGCTCAGCTAAGTCATTAAGAAGAATCCCCTTCACAGATCAAGAAAGACCATCAAGCATCGGAAAGTCCTCTGCCTGGCTGTACCTGGTAGGCCACTTAGGAAGATGACCCTGCCATTCCCATAGGTACACAGCTGTTGTGTAAAGTTGTCCATTGGAGGTGGCTGTATGTCTTGGAGAGCTGTCATGAAAGACCTGTTTTTTTTTGGTTATGGATGACCTTGTTATAGAGCTCTTGGGTCCTTACACAGAAATAACTCCAGTCAGGGTCAGGCTGTTTACACAGACCTCTTGAGGAAAGACCAGACTGTCTTCCATAAAGGAACTGTAAGGACTGGTAGTTCTTTAGTCATATATAACAAGACAAAAGTATTTTAATTGATTTTACCAGGCATTTTAGCCTTTTAGAACAAAACCAGATATATTAGTCCTTCAGAACAAGACCAGAGATTTCAGTCCTGGCTCATCTTAGTTACAATAGGGGCAGAGAATATCTGTTCCATTCTGGATCAACAACTTCAACAAGCACATCCAACATGTCAGATTCTAGATGGTGACTCTTCAGGAGGTCATACATGTGGTGCTGTAGAGTTTCTAGATGGTACCATTGGGCATGATATATTCTTTTTGTCTTATGTAGATGGTGCCATTAAACATGATAGATTTGTTTTATCATCAATATCTGGTGTCCATCCAGGAGATTCTTTTACCACTTTTAGTGCATACTTATGCTGTTTTGTCTTCTCTCTGCTTACCAAAAGTTTACAAAGGTGCTAATCAAAGTGCTAATGGGGTTGATGCCATGCATTAGAAGGAATTCTATATAGCTCCACTACCTGAAGAATGACTCTTGGTAGCCCCATTGAAAAACATCCTGGTAGCATTCCTGGATTAGATGCTCTCACAATGGCTAGCTCTGGGTGTCACTATAAATTGGGAAAGGTCTGCTCTGACTCCATCTCAATTGATTGTTTTCATCTGCATGGAATGAGCTACTCTGCAGTGTCAGCTGCTTCTATGAACAGATATGGCTCAGGAAGCCATGTCTGGATGAAATTACAGTGGAGCACCTACCTTCTAAGCCTTATGGTGACCTCATTTATCCATATAGCTTTTCATGCCCTAGAATTGAATGATGCAATGAACTATGAGGTGTCAGTGGCTGTAAATTCACCAGATATTGATAGATTGTCCCTTAGTCTCAGACAATTGTCACCAGGCCATGGAGTAATGGAGAATACTCACCAACATCCAGGTGACTCTTACTTTCCTACAGCCAAAATTATCTTTAGTCCTGAGGACTAATGCTTTGCTGGTGGGGGAGTCCATTTTGGGTCTTCCATGGTCTAAAGACAGATATAGTCCCATAATGGTACTGGAAGGAAGGTTGCTTTTGGGCCCCTCCTGATCCAGTTTGATAACCAGTATTCTGTATGCTACTAACATGGGCAAGAGGGCAACTGGTCATAATCTCATGTGTAGCGAGGCAGTTCACATCTTGATGTTGACTATAGACACTCATTCTAGCAGCACTTAACATCCTTGGGGAGATGAACATGCCAGTAGACTCCCTAAACTGCTCCCCAGCCTTTTCCTTGAGCTGACAATTCAGAAGTCTTGAATGTCCTGGTTCTTCCAGGAATAGGGAACTCCAGAGGGCATCCTATCCACCACATGGGAAATACATTCCTTCTCTTCTGCTCAGTGCATTAAATTTATTTATCTATTTATTTGCATTTGTTTACTGGGAGGTCTTCTGGGCCAGGCTCAGCTCAGTTTCAGTAGAGGCTCGGGGAGAAAAGCTCCAAAAAACAAAACATGATAAAGCTACATAATCAAAATACAGAAATCAAGCAGTGATGGTACAGGACACTACATAACAGAATAGGTGATACAATAAAATAGATAATACTAGTTATACAGATGTTAGATTTTAAGTATGCAAGCCAAACAAGAATACAATTGATGACATGGGATAATAGCGAATGTGTGAACAATACAGTATTGCAGTTTTGCAGTAGACAGGGAAAGATGAAGAGCAGCAGATTAACGATTCTGAGAGTAAGGTATAGCCTTAGAGCTATTGTTATATAGGCATCGAGAGTGAATAGAAGGTATGGTAGGTAACTGATATAGTAGATTATTATCTGTGGCTGGGTGGCACAAGTTGAACTTAGTAAGTTGGAAGCACTGAATGTATCTATGACGAGTCTGAGCTGTAAGTGAGATGGGGAGGAAAAGTAGGAAGGCTAGGAATATTGTTTTCTTTTATAGTCAGTGCTGGTACATGTACATAGCCAATGGGAGAACAGGTGTTGTTTCACCGAAGTCTTAAAGCATTCAGGGTTACTACTAGACCTAATTGAAGGAGGGAGAGCATTCCATAGTTTTGCTATAGCATATGGGTAATGCATTTGTCTAGCGGAAAGGTTAGGTTTTGTTACATTAAGGAGCATCTGATCGACTGATCGCAGAGGTCTATTTGGGTGATACATGGTGAACAGAGAGGAGAGGGCAGGACAACTAGAAGACTTATAGATTAGCTTATGAGCTGTGGTTAGTTGCACGTATGTTAGATTTGGGGATGTTCTAGCCAGTTTCAATGTTGGAGTGATACGCGGTGGTGGGAGGAGTGTTTGGCACTGGTTACAAATTTTGCAATTTTATTGTTGCATGAGTCCAGATTAGATTTAAGAGAGGACTGTATATTAGTAAGGAGAGGTGAACCATAGAGCAAGGATGGAAGTAGAAGGGAAGAGGCAAGGGATCCAGTGACAATGGAGATTACTGTGCAGTTTCTCATTTTTACCTCATCTCAGTCTTCTTACAAGAAACAGCACATGTCCTCTTTGTCCCTTGGTGACTGTTATGGATGTGTTTTCTACCTTCAGGTCCTTGGCAGTAGAGGAAACCTTTAAGGTTAAACATGGATTCCCACAGAGCTGAGGCAACAAAAGGTTCCATCTCAGGTTCTGATCCCAGTTGTGAACTCTCCAATCCATGCAGATATTCTCACTAGTGTTTGGAGAAAACTGATGCCACCAGAACTTAACATATGCAGTCAGTGTGGAGCTTCTCCATTTGTGCAGATAGTTATACTAAGACACCCCAGATAGACATGCAGGTACTTCTGACTTGTCTCAGCTGCCTGCATGACTTCCATCTCAGTTATGCCTTATAAAGATTGTATTTGACAGCTAATTCTGCCCATGAAGATCCTGTGGGGGAAGGATTGTGACCAAATATTAACTGCCCAAGCAGGTCCTTAAGTGTCTTCTGCATTTTATTCCAGTCTTTAAAAAAGACACTCCTCCTTTGAACTTCATGATTCACACTTTCAATGTCACCCATGACAAGCTTGACACCATCCATTCAAATCAACTATTTTGGTTGCTTTGAATTTCATTTAGCAGATGGGACCTCACTTTAATGTCTCATCAGAACCACAACACACTTAGGAGTGCAGCACCCCTTATGCTGTCTTTAGCAGCAAACTGATACTTCTTATTGATGGGATTGTGGTACCCATTTGCTGTAACTCTCAGTCGTTCATAAGAAAATCAGTGAAAGGTTGTTTACCCACAAATAATCCAGCTCTTCCTTCTCACTTTCTAGTTTGCATATGAATGAGTGAGTGTTGTTATAACATTAGTTGCTAAGGATACACAGAATTGGTATGGGTGGTCTTAATATGTGACCTTCAGGTGGCAAAATAACATGTGAGGTCTCTGGAGCTTTGTTCTAATATACAAATATCTGAATACAGGAATGGAACTAAAATGTAGAAGCAAGGATGTATTCAAATGTTGAAAGAGAAAGAACAAAGATGTTCCTGTATTTAAGATTTTAATCCTCTGATGTGAATTGGTATATAAGACTAGTAGTGTGGTACGGGAAAAAGTTATGGTGGATGTAGCTCTGCAAGTTGAATCTGGACAGCTAGCTAAAGTACTCTCTAAGGGACAATATATTAGATATTCTGCTAATTTTGACCCCTGAAACTTGAGAACAATGGGATGAAAGTATGGGAGAGCTAACTGTATAGGGCCTACCTACAACATTCAGATTGACTTAATCCAGCAGCCTTTTCATATGTATTTATTTATTTACATATGTTAACCGGGTGGTGTCCGACTGGGCTAGTAGCCCATTTTCAGCGGAGACCCGGGGAGAAAATCTCCAGAACATATGAGACATATGATACAGACATAAGATTTATACATGCAGCAACAAACAACATTACAAGAGTTGACTAGCATAGCATACAAGAGTTGACTAGGATAACATAATCAGACTTGGATTCAGATAGTCACTCCTAGTTAAAAAAATAGTAATGATTTGTATATTAGGCAGACCAACAAGAAACAGAGACTGATTCATACAATATTCAACTATTCATACAAATATATATGCATCAAGATTGTTAGTCAGAGTAAGGAGATGTTTTTGAAAGAAGAAGAGATATTAAAGGTTGAAATAAGGTGAAAAAAGTGGAGACAGGGAAAGTAAAGCTTAGCCAGGAGCTATACAGTTGCAGAGCCAGTGACTGTTGTGATGTTTTAAATGAGGATAGGTTTGAATTTATTTGTACGTTTTGAGGAAGTTTGTTCCAGTCGTTAGCTATATTGTGGGAGTAGAGGGAGTCACCGAAGTAGTTATGAGACTGGATAATTTTTTTTGTTGGAAGATCTAATATCATTGCCTTCATGAGACCCTAATCTAATAAAACACAAGCAACTTACTGCCTAATTGGATAAACAGGAACTCATGATATACTGTGTAAACTCTTTAAGAATTAATTTGTAGAGTTTGTTTTTGATATTTAGGATGGGTCAGTAGAGCATGATGTAATGCAAAATGCATTAAAATAGCTAGATGAGGACTTTTTCCTAAGCGAAATTAAGGGAAATCAAAACAAAATTGGACTGGAAGACTTTGAAGGGTCATTGTAGGATGATACTGGAGAGTGACAATGGAGTGAAATAAATTACAACTAAGGGAGGGTCATGAGCAGGATGCTATTTAATTTTATGTTTAATTATTGGCATTAAAAAGCAAAACTTCTGTTCAGGTGGTTTAACAAAATCTATCAATATCAGAGCTGTTTGAGAACATTTTGAATACATAACTGATTTGGGCAACATATGACTGTGATACAGAATGAGGTTTTGATGGTATCACAATGCTAACATAGCAGCAGTGATTTCGTAATCAGTGACATCACATTCCATTCTGAGATAACAAATGAAATGATAGCTACAAATCTTATTACAGAGTATTACTTCTACACTGCTAGCATCTAGTTTTCTGACAGCTAATATTTATTCTATTGTCAAAGAACAATATCAGATTTAAAGTCAACCAGAATACAGTGAATTCATACTCAATATATTCAGAAATTTCATTTAAAACTGTGAGGTAAGGTGAGCTGCTTACTAAAACAAATTACTGTTTAACTCCTAAATTACTTATATTGTATTGTGCATAGGTGTGTGTGTGTGTGTGTGTGTGTGTGTGTGTGTGTGTGTGTGTGTGTGTGTGTGTGTGTGTGTGTGTGTGTGTTTTAGTAAGCATCCCTGTGATGGACTGGTTTCCTGTTTGACATTAGTTCTTTGCATTATTCACATTGCTTACTGGAAATGGCCCTAGATCTCTACAACCCTGAACAGGAAACAGTATGTATCAAGAAAAGAATGAGTAAACAGCTTATTTTATAAATATTCTATATTTAATAGTACTAAAAGCCAAGACTACAGGCTATAACTTAAGATCAGAATATGAGATGCTTAAGACTGGGACGTACTCCTGATCCATATTTAGTGTCTGTAATTTTTTTATGTATTGCTCTCCAACATAATGTTTTGAAATTGTCTCATCTCCAGTTACTGTTGTGGTGACTTTTTCTTGTGGGTGTGCTAGCATCCTTCCACCTCCCAGAGACCTGTTCTTGATTGGCTTCAATAAATTTGTGCTTTCAGCCTTTGTCTATAACCTTGCTGCTTGGGCCATGGCTAAAAAGGATCTACTTGCTTTTCCACATTCTAAACTTTACTTTTGTTCTTAGATTGATGCTTGTGATATGACTGAAAAGTTTCTGCAAGCTCACTCAGTTTGTCCACTTATCACATGGCTAAAATTACATGACTAGTTAGAAAACCCTCCGGCAAAATCTGAGCATGTTACAGCTCTAATACATTGAGACATCTAGGAATAGCAGAATAATCAATACAACTTAACTTGAAAACAACTGGTCTTCTCTATCAAAGTAACATCTTTATGTCTTAAAACTTGACTAATGCTATATCTTGAATGTCATCAATTCATCACTGACTTTAGATGTGCAACACATCAATCAGCAGAGCTGAGCCTTAAAGTAACTAGTGTATTGGTGAAATGCAGTTTTAGTGCAGGGTTCAACAGGGTCCTTGTGTTGAGAGATAGCTTATGTGAGTATTCCTGCTGGCAGACGTGTGCAAGTCAATGAAAAAAAAGAGTAAGTTGTACTTTGTGCTTATACAGCGAGCTTTCATACTGCAAGCATAAGTACGTGTGGATTGCTTCAGATAAGCATTAGGATATGAAGATACCTGAATCTATGGTATATAGAACCGTAAATGTGTTGATATTGTATATTTAGAATTGGACAGTGGATTAAAGGTACCGTGGAAGACGTCTGATGATGAAGAAAACAAAGAGGAGAGTTACGTGTTAAATCTGAGGCTGGAGCAGAGCCTTAGAAGAGAGAAGAGAGATGAGAGGGTTCAAATATGAATTAGCCACCCTGCAATGTTTGGGTACTGTCAAACTGCATAAGGAATAGGTTCATAGGTAGGTACTAGGCTATCTGCCCAAAGGCATTTATAAACCTAGCTGGAATGTGTTGGCTTTTGCAGCCCCCTTAGATTGGTTCCCTGTGCCTCTGTCCAGCAGAACCATTGAAGTGATCCCTGGGGTAAACTTTCTGTTTCCCATCCACTCGTCAAGGTTTCTCTTGAAGAGGGTTAGCAAGGAGCTCTGCCAAATGTAGATTGGAATCTTGTTCCAGAGCATGGGAAGTCTCTGGGACAGGAATCTTTCCCTCCAGCACGTCCTATTTATTGTTGTGGTGAGGTTTAGATCCCTAGAGCGTGTGGCTCGAGGGGATATGGTTTTCTTTAGGTGGAGCATGTCCATCAATTCTGGGTTGGACATGGTCTTGTATGTCAGGCAGAGATCACCTCTGAGTAGGCGGTATGCAACCGAGTACAGCTGGAGTTTCTTCAGTTGAGCTGCATAAGGCATCTGTTTGAGGCCAGTGATCCTCTTGGTGAGGTACTTCTGTGGTCTTTCCAGCTGTTGCAGGTGTCTTTTAAGGTACATCCCAAATGGGGCATTGTACTCTATGATGGGGCTGATGAGTGATGCGTAGAGGGGCACAATGACCTCTTTTGATCTGGATGCAAACCCTTTTGTGATTTGGTGGGCCACATAGAAGGATTTTCTAACCACTTTGGCAATGTGATTATCAAAGGAGAGGTTACTATCTACTTGGGTCCCCAGATCCTATATTATGTCTTCTGTATTTAGGGGGCTACCACCTATGTGGTAGTTTGTGGGTACTTTATTTTTTCCAAAGCGGATGACTATGCACTTTTTGGCATTTAGCTTGAGGCCATGGTTTTGACACCAGGTATTTGTCTCAGTGAGACCCTTTTGGAGGATGTCTGTGTCAGACGGAGAGTCAATTATAGCCCCTAGTTTGCAGTCATCTGCAAACTTGGTCAGCCATAGTCCTCCTGTGCTTGCCTGTACCTCTAAGAAGTATATGCCGAACAGGAGGGGTCCTAGGACTGAGCCCTGGGGAATGCCACTTGTAACCGGTTTAGAGTCAGACCTAGCTCCCACAACCCTTACCATCTGGGTTCTGTCCGTGAGCCAGTTGGCAACCTATCTCATGATGTAGGGGTTTATGTTCAGGCTGGTGAGCTTGTCTATAATACCTGAATGGGGAATGGTGTTGAAGGCCTTTGCAAGGTCTAGGTAGGCTGTGTGGACCACATTTCCCTAGTCTATAGCCTTGGTAACTGTCTCAAATAAGTCCACCAGGTTTAGGAGGCATGATCTGCCCTTAACAAAGTCGAACTGGGTAGGGTCCAGTGTTTGGATGTTCCCAATGTCTCTGTTAATAAGATCCATGATGATGCACTCCATAGCCTTGCAGACCAAGCTAGTCAGGCTTATAGGGTGATAGTTCCTGGGGTCTGTTGTGGTTCCACCTTTGTGGAGCAGAATAACTGTTGCTGTGCCCCACTCTATGAGCACGTAGCCTGTGGAGAGGCTGAGTTTGAACTGTGTGTTTAGGTGAGGGGTTAGTTCATCTTTAAGCTCATGTAGGACACAGCCTGGGCACCATCTGGTCCCACTGATGCTGTGTTTTTGGCTTTGGAGAGGGCTGTTTTAACCTGAGTGTCTGTGATTTCAGGGGCACTACATTCTTCTGGTATGGTTATGGGTCCTTTTGGGGGTGAGAGGGGGGTGGTTTGCACTGAACCTGACTGCCAGGATGTTGGTGATATCGGTCGGTTCAGTGTATTTTGTGCCATTCTGCACTAACTCTGAGCAGATCTGAGAATTGCCACTTAGATTCTTGACATAGTTAAAGAATGCCTTGTGGTTATCTTTGGAGTCCTTGGCAATTTTTCCTTTTGAAACTAGCCTTGGATGATTTTATGAGGGATCATAGTTTCTTGCTGATACTGATCAGGGATGTCTTCCCTTCTTGAGATTTTACTCTTTTCTGTACTAGTTTCCTCCTTCTGTTGTATAGCTTGTTTATGGCAGGGATCCACCAGACTGGTTTCCTTTTCTTGGAGGAGTGAGTCTTGGTTTTGCTTGGGATAGCACGATTCATGCATTCTTGTTGGTGTCCATAGAGTGCATTAGTAAAGGATTTTGCAGCTTGGACATCATTATCCTTTAGCATGGGGGCTTAGAAACTTTCCACCTCAGTCTTAAGTAACATGAAGTTTGCTTTTGAAAAGTTTTTCACTGTGTTTTTTTTTGACCGGGGGTGGGGGCAGAATGTGGATGTTCAGAGTGATTTTAGTTTATGGTCAGATCTAACCAGCGATGGGTTGACCTCCAGTGTGGAGCACCAGTCACCCATGTTGGTGATGACCAGGTCCAACATGTTGTCACCCCTGGTGGGAGTGTTGACCAGTTGATCCAGAGCATTTGAGTTTATAAATTCTAGGGAATGTTGGGCACGGGAGTTAGTACTTGAGTAGTTCTCCCGCTTAATGTTTGACCATCAGCTGTGTGAACCCCTAGAGAATTAATTTATTAAGTTTGATGCTTTAGGATGGGTGGATTGATATTCTTTCATTGCAGCATTCCCAGCTGAAAAAAAAACTGAAGGCATAATATTTATCCACACTGGAAGCCTTCTACAGCAGTTTACAGCACATTTCTTGTATGACAGGAGCTAAACTTGACAAGAGACTAGTGGTTCTGCATCTAGTAAGATGAATGAATGCAGATTCTGTTCTTATACCAGGAAGTACATTACTGGTACTTTGGACTGTTTAGATGCGTGCCATCTTAGAAGGAGGGATCCCCTGGTTCTATTGTTGGGATATAAAAATCCATAAAAAATTACCTCTATTGCTGTGTGACTGAAGCTGCACTGATATTTAAGAATCTGTAGGAAGAAATACAACTTCAAACATATTTTGCACATTTCTGTTTCAGAACTGTTTCATTTGGAAGCGTTTCTTGATATAATGCATTGATATACTTACCCTGAGCAAGTCTAAAGCTTTAAATGATTTGTCTGAAGCAAAATGATAAAAGGATTTATTGATACTCTTTGCCAGTCTGTTAGGTTCTGCTCAAGTGAGCAAGTTCAAAATACAGCATAACTTGAAATAAGATCCCTGCTTATTGTATTGTTCTTTTTTCTGAACTTAGACGAACGCAGTAGAAGACCCGCTGCCAAGCAATACTTCCTCCTGTAGTTTGAAGAAAACACAGCTGAAGCAGACAACAATGGTACAGAACCCGTTGAAAAATAACATTCCTCAGAGGGCATATGCAGTGCCAGAAGCAGAAGCCATCCAGAACAGGTACAGGAATTATTGCCTGATATCTAGATAGATAGATGGATAAGTAGATATACACACATATTTCTGAAGATGATGTAAACGCCTGCTGTCACCGACCTATAATATAAAACTACACCAAGACTGAAAAACCTGAGGGAAGAGAGGATTAACTCTTTCTCAATGTTTTTTAGCCTTATAGTCATATAATTAAGAATGGGGGTTGTGATAGTTGTGAAGTTCCCATGTCAGGGGTGGAGGGGTTTTTTCCTCCTGCAGAAACCATTTTGAATTAATTTCTTACCTTTATCTGGACTTCCAGATGGTCAGCCATGGTGGTACAGAGTTTAGAGTTGTTGCCTCACAGCAAGAGGTTCTCTGGTTCAATTCTCGTCTGGAGCACCTTGCGTGTGGAGTCTGCAGGTCCTCCCTGCGGTCAAGTGAGTTTTAAAGACATGCAGTAGGTGCGTGTATGTGTCAATGTGTGTGTGCCTTCTTTGAAGGTTGGACGCTGGGCTAGCAACTCAACACTATAAAAAATCCACTGCAAATCAATTTGCAGACCAGTGATCTGATGTAGCAACCCATAATGGGAGAAGTCGAAAGACATTGCTATCTGAACTTCCAGATTTTAAGCTCTTTGACATGTTAGCTACTGTTGAGTTCAGACTTCAGTAACCTGTTTTGTAAAGTTGTGTACAGCTACTATGAAGTCATTTTACGAGTTTGTTTAAAACCATAAAACAATAACTAGGTCTGAAAATGGAGAAAACTGAATCTTGCATTACGAACAAAAGAAGAAGGAACCAAGTTTAAAACAGGCAAGTAAATATACAGCAAGCACCAGCCTCCATGCTCCAATGTAGATAAAATGCTCCTTTAATACAAGGATTCCACACAAAGTCAATACTTCAAAATACACTGTGACAAGACAAAAAATAGCGTAAAGCGCTTTTCGTCCGGATATTATCCAGACTTCATCAGACAATCATTAGCATTCAAATCACAGTTTAAAAGCCCCTCGTCATAAAAATGTGAACCTATCACATCTTCTCAGCTTATCCACCAAATATTTAAAGGTGTATATGCCCTGTGAGGAAGCATAGCCATTAAGTAACATAACGCTTTGTTTCAGTTTAAAGATATTTGTCAAAATAAATATACTGCATTCAAGTCAGGTGCGCTAGCTCATCCTAAAACATTACTAAAATCTAACTATAACTGTTCCCTTTTATAGGAATAACAAGCGCATCTCATCTGCATACAAAAACTATCATTAAGATTATATTACAAAGTGTCATGTTATCTTAAAGTTATATTCAAGTTATGCTAAATCACACGGTACATTTTGCTTCAACTCAGTAAGCCAGTCACACTTGTACTAAAAGAAAATTTGATACAAAATGTTAAATAAATATAACCCTACATTTTAAAACAATACTATATATATATATATATATATATATATATATATATATATATATATATATATATATATATATATACACACACACACACTAAACAAACACAAATGCTAAATAGCAACAGTTACAAATCCTAAAAATATTACACATTCCTCAGCGTCTAAAAAATGTAAATATATGTGTGTGCATATTCTGTTACCACCACTAAACCTATAATGAACAAGACTTAAGACCTTACAGTCTTAGAGTTCACCTATATAAATTCTTTAATTTCAAAATACATGAAATAGAATATGTTTCATTGAGTCCTGGTTGGCTGCAAGCATCCAATCGAAGTTGCCAGTTAAGCTGACTTCTTTCTAATAAAAGTTTAATCAAACTGTCTTCCATGTGTCTATTATTCTCCTGTTGGGTTATATGTAAAATGACTTTAAACGTAAAGATGTGGTCTGTGTTAATATCACAATGTCTAGCCAAAGCATTATCTAGTTTTTTCTTTTTAATAGCATAAATATGCTCATAGATCCTGTCCCGCAATCGACGGTCGGTTTTACCAACGTAGAAAGCTGGGCATTGCTGGCATTGGGCTAGATACACCACTGATCTAGTATTACAATTGTACTTGTCTTTAATGTAAAAAGTCTCATTTTTTATAAAAAATGGTTTCCAGTATCTATATGCCAACAGAACTTACATGCGTCACACCTATATGTGCCCGCATTGTTCTTCGTTGGTCTACATGGTGTTTCTAGTAGGCTTTTTAAGTTTAAACCTTGTCTAAAGGTAATAGTAGGAAACTTCCCTATTCTATTAAACAAATCTTTGTCCATTCACAGGCAGTACCAATATTTCCTTACTATTCCTTGAATATCTGAAGCTGCTGGACTATATGTTAGTATAAAAGAAAGGGAAAAGCTGTTACTAGTATTTATAACCTGATCTGTCCCCTTAGTAGTCCTGCTTATTTCTTGTATTGTGTACTGTTCGTGTAATGTCGTGTTACTTATTGATACATTTAGTTTATCCAAGATGGGTTTGTACACTCCTATACTTCTCTTCACCTTCACTTCATGAAAAATGTTTGATAAGAACCTGTTGGGATAACCTCTGTGTGTGAACATCTCATATAGTTTGTCACATTCTTCACTAAAGTCCTCTTCCTTACTTATCATTCTTGTAGCTTGCACTAATTATCCCTTCACTACTGATTTTGTTCTGGTGGTGGGTGTGCGTGCTAGAAAAATTTTAGAATGAGTTAGAATAGGAACTTTTCCTATAGATTTTTGCAGTGTATCTGCATTCCTGTGTGTTCTTATATAATTCCATGTCCAAGTAGTGGATCTTATGTTCCTGGAAGTTTTTAGTGAACTTCAAAAAGGTCCTTGTGTTGTTAAAAAATTCCACTAAATTATCAGCTGTGGTACTGTTCCCATCAACTAATAGGAAGATATCATCCAGGAACCTTGTGTAAAAAATATTTTTTCTTTCCAAGGACTAGTGAAAATGAAGTTTGTTTCCCAATATGCCATCACTAAATTAGAGAAGCTTGCCCCACATGGGGACCCCATAGCAACTCCCATTTTTTGAAGGAACAATCTATTGTTGAAGGAAATATAATTATTTTTCAAGATGATGTCCAATAGTTCCTCTGTCAATCTAAGATTATTCTCAGTTGCTCCTTTCTTCCTCATAAATTCTATGATCCATTCTATACCTAAGTCTTGAGGTATAGATGAGTATAAATCGCACAGATCGACTGTGAGGAAGTTTAATTCTTCTCTAAATGTGAGTGAATTAATCTGCTCTAAAAAGGGCCAGGAGTCTTTGCAGATCTGTTTTTCTTTGTTCACATATTTTTTAAGTATTAGTTCCACTACCTTCGCACAAGGGTATGTGATAGACTGTCTCGCATCCACCAATGCTCTCAATGGTGGGTCAATTATCCCTTTGTGAATTTTGGGTACGCCAAATACTTGTGGTAATTTGAGAGATAGCATGGTTAAATAATGGTTTAAGTGCACATCTATTAACCCATCAATAAATAAATCATTGATGTACATTCTAATTCTGTTGTATGCTATATTTAGCTGGTTTACACTAACTTCTTCGTATGTGTCTTTTTCTAATACTTGTGACATTTTCCTAATGTAATGTTCTTTGTACATAACCACTAAGCCTCCTCCTTTATCCGGTTTCATAAACCGGATAGGGAGACTACGGAAAGATGTTAGTAAATGTTTTTCCTCCATGGATATGTTTTCATGTTTTACATGTCTTTTGTTGTTTAACAAAGCTTGTCTAAATTCGTGTTCACATAGGAACTCAAACATACTTATTACAGGATTAGATGGTGGATTAAATGTGCTAGCAACTCTAAGTTCGTTGTTACTATATGAAGAGTTCCCCATCAACACAGTTAGGTTCAACTTACGTACAAACAATTTAAAATCAATTAACACCTCTGCTAAATTGCACTTGTTTGTAGGAACAAAGATTAACCCTTTTGCGAACAGTTCAACTAATATTTTATCAATAGAAAATTCAGTATAATTGTAAATGCCAAAGTCACCATCAGCATTAAAGACCAAGTTACATGATGGAAAGTCAGCTGTCCTTGACACTATCATGGATTCTTCTTGTTGCTGCGAGTATTGCAGTTTTTTTGGGGGGAAAAATATGGGTTGGGGTTTCATTTGTTCCCCCTCTCCCCTCTGTAGTTTTTTTGTTGTTGTTGTTGCTGCCAATAGTGTTGACTTTGTTGTTGGGGGGGGGGTTCAAGCTGGTAAGTCTGACCCCTCCTGTTGTCCATATTCTGTGTATCAATCAGGTCAACACTTGCATTAATGTAGTCTTCACTGCTGTTCCTACTCTCTCTACATAGTTTAAGTTAGATCCAGAACTACAAGGTGTTTGTTGGTCCAGTCTAAAGTCAGGTCCCTGTGTAGGTAATTGTTCAGCTCTATTGCAAGTTAATGTAACTTGAGAGGTTGGGGGTCTAGGATATGCAGTACCCCCTGCGTATGCTTTTAAGTCTCTCTGCTGTTTTTTAAGTTTAGTATTTTTAAGTCTATCCAATTGTTGGGCTATACTGGTGAAAGCACAGTTATAATCGTATTGATAATGGTTAAAAAACGTATCTACTTTAATGTCCTTTTCCAGGGCTAAGGTTTCAATAGCCAACTTAATCATAATTTGGTAGTATTTGGACATACATCTTAACAAGTCCAAACCTCGGTTGTTAAAAAGTTCTACCAAATCTTTATAGAAATCGGACCCTTCCACCAAGCCTATTGGGTATGAGCAATATCTGAGCCCCTTCGGTACAATTTTTTCTTTGATACATTTATTAAAATAGTTCAGTTCTAACTGTAATTTTTTGATCTTTAAAAGTTTACTATCAAACAACTTTAACTTTTCAGTAATATTAACATTCTTCTGGTTAAGCGTGTCAATATTGTTACTTGCCTGTTGGTTTTCTAAATTCAATTTGTTGCTCAACCAGTTAGTAATGTCATATGGTACAGTTAGTCCTGGTATGATAGTATCATTGTTGTTAACTGTTGTACGGCTCTCACTTGTACCATTTTGTTCTACAATTAATTTCCTTCCTGTAAATTACTGGTACAATGCTGGCTAGATCCCAAAGGTTGAATGTGGTGGACAGAAGACGCTGAGGAAATCACATTAGTTCCAGGTTGACTGGGATGTAAGTTAGTTACTGAGTCGGCTCTTGCTGAAAGGTGTTCTTTCTGAATCTTGCATTACAACAATGTTGAGTGTTGTGTTTTATAGGAATTAAAGTCACAGTGCTTGGATTTAGTAACTTTACCTTGTTAAAGATATGCATTTGTCAGTCCCTTTTTACATTCTTTGTTACAAGTTGTACAACTTGTGAGCTAACAGTGATTTATGCTTCATTTCTTGTTTTATATTTCACTTATTTTCTTATCCTAGAGCTACTCCTCGAGTGGCGACACCCCCCTCCCGCTTTGTAGTTTTAGTGATCTCAAATGGGGTGCGTAACCCACCCAAATGGCGATTTGATAAAGAAGGCAAGAAGATGTACATGACAGAAGAAGAATTTATATCATCTAGATCAGGTTTCGCACAGCCCAGAAGCATGAGAAACAGAATCCAGGATTCACAGCAACGTGTTCCGATGAGCCAGTTTGTTAACTATAATGGTAAAAACTTTGGTAATTAAACCCAAAAATATTCAGCATTTATTCAGTATTTTGTAAATCTGTTGTCTAGTAGATTATTTAGTTGCATGTTTAGTACTTTGAAAACCCTGTGTATATGATTTGAAGATATTACGGTAGGCACATTAGGGTCCCAGAAAAGCGTATGCCATTTAGAATTTCATAAGGAAGGTAGCTCACATCAGAAGCAGCACTACTGAAAAACAAGATATGTGGCATGGCACGTCTGTATTCTTGAAATGGCCAATAATGAAACACTAGCAGTTAGCCCATGGCTACCATTATTGCAAGATGTAGTCACCTTTTATGTTAATTGGTTAGTTTGTTACCACTGAGTTCAAACAAATGATGCCAGATTGTACATTTGCTCATTTTTTTTCCCTGATTTTCCTTGAGAGTTAGTTAAGAGTAGCTTCTGGGGGTCTTATAAAAGAAAATGAAACATGGGAATGTGTTTTCTAGAAGATTAATAATGAAGATAAATGAATATGGAAAACATTAAAAACACTTTTGGATTTCCTGACTAGATGCATTATGGTATTAGATGCATTATGGACTTCACTTAAAACGGAACTGAATAGTCGTATACCACACAGACCATTAACATTTAAAGAGGAAACATTTTACCAAGTGTAAGGATACTGAATGTCTCAGTATCAAAGGCATAAATGAAACTGAAGTGATACATATGAGCCAGCAAGGAAAATACCTGTGTCCACAGTGCTGTATCTTTGTTACATTGCTAGCTATCCAAAACCACATCAAATGTACTATATTTAGCATATGCGCTACATCTGTAACTTTGTGTTTAGGGTATATACATGAGAAAAGAGGGTGCTTATTTTGAAATGAGGTTACAGCACCTGATGGTGTACAAATCAGCAATTTGTTGCTTTTACTTTTTGGAGTGGGAAATGTCAGTCTGAAAGTTGCTATATAATACCAAAAGTCATCACTACACATCTAGAACTGGAATTCATTGTCTATCAATGTACATTTATCTTGCTAGGATAGGAAACTGATGTGGTAGGGAACACATTTACAAAATTGGGGAGGAATGACTTTGGAACCATGTAAGGCAGATTCCTGAGCAATACTGTCTTTTTATGGCAAGAGTGAATCTAGATCCCTTTGTACAGTGAAATTCAGGAAATGGCAAAGAACAGATCACAGTGTTTTGATTTCAGTGGAGCTAGACATACACATGGAAGAATGCAAACTTATACTACCAAGCCATCTGGCTCCATGGATTAATGGTATGGTGCCCTAGGTACAACCCATGTGACCTTGGCCTGAGTAACAGCTTATGTGTTTTATGAGCTAGCTGAGGAGGGAGTGGAGTGAAAAAGCAGTGCCTGCTCACCTCTACTTGGGGGTGAGGGAGTTCAGCAACATATCTTGGATGTGTCTCCCATTAACACATCCGTGGTAGGGAATGGGAACTTAGTGGGAGTGCCCGTTTAAGAAGATGGGGTTGCCTGAAAGTCTACATCACTCTTGGAAGCCGGCCTTATAGAGCACCTTTCACATAACCACCCCTGGAGTAGTTACACAGCATGAAAGAGATATGTATGCTACATATAAAAAAATCCTGTTTTGGCTGCCTGAATGATGCTGTAACCCAAAAAGAAATGCATGGGCACTGGTTACAGCAATAAGACAGACGGTCCACATGTAAGGAAGCCAGACAAAAATATACTACCAAATGTGTCTGCACCAGTGTAGGTAATTAACAAGACTCTAGTTTTACTATTTAGCTTTTGTATAACCAAGGTGAGGCACTGATATGGCTTGAATTCATATATAATAAATAACCTTGTAGTCAGCTTGAAAAGTAACATACCAGGGGATTTGTCAGAAACAAATGAAGCAGAGGGTTCTATAATAATTGGAAGGTAATAGACATCTATTTCCAAAATTTAGATAAAGCCCCTCAGCTGTCCAGATTTTCATAGAATGCCAGATTTTTATCTCATATTTTCAGTTTGTTCTTCATTAAATTTGTGGTTTTCTGGCAAATCATTGAGGATTAGTTACTAAATAGTGGGATACTTCATATCCTTAAGGAAAGTGCATGCTAATGCAACTGCTTTTATTCTAGTAGCTTTCTATTTTTATAAGAACAATATTTAAAATTTGTCCCTGATTTTGGGCCCCATTATCTTTAGCTTTCTTGCATGGAGAGGTTTGGAGGTAAGGGGAAAACAATCTGGTAAAAGTAGAATTGATGGAGAAGAAATATATTTGTATTGTAAGAATTCAGGAAGTGTGGACTGGGCAGTCAGCATTGCAATGGATAGCTACTTTAGAGATGGTAATAGATGAGGGAATGGATTTATAAGCAGTGTGATCAAAGGGCAGGGACTTCAGGAAAGTGTGTGTTGATTTATTCTTCAGGGGAGGAGGGAGCAAATAGAGGTGTAGGAGGGAAGAGCAGAAATTAAAGACTTGGTAGGATATGTAAAGGTAAGAGTGTGGTGAGCACTGAGGCAGGAAATGTGCAAGGAAGAGTCAGCCATCTTAGCTGAAAAGGCATGCAAAGAAAGCTGTAAATGAAGAGAGTGCTGCTTATAACAGGGCAAGAGATGGGAATAGAAAGAATGACCTGTCCAGAGGCTAGAAAGAAAGCAGCTATGGCTGTTCGATAAAACAGAGACAGAGCTTCAGAGACCATTAACTAGCAGGGTTAGTTAATGGCATAAAAGGTTCTTTAGATATATTATAGAGAGCAAGATGGATCATTTGCACATTAAGCTACTGCAGGAAACTAGCAGGAAAAAACATAGAGCAGTCAGACCTACGGATAATATTCCCCACCTCTGTTTTCATGGAAGAGTAAAAGGGCAGCTTACCATTATGAACTGGAGAACCACAAAAAATCAAGGACAAAGTCAAAAATAATGGAGGACAAAGGACCAAAACAAGGGCCAAGTTTTAAATATTATTCTAATTCACTAAAAACGTTAATAGAACAACAGGTTTTCCATCAACATGTATGTAGTCCTAAAACTTCAGCTTGGCAAGCTAAGAACTTGGTTATATTCAACTGGACGTATAAGAGAATTTAAGTACCTTTTTATGCACTTTTTCTTTTAAAAAATACAGTATTTAAATTGATTTAAACTGTGTATGAAGGAGTGTTGAAGGAATTTTTAACTGGTTATTCTGCTCTTCAGTAACTTGAACTAAAAGCTAGTGTTGGCTGAATTTTGTTATTTGCTAGTAATTACAGGTGTGGGGGTAGCCACATTCAGTGATTTCCTGTCCTTGCATATTTAAACTGGTGCATGTGAAATAATTCCTGCTTTAAAACTTCAGCTTGGCAAGCTAAGAACTTGGTTATATTCAACTGGACGTATAAGAGAATTTAAGTACCTTTTATGCACTTTTCTTTTAAAAATACAGTATTTAAATTGATTTAAACTGTGTATGAAGGAGTGTTGAAGGAATTTTTAACTGGTTATTCTGCTCTTCAGTAACTTGAACTAAAAGCTAGTGTTGGCTGAATTTTGTTATTTGCTAGTAATTACAGGTGTGGGGGTAGCCACATTCAGTGATTTCCTGTCCTTGCATATTTAAACTGGTGCATGTGAAATAATTCCTGCTTTAAAACTTCAGCTTGGCAAGCTAAGAACTTGGTTATATTCAACTGGACGTATAAGAGAATTTAAGTACCTTTTATGCACTTTTTCTTTTAAAAATACAGTATTTAAATTGATTTAAACTGTGTATGAAGGAGTGTTGAAGGAATTTTTAACTGGTTATTCTGCTCTTCAGTAACTTGAACTAAAAGCTAGTGTTGGCTGAATTTTGTTATTTGCTAGTAATTACAAGTGTGTGGGTAGCCACATTCAGTGATTTCCTGTCCTTGCATATTTAAACTGGTGCATGTGAAATAATTCCTGCTTTAAAACTTCAGCTTGGCAAGCTAAGAACTTGGTTATATTCAACTGGACGTATAAGAGAATTTAAGTACCTTTTATGCACTTTTTCTTTTAAAAAATACAGTATTTAAATTGATTTAAACTGTGTATGAAGGAGTGTTGAAGGAATTTTTAACTGGTTATTCTGCTCTTCAGTAACTTGAACTAAAAGCTAGTGTTGGCTGAATTTTGTTATTTGCTAGTAATTACAGGTGTGGGGTAGCCACATTCAGTGATTTCCTGTCCTTGCATATTTAAACTGGTGCATGTGAAATAATTCCTGCTTTAAAACTTCAGCTTGGCAAGCTAAGAACTTGCTTATATTCAACTGGACGTATAAGAGAATTTAAGTACCTTTTTATGCACTTTTTCTTTTAAAAAATACAGTATTTAAATTGATTTAAACTGTGTATGAAGGAGTGTTGAAGGAATTTTAACTGGTTATTCTGCTCTTCAGTAACTTGAACTAAAAGCTAGTGTTGGCTGAATTTTGTTATTTGCTAGTAATTACAGGTGTGGGGGTAGCCACATTCAGTGATTTCCTGTCCTTGCATATTTAAACTGGTGCATGTGAAATAATTCCTGCTTTAAAACTTCAGCTTGGCAAGCTAAGAACTTGGTTATATTCAACTGGACGTATAAGAGAATTTAAGTACCTTTTCATGCACTTTTCTTTTAAAAATACAGTATTTAAATTGATTTAAACTGTGTATGAAGGAGTGTTGAAGGAATTTTTAACTGGTTATTCTGCTCTTCAGTAACTTGAACTAAAGCTAGTGTTGGCTGAATTTTGTTATTTGCTAGTAATTACAGGTGTGGGTGTAGCCACATTCAGTGATTTCCTGTCCTTGCATATTTAAACTGGTGCATGTGAAATAATTCCTGCTTTAAAACTTCAGCTTGGCAAGCTAAGAACTTGGTTATATTCAACTGGACGTATAAGAGAATTTAAGTACCTTTTATGCACTTTTCTTTTAAAAAATACTGTATTT
>NC_056737.1:192525258-192612758 GCF_019279795.1 Protopterus annectens
GTCATTCCATAACAGCCTGTACACCAAAACCTCCATGCCTACCCCCCCCCCATTGCACCTGGCTGAAAACTTAAGTTTAAGTTTGTAATGCTTATTTTTAAACTTAGTTGATGGTGGAGGCATAGAATGACCAGCCATAGAAAATAGTGATATGTTAATCAATAAAAGGATTCAAGGGAGTTTGGGGTGGGTTGTGGAGGGGAACTATATAACAGATGGCTACAATCATCAGATGGACTCATGAGGCCAGTGTTTATCTTTTTCTATTGTTTTTCATCATAGTTGCTTCTGTCTTTGCTGCATGACTCCTTACCATATGTGCGAGACTAGATATTATGAGACTTAAACCTCTTAAAGTAAACAGCAAACAGGTACCAAAACAAAAAAATGGTCATAAGACATACGGCTGTAAAATCATGAAATTTATTTTTCACAACTAGGTAAGTGCTTTCACCACCATCCCGGTGGCTACCTCAGACTATAAACAATGACATTAAAACAATGCATTAAATATATTCCTAGTTACTCACATTTACTGCTTCCCATTAAACGATCTAATTGAATTATTTTCACCTTTCACACTGAGTTTCAAATCCTCATCCCCTAGTATATTATGCGCATGTCCCTGATGTCATGCAGTGAACAGAAAAGATAGCTTAAAGGAAACCTCTACGAGAAGTAACATTCACTAAAATGCATTCATAAAATGCATACTAAAACAAAAATCCTCATAAAATGCATTTATATCTAATAAGCTTACTATATAATATATGTATATTTAACATATAAATATATAAATACACATTTAATTTTATATTATATTAAATAATAACATTTAATCTATATAAATAACTGATATATACTATGTGCAATAACAAATGCAATTATTATAAACCTCTACCACTCTATCCACTTATATAAAAATGTATTCAAAGAATAATTTTTCATTAATTAACTTCTAACTCCCCGGGCATCCAGAACTGGCTTAACTGAAACCTTCCCATTAAGGCCAGGGCCTTTCTCTGCTCTCATTTGAAGGATCCACCTAAGCTCACTACTTTCCACCTTATTCCTGATGTTCCCCTCCCCTATCTACTGGACTCACTTTATCAATTACCATAAATAAAAACTTATGTACCCCATTATTAGTCAAATCATACCTAGGTAGGGCACAAACTGAATCCTTAGCTCTCAGGCTACTAACATGCTCTCTAATTCTATCCCTTAGCATACGAATGGTCATCCCTATATTGAAATATTGGCAGCATTCACACTGAGCTAAATATACAACATCTTTGGATGTATAATCTGCTTCAACCTTGAAATCATATATTTTACCTGTACTTGGGTGTGTGAATTTATTACATTTTATATATTTTTTAGTATGCATTTTATAAATGAATTTTTAGTGAACGTTACTTCTCGTAGAGGTTTCCTTTAAGCTATCTTTTCTGTTCACTGCATGACGTCAGGGACATGCACATAGTATACTAGGGGATGAGGATTTGAAACTCAGTGTGAAAGGTAAAAATAATTCAATTAGATCGTTTAATGGGAAGCAATAAATTTGAGTAACTAGGAATATATATAATGCATTGTTTTAATGTCATTGTTTATGGTCTGAGGAAGCCACTGGGATGGTGGTGAAAGTGCTTGCCTAGTTGTGAAAAATAAATTTCATGATTTTACAGCTGTACGTCTTATGACCATTGTTTTTGTTCCCCCATTATTAGTCAAATCATACCTAGATAGGGCACTAACTAAATCCTTAGCTCTCAGGCTACTAACATGCTCTCTAATTCTATCCCTTAGCATACAAGTTGTCATCCCTATATAGAAATACTCCTCAGCATTCACACTGAGCTAAATATACAACAGATTTGGATGTATAATCTGCTACAACCTTGAAATCATATATTTTACCTGTACTTGGGTGTGTGAATATATTACTACATTTTATGTAACTACACCAATTACAGTTTCTACATGGACGTGTCCCCCAAGGTACATCTATTGGCTCCCTTTTAGGATAGGTTTCGAATGGCCCAACAGCTTGGAATACAAAAGTTTATTGTGCCTTCTTCAAATACGAAACTGCACGTTGTACACAAATACGAAAATAAGCACCAAATAAATCCACAACGAAAGAAGTTGAACTCAAGCGCTTTCACCCGGGACCTCCCAGGCTTTGTCAAGATGTCTTGTGAACTACTGATCACTTTTTTATACAGATTGTAAATTGATTAATAATACAATTAGTTATCTAATTATATAATTAATTTAAGCACAATCTATTATTATGTGCTATCTAAACATCAACTTTTGAAAAAATACTTCATGCAGCATTGCAATGTTGTTTTTTACAACCACGTTCCTATCTCTGAATTACAGAAACTTAAAAAACATACTTTGTAAAACACATATATAAAAATTTTTACTAAAAATACGTGGTACTTAGTATTGACATAATTTTAAAATCATGTTGTTGTTCCTATCAAATTTAATGTAATGCTCCCTGTTAACTTAAATCTGCAATATATCTCACTTTTTAATTACCTCAAAAGTATCCAACCTAACCAAATGCATTTTGTATTTTGTAAAACATTAAAACATTATTAAGTATATACCAAATTTAATCTATTCTAAAAATATACATACATAATAATAAATATGAAATAAATAAATAAATATATATAACTATCTTAAATTTATATATGAAAACAACTGCCCTTATAAATATGAATATTGACATAAACGTGTACATATAAATTATAATCTTAATAACTAAGAAAAAATTCTATAGCATTTACAATCTGTATAAAAAAGTGATCAGTAGTTCACAAGACATCTTGACAAAGCCTGGGAGGTCCCGGGTGAAAGCGCTTGAGTTCAACTTGGTTCGTTGTGGATTTATTTGGTGCTTATTTTCGTATTTGTGTACAATGTGCAGTTTCGTATTTGAAGAAGGCACAATAAACTTTTGTATTCCAAGCTGTTGGGCCATTCGAAGCTTTATTTTACCTGGTTGGTAAGGCTGTGTCGGTTTGAGAGTTGTTACTCCCTTTTAGGATAGCATAACATCCTTTTCAAATTCTTCCGATTCCTATACTGAAACCTCGGTGCATCACCCACCACTTTTTTAACTTTGTCATCTGTCAGTAAGATGGGCCAGTATTTTTCCAAAACCATCTTAACTTTCCCAATATCACTAGTGTATTATGTCAGGACATCAACTCGTCCCTCTGTTATTAACCCTTCTTCATGCCTCACCTCATTTTCAGTCATTGCTGAATAATATGGCCTTGATTTATCTGTCCCCAGTTTAATAACTTCATCAAGGCTAGAGACTACCTCCCTCTCCTTATAGCCTCGGGACCTTAGATCATGCTTCAAAGTCTTCATTCCTTCCTCAAGGGCCCCTACCTCTTTACTCAACCTCGACACTCACATCCCCTGACCTTTTACAACATTCCCAAAGGTTCTCCTAGGATGCATGCTGGTCCTATGTAGGAGTGTATTCCTGTAACACTCCTTCCTATACAATCTAGTGTCCATCCTCCCTTCTATGGATTTCTCCACATGTGCATCCAGATAATCTATCTGTGTGTTAGATGACCTCATTGTAAACTTAAGAAAAGTGGTGGTATTATGCAACTGCTCAATAAACAGATTGAGCTCCATATGTGTGCCAACCCACAAAATAAAAATATCGTCCACAAAGCGACGATAATATTTCACACATTTCAAGTATACATCCATCTTAAACACCATAGCGACCTCCCATTTTAACATTAATGTGCTGGCGTAGCTATTAGCACAACTAGTGCCCATAGCTACTCCCTCAAGTTGAAGACAGTACTGCCCATTAAATACAAACACATTATTATTCAATACTGTCTTCATAAATAGAGTAAACCCAGTCTCTTTTCATATTCACTATTCTCCAATAGGTACTTTCTCAAATACTCCACTGCAGTATCATTCGGGATACTGGTAAACAGGGAAACCACATCTAAAGTGACAAACATATATTCCTGTGTCCCTTGATAACCCTCCATAAACTTATACAAATTCTGTAGAAATTGTTTTGTGTTCTTAAGTACAACATTTGATCTATCTAGTAAGGTGCTTTTCTATAAACACTGAAAAGGGCTCCATAAGCCACCCCCTCCTTGTCACAATAGGTCTAAAGGGTGGTTTCATTGGGTCTTTATGTATCTTAGGAGAGCCTTGAAACATAGGTATAACTGGATGTTCAACATTCAAAAACTGCATCAGCTCTAAACTAATTTCATATTGCATTAAACAGTTATTCAGCATGAGATGTACACTTCTAATCATACAATTAATATGATGTATATAAACCTCTTTATATACATTACTATCACTTAACATCAATTTCAGTGATGTGACATAAAAGTCCTTATCCATGACCACAATCATCCCACCCTTATCAGCTGGCCATATCATTAGAGATGCATCCTCTCTAAGCCTCTTTATGGCTTCTTGCTCAGGTTTAGTCAAATTTACAAACCTCCTTCCATGTTGTTCTTTCCCCAATATTTCATGTAGGTCATCCTCACATACTTTATTAAATGCCTCAAGAACTGGATGGTTTATGGGTATAAAACTATCACATTTTCTAAACATATTATCCCCATCAACACATTATCTTGGTTCACCAGCTTTAACATAACATTTCTACAAAAAAGTTTTAAATCAAGTAGTGTGTATGGTAGGTCAGCACCCTGTGCTGGAATAAAGGACAAGTCTCTATTCAATACTGATAGTTCATATTTAGTCAATGTTCTCGCTGAAATATTCCATACTATTGATCTGTCTGGCTCCACATCCTCTTCAATATGGGATAGTTTTCCGGTTCAGTCTGTTCCTTCCTCTTCTTTCTCCCTCGACTCATTGATCAGTAATGCTCCCTCCCTCTCTCCTGTTTTATGGGTAATGGGAGCTTCGGAAAAACCTATGATGATGGCTGGGGATTAACTTTCCTCTTAACCACCATTTGTGCTGGTGGTATTTCTTGGGAATCATAAGAAATAACTTCAACATGAGTATCTGTCTTTCGCACCATCTCATTATACACCTCTCCTCTATTACCAGTCTCTGTTATAGTATTTGGCATCAACCCAGTGTCCCAGGTTTATCCGTTTGTTCTACAGTCTGAACAACATCATCATGTGTAGGGCATACCCCTCTCCCAACTTCCCCTCTTGGCCAGGAGAAAACATGTCCCTTCTTAAAATCAGACAAACCTCTGTCTAATTTTTTCCATTTCTGCATGATCAACCTCCTTACATAGAGGGTAACCGATTCATCAGCTTCACCAATCGCTCTATCCACCATCTGTGCAGGGAACTGCATATACAGCTCCTCCTGTTGTCTCTTGATCTTCTTCATGTATCTCTCCTCCTCCGGTCTGAAAAAATCATTCATCAGCCTCAGATAAATGAAGCTTGTTTCCATATTTATATTTTGCCACCATGCCAACAGTTCTGGGTGTTGGGTCCTATACACAGGCATTTTAAGGACCCTTAACCCCCTAGGGACTACACGATAGTGGAGGCAGGTCTCAAAATGAAACCATTGTGCTTGCTGCCTCTTCAGCTTGAACATATCATCCTCTAACTTGTTTAGGCATAGCCTAAACTTTGTCTGATCCACATCTATTACTTCTTCATCAGGTACTGCTCCCCAATTGAATTTCAGCTAATAGCAGGTTCGTCTCTTTCCAAAGCAAACCAGTCAAACCATCTGATTTACGTCTGCTTTGAACCCCAAACGGATTATAATCCAACTCAGTGCCACTATGGGGAACTCCTGCTGCCATACCCCTGCTTGTGTCCAACACCCAAACAATTAAAATGAAGAAAAACACTAAGCAGGCTAACGTACGACTGCAATATAATAACAGCAAACAGGTACCAGAACAAAAAAAATGGTCATAAGACTAACGGCTGTAAAATCATGAAATTTATTTTTCACAACTAGGTAAGCTCTTTCACCACCATCCCAGTAGCTTCCTCAGACCATAAACAATGCCATTAAAACAATGCATTAAGTATATTCCTAGTTACTCACATTTACTGCTTCCCATTAAATGATCTAATTGAATTATTTTCACCTTTCACATTCAGTTTCAAATCCTCATCCCCTAGTATACTATGCACATGTCCCTGATGTAATGTAGTGAACAGAAAAGATAGCTTAAAGAAAACCTCTACAAGAAGTAACATTCACTAAAAATTAATTCATAAAATGCATACTAAAAAATACATTAAATGTAGTAATAAATTCACACACCCAAGTACAGGTAAAATATATGATTTCGAGGTTGAAGCAGATTGTACATCCAAATCTGTTGTATATTTAGCTCAGTGTGAATGCTGCCAATATTTTGATACAGGGATGACCACTCGTATGTTAAGGGATAGAATTAGAGAGCATGTTAGTGGCCTGAGAGCTAAGGATTCAGTTAGTGCCCTATCTAGGTATGATTTGACTAATAATGGGGTACATAAGTTTTTATTTATGGTAATTGATAAAGTGAGTTCAGGAAATAAGGGAGGGGAACATCAGGAATAAGGTGGAGAGTAGTGAGCTTAGGTGGATCCTTCAAATGAGAGCAGAGAAAGGCCATGGCCTTAATGGGAAGATTTCAGTTAAGCCAGTTCTGGATGCCCGGGGAGTTAGAAGTTAATTAATGAAAAAGTATTCTTTGAATACATTTTTATATAAGTGGACAGAGTGGTAGGGGTTTATAATAATTGCATTTGTTATTGCATATAGTATTTATCAGTTGTTTTATATATTAAATGTTATTATTTAATATAATATAAAATGAAATATGTGTATTCATATATTTATATGTTAAATATAGATATATTATATAGTAAGCGTATTAGATATAAATGTATTTTATGAGGATTTTTGTTTTAGTATGCATTTTATGAATTAATTTTTAGTGAATATTACTTCTCATAGAGGTTTCCTTTAAGCTATCTTTTCTGTTCACTGCATGACATCAGGGACATGCGCATAGTATACTAGGGGATGAGGATTTGAAACTCAATGTGAAAGGTGAAAATAATTCAATTAGATCGTTTAATGGGAAGCAGTAAATGTGAGTAACTAGGAATATATTTAATGCATTGTTTTAATGTCATTGTTTATGGTCTGTGGAAGCCACCGGGATGGTGGTGAAAGCGCTTACCTAGTTGTGAAAAATAAATTTCATGATTTTACAGCTGTACATCTTACGACTGTTTTTTTTTTTTTTTGGTACCTGTTTGTTGTTATTATATTGCGGTTGTACATTAGCCTGCTTATTGTTTTTCTTCATTTTTCCTCTTAAAGTAAAGTTTGATTGAAGCAAGAAGTAACAAATTCTGAAACTTGCTGTTTCACCTTTAAAGCATTTTTGAACAAGGCTTCACCCTCCTGACCCCGCCCCCCAGGTGTGAGCCCAACACCCTGCTAATATCTTTGAGACAGTTGTATCTTGGAATAAGGAAATACACTGAAATAAATTAGTTTCAAATTTAATATATCTTTCACTGATTCACTCTTTAATTTCCGGTTTCTGATTTTTTAATTTTATTTGCACTTGTTTTTGACTTTCCACAGCTAACCATCAGCTACTACCAGGTCCTCTCCTCATCTCCTAGGTGTACCAGAGTTATAGCCACTGGCAGTCTAACCCTAACCAATGTCTTGGGCCTGTCAGAAGATTGAGGTACCTGTGGCATCATCATACCACTGCCTGGGAATGTTTGTCTTAATTCTCCACACTCCCTTTGAATCTCAATAACACTCTGAGGGTGAGAAGTACAATGGGCATCAGCACAGGGGCTGGTGTAATGGTTAAGGTGTTTACCTCGTAGACAGATGGTACAGGGTTTGATTCTTAATCTTGGGATGAGAAATCTGTCCAGGCTTTAAATGGCCCACAAGGGCAGATGGCCTATTGCTAACCTACGAACAGAACTGACCCTCACTTCTGAGACTGTCTCATGTGAGCAGATGAATACTCCACTCACTCTGAGGTAGCACTGCATGAATGTTTCCTGGGTCTCCACTAGGGAAACTAGACCGCACAAGTGTCCCCAGTGTGAGCATTTCCCACCTTCCCACCGAGGATGGAAAAGCCCATCCTCCCTGCCTGACCATCAAGTACCTGAGCTGTTATTTAAAGTCGGGTCACCCTGTGTCATAGTTAGAGCTGTATTCCCCTGTGCTACCAGTGCTGGCTATAATTTCTGATATTCTGAACATTGCAATTACAGTACTCATAATATCAATGGGATCCCATGCTACATACACTGGAACTGAATAAAGAACAGTTGTTGTAGGGCTTGTTTGGTTAGAGTTAAGGGCTAGGCTGGTTGAGATGGTGTTTACTACATAGCTTTGTAGCACCTACAACAGTGTATCTGTTTAACAGAGAGCATCTTTTATCAACTTTAGATTTTGTTTCTTCATTTTCTACTTCAGGAACTTGACCTAATGGAGTTGAATTTAAGCTATAGACTGTTTTCCCAAAAGCTGATAAGTTACCCTGAGGTTGTGTGATCTCAGAATTTGTCATATTAAGGAATGGGTTGCTGGATGCTAAAGGCTTCTGGATGGGCATGCATGGAAGCTTACTTTCATGTCATCTAGAGCTTAATTGTTAATTTTTTTATTTTTCCATGGCCCATTATTTAATTTTCTCTTGATCCATTTGCTTCACATAGATGTTTACCTTCATCAGTTGGCTCATATATTTCTTTGGAATTCCTAAAAAATTCCATGTAATTATACTCTTTGTAATGTTTTTTTTTTTTTACTTTAGACCATTCATCTATTTCCCAAGTAGTTTGCATCACAATGCATTGTGTTTGTTACACATCTTCCTGCAACTTCCCATACCTGTTGCACATGAAGTGGAGGCAACTCAGGCTTACCCAGCTACGTGGAGCTCTCCTCAGCAGTCCTTTGCTCATTACCCATACCCTTGTGTCATGGCGTTGTAAGCTATGATGACTGGGTAATAGAATCACAGAAAGGTATCACTCCAGATCATACCTCACAACTGTCCAGATTTTTGCCTCATATTTTTGGTCTGTTCCTCATAAAATTTGTGTTTTTTTCTTGGCAAATCAGTCAGGATAGAAGTCATTAAATAAAGAGAGAAATTTCAATTTCTCATCTTATTGGTAAACACTAGGCTAATTATCTTCATGATCCAATTTGCCTTGGTAAGAATCAAACACTGTTCTTTTTGTCTGCAAGTTAAGTACCTTAACCATTATGCCAAACCCCATCATATGTGTCAGGAAATACATGCTAACATATAACCTATTATTCTAGCAACATTCTATGTGTAAAAGAGCAATATTTAAAATTTATCCCTGTTTTTGGGCCTTTATTTCCCATTGTTTAAGGCTTTGTCTAGATTTCTTGTGCTAAGAGGTTGAGAGGTATGATCCAGATGGAGGTTTTAAATATCATGTCTTTGTTTCATCAGAAGATGCCTTTTTTCCTTGTCCCTGTCTCCTAATTCAAATAAATGGATTCTGGCTGTGACTAATGGTTGAATAAATATTAATAAAAAAGGAAATTTGTGTCTGCTTCCTACAAAATACTTTATGTGAGATGACATAATGTTTGCCCTTGACCTTTTGGCCTTAAACGAATTTATGCTGATCGGCTACTAGTTGGTCATCCCTATATATATATATATATATATATATATATATATATATATATATATATACATATTTTGATTTTTAAAAAGTGTTATTTCACATGTTTATTTTAGAAACATAAGTTTTTGTATATAATTGTATTCTGAATAATAGGGATATGGGCAAATATTACATACTATAAGCTTACATACTATAAGCTTATATTAGTGATTTTTTTGTGCTTGTCACTTTAAGGATTTTCTATATAGATGGATAGCAGAATGCACCATGTGTTTGCTGTTTTGCACTGAAGAAGGCTATGGTATTTTAGCCAAAACCGGTTTGCTGATGTTGATGCTGATACTTTTATGGATGCCACATTAAATATTTAATTAGCCTGTCTCCTGAGTGCTGGTTAATTTTTGTTGGCGCTTAAACGAATTTAGACTTGATTGGTTGTCTACACTGGAAACAGATTGGTTGTCTACACTGGAAAAATATGCTGGGAATAGGCAGACCTGATGGGGTGTTCTGACTGCACTTTGAGCTAATTTAGATAGTTTGGATTCTTGCCTTCTGTAAGTGCCGTCATGTAATAGTGATAAAGATTTATGTCACCTGAAGACATTATTACAAGAACAATTACCTTTTCTGCCACTGATTCTATTTCCTCCTTTATGTTTCTCAGTATTCAGAAGAGCATGGAAGACTCCTGTCTGCAAGTTCTTCCCGAACTGCAACAGACTCAACTGCATATTTTACCATCCAAAGGTAAGGAAAGCTTTCTGCTATTTTTTTACTCCCAGCTTAAGAGTAGTCTGCACGTGTGGAATACACGTCTGTCAATGTATGGCACCATTTTGGAGAAGTTTCATCAGGGATGCTTTCTAAGTTGTCCAGATTAGGTCTTCATCCTTGGACACAATTAGTTCATGCTATTGGACAGAGTCAGTTCCTAAATGCTGTATTCCATGCATGGTTCCCCTCAGTTTATCTATGGTATGATTCCAGTTATTCTCAATAGGGATAATGTGTAATTATTGACCATGGGATGTGTAAGGCTAGTCTCTAACCAAATGGGATAGGTTAATTTGACCACAAAAAAGGAAACTGGCTAGTCATAAAATGATCTGCAAGGGCAGCTAGCCTAGTACTTACCAATGAACCTATAATAGACATTACTTGAGCACAAAAAAAAAAAAAAAACATCCTACATTAAGAAGGCCCTCTTGCACCCTTGTGGCAGAAGTGTGCAGCCCTGGAACCATCTGAGGTGGGAAAAACGCTCAGTTTTGGGCTTTCCTATTTGTTCATTTGTATTAAATCTGTTTAACTTTGCTTGTACTTTTCCAGCGACAACCTGATTGACATGGGGATCCTGAGGCAATGTAGTAATAGCTTCATGTAGACTGACAACCACTTGCTCCTAAAGCAAACAAACACAGCATGTGAGAGCTGTAACTATAATATGAAATTAGAATCAGTCCTCTCAAATAACAATATCAAAGACATATAACACATTGTCAGCACACACAACTCCCCTCTCACACAAGATAAGGCCAAGACACATGAACCCACATACGCGGAGGTACTCACAAAGAGCCTACCAAAAGGCCAGAGAGTTCCCAAGTGCAAACAACATACACATACTGGTACATGAACAGAACCCACCACCACACATAACAACACACATATCAGTGCCTCAACAATTAAGCCTCTAAGGCAAAACACCTCAAAACCTAATGTTCTAGTCATAGGTGACTGAATAGTGAGACACACAGATGTCCCCCTCACAAGGCTGAACAAGGAGAAGGTTACGGTCAGCTGCCTGTCAGGTGCCAGGCTCTGTCAAACCATTCACAAACTCAAGTCACTCAGCTACAAGTATAGTTATGACTCTGTCATAGTGCATGTTGGGGATCTATATCATATAAGCGAATCGCACAAATTGTGAATGCTCATAATATTGAACATACCAGACCTCGAACTTCCTATTGTGGGGGGCTATGCCCCCCACACCCCCCGCTTAATATATATTCCAACTCCGAGATCACACTACAGTGAGGAAAGGGCAAATATCCCATTCTTCACTGTACCTCGATCTCAGAAAAAGCACTTCAGGGTACGGTACGTTCAATATTATGAGCATTCGCAATTTGTGCAATTTGCTCATATGATATAGACCCCATGTTGGTGTGAATGACTTGAGAAGTACCTCTCTGACTATATGAAGAGAGACTTGACTGAGGTCTCAGATTATGTGTCCAAGGTAGGTATGTCCTTAGCCCAAAACAGCATTCTACCTTTACCTAGAGTGATGCCACAATGCAGACAAAAAAATGATTGATTTCAATAATTGGCTTAGCTTCTGGTGTCACTCCAGGGAGATCCAGTATCTGTCTGCCTGGGATTCACCTGTCTCCTCAAGGCTTTTGGATCCTGGCAAAGATGCTTGCCTCCCCCATAGTGCCTTTTTTAGGCAATGTCCAAACAACAAAATTTCAAAAAGCTTAAACAAGTGCAAATCCGTGCAAACACAGGCTTTTAAACCAGAAAGTTGAAAGAGATGGAAAAACTGCCCAAACGGCCAATAAACTACAATTTCTGGGCCAGAAACCACTCCTCTTGTGATAGATTGGCTACCTAGTGCTTACCACTCCCACTGATAAGCTAGAAGACTTCCCTCCAACACAGAAAGGTTGGTGGGGGTTCAGAAAGGGTTCCTATCACATAGTCGAACTTTTACAAGTTCGAACCTCATATGGTTGAGACCATAAGTTGGAATTTGTAAAAGTTTGAGCGTTTCAATGGAAATCTCCATAAGCGGAGGTTTCCATTTTGTTCAATGGGGTGCGATCTTGGAGTTGGTATATTTAAGTAGCGGGGGGTGTGGGGTGCAGGGGGGGTACTTTATTTTGTTTTCCGTTGATTTTTGTTTTTATCCATAGTTGAAGTTTTGTAACATTGAACATAATGGTTAGAACATTACGTGTTCGAAGTTATAAGAGTTCGACTATGTGATATAGACCCGTTCAGAAACTTACAAAACAGTCCTGAATAAAGCACATTTGTATCTGGACTAGACTAGTTACAGGAAAGATGGGAAACAAGCTTAAAACTTTTTTGTTTGTTTGTTTTTTTTTTTTTTTTTTTTTTTTTTGCAGAAAAGCAATTAAAACAGTAGAAAACACTTTAAATGCAGTACAAGCTAGCACACTTAAGTGTGTAGCAATATTAAGGCAAATACAGTATAAATAAATGCAGATAAATTAAAAACAACAAAAAACAAGTGCAGAGAGCAGTAAATTATGAAAAAATCAAAATGGAGGCACTTAGAATATCTCTTTCTCCTTCCAGTCACAAGACTGGAAAACCTCCCTAATCAGCCACAACAAAAAGCAGAGATCCGTTATCAAATCCTCTAAAGCCAGCTATGAAGGCAGAATTGCAGCTGACACCAAAAACAACCACAAAGCCTTCTATAGCTATATCAAAAACCTCCAAGGCAATACCCAGATTTGCTCTGAGTTATTGCACAATGGCACATCCTATACTGAGCCAACAGATTTAGCCAACATACTGGTCAACAGATTCAGTGCCAAGTTTACCACTGTCTCCCTCCAGGGCCCTATCACAATACCAGAAGAAAGCCTGGTACCCACCATTTCTGCGGCACAGGTAAAAGCTGCACTGCCAAGAATACAGCATCCATGGGACCTGATAATATCCCTGGCTGCGTCCTACATGAGGTACAAAAGGAACTGGCACCACATCTCTGTGCCCTGTTCAATCACAGCCTTACATCAGGCTATGTCCCTAATGAATGGCGCACTGCTACAGTCATCCTGCTCCATAAAAAGGGAGCAATTACAGACCCTGGGAACTATCGCCCTATTAGCCTGATGAGTCTGGTATGCAAAGCTATCGAATGCATCATCATGGACATGCTTAACAAAGATATAGGTAATCTCCAAACTCTTGACCCCACACAGTTTGGCTTTGTCAAGGGGGGAGATCCTGCCTGCTGAATCTGGTTGACTTCTTCAAGGCAGTCACCAAGGCTTTGGATGAGGGTAAGGCAGTGCATACAGCCTACCTCGTCCTAGCCAAGGCCTTTGATACCATTTCCAGCTCAGGTATCATTGATCAACTCACCAAACTAGGCATCGATCCTTTCATCACTAGGCGGGTTGCAAATTGGCTCACAGACAGGACCCACAGAGTGAAAGTTGCAGATTCCAAGTCAGAGTGTCGACCAGTCATATGTGGAGTCCCACAGGGCTCGGTCCTGGGCCCTCTCCTGTTTGGCATCTACTTCTCCAAAGTCCAGGCCAACACAGAAGGACTCTGGCTGACCAAGTTCACTGATGACTGCAAGCTAGGAGTCATTATCAACTCCCCAAGTGAGTGATGCAGACATCCTACAAAAGGGTCTATCTGAGACCAAGCACTGGTGTCAAAACCATGGCCTGAAGCTTATTGCCAAAAAATGCGTTATCATCCCCTTTGGAAAAACTCAGTTACCATGAATTACCACGTTGATAGGAGCCCACTGAACACTAAAGGGGCCATAAGAGATCTAGGCACCCAGGTCAACAGCCACCTCACCTTCGACCACCACATTGCCACTGTGGTCAGAAAACCCTTCTATGTGGCACATCTTATAACCAAAGGTTTCACATCCCAGAAAAAAGAGGTCATCATCCCTCTCTACTCATCCCTCTTTAGAGCAGTCATCGAATATAACACCCCATTTGGCATGTACCTGACCAGACACCTACAACAGTTGGAAAGGCCACAAAAGTAATTCACAAAAAGGATCCTAGGCCTTAAACACATGTCCTACATGGACAGACTCAAGAAACTTCAGCTGTTCTCACTCTCTTATCATCTACTTAGAGGTGATCTGTGCATGACTTACAAAGCTATGTCCGACCCAGCCCTACTTGAAATGCTACACCTAACGAAATCCCAATCCCCCCATGCCACATGCTCCAGATATCACAACCGCATTACCACAATTAACAGAACATGCTGGAGGGACAGGTTCATCTCCCAAAGACTGCCAATACTCTGGAATAAGCTTCCCATTCATGTCAAGCAGAGCACCTCGCTGGCCCTCTTCAAGAGAAATCTTGACGAGTGTATGGTTAACAGAAAGTTCATCGCAGGGATCACTCCAGTTGCTCTACTGGATAGGGGCACTATGAACTAACATCAGGTGGCACGGTGCCAGGGAAATTTTTTGGGGCTAGGCCATTAGCCTAGTACACACCTATGAACCTGTGAACATAAAGAAATCCACTAAAGACAAACTCAAGGTCATGCTGCTTAATGCTAGGAGTTTAAAGAGTAAACTGCACTCCCTGGAAGCACTCCTCACCTTGGCAGATGCTGATGTTTGTGCAGTCACTGAAACTTGGTTCAAGGCCACTGACAACACCCCAGCCGTGCAAGGCTACAATGGCTTTCACATGTTCAGACCCCAAAATGAGCATTAAAGAACCATAGGTTGAGGTGTATCCATCTTCATCAAATCCAAATACACCTTAAGACTGGTGAAACAGTATGACTCTCTTGAGCCACTCTAGGTCGAATTAACTGTAGGTAAAATACCCCTCAACATCATCGCTAGCTACAGATCCCCTACCATGAACCAGTAGAAGTACACCACCTACCTGGACTTGCTAGAGTCACTCAGTATACAGTCAAACACCTTGGTCATGGGAGATTTCAACTATATTTCCATTGAATGAGCAACTTACATGAGCACAAACACAATCATTATGAGGTTCCTGGACTTTGTTAATTCATATGCCCTGGAACAATTGATCCACACCCCCACAAGGGGCTCAAATGTCCTAGACTTAGTGCTCACCAACATGGGGGGGGGGGTCAGTGTGCTACCCACTGTGTGTTGCCCTCCCTGGTTAAGATCAGATCATAAATCTCTCTTGTTTGAAGTAAAGATCAAACCTGACACTCCCCACAGGAGTAAAACAACTGAAAATTTTCTCCAAAGCAAACTATTGCCTACTAAGCGATGATATAAAAAGTTTTAAAGCCCCTGCCAACATAGCCAACAATGAATATTATGTAGAGGAATACACAAATGCCCTATACAGCCACATAAAGAAATGCATTGAGACGGCTGTACTCAACAGTAACAAAAGCAGGTCTTCCCAAAAAAAACAATACACACTGGTGGACTGTAAGTATAAATAAGCTATAGAACAAAAGAACGAAACTAATAATTAAGAACAGGAGGGAACTTACTCAACACAGCAAGAATATCCTCCACAGCTTGAACAAGCAAATCAGATATCTTGTTAAGTCCTCTAAGGCTAGCTACAAGTCTAAATTAGCATCCCTAGCTAAAGACAATCATAAGGCATTCTTTAGCTAAATCCAAAAACTAAAAGGGAATGCCCAGCTGTGTGCCGAACGTATAGTGGATGGTACCACTCACACTGAACCTGAGTAAATTGCCAACCTGCTAGTTTGACGGATTCATCAATAACCTCACCCACCCCCCCATCCCCACCAGACATACCCCAAAGCATTTCTGACACCAGTCCTCTACTGAGTATCTTCAAAGAACAGGTCATACAGGCACTCTTCAAGGCCAAAAACACAGCCTCTGTATGACCAGATGATATCCCAGGCTGCTTACTAAACAATCTAAAACAAGACCTAGTGGAACCACTCAGCACCCTCTTTAACCATAGTCTGAGAACTAGCTTTGTCCCGGCAGAGTGTAGAACACAGCAACAGTAATCCCCTTGCACAAAGGGAGTGCATCAACTGACCCTGAGAATGATCAACCCATAAGCCTAACCGGCCTTATCTGCAAGGCCATGGAAAGAATTATCATGGACCTTATCCACAAGGACATAGGCGACTTTCAAACCCTTGACCCAACTTCTTTGAGAATGTCACTAAAGCCCTGGATGAGGGCAAAACAGTACATAGCACCTATCTTGATTTAGCCAAGGCCTTTGACATAATCCCCCATTCAGGTATCACAGAGAAACTCTACTAGCTTGGGATTAACCCATACATTACTAGATGGGTAGCAAACTGGCTCACCGACAGAATACACACTGTCAAAGTTGGGGAGTCCACCTGCACCAGTAGACCAGTTACCAGTGGGATACCATAAGCATCTGTGCTGGGCCCTCTACTGTTTGCAATCTATTTTTCTGAAGTTCAGGCAAAGGAAGATGGCCTGTGGCCTACCAAGTTTGCAGATGACTGTAAACTGGGCACAATCACAGAGTCCCCCAACTGATGCTAACATATTACAGAAAGGGCTGACATAGACAAATTATTGGTGCCAAACCCACGGACTAAAATTTAATGCAAAAAAGCCTCATTATCCCCTTTGGAAAAGAAGTAGCCGCTGCTAATTATGATATAGATATCATCCCTCTAAGCTCAAACTCAGTGTTGAGAGACTTGGGAACACAGGTTAATAGCAATCTAAATTTTGATCACTATGTGTCCATAATCATAAGAAAAACATTCTACATTGCACATTTCATAAAAAAGGGCATCAAATCCAAGACCAGGGAGGTTATATCTCCTCTGTACTTGACCCTTATTAGACCACTAATTGAGTGCAATTCTTTATTTTATATGGTCCTCACCAGACCTGCAGCAACTGGAGACCACAGAAGCTTCTAACCAAGAGAATCCAGGGCCTCCAAAACATGACATACATGGAAAGACTGAAAGCTGTGTCACTGTACTCTGTATCATATAAGCTGCTGAAAGGGGACCTGTGCCTGGCCTACAGAGCAGTCTCGGACCCTGCCCTAATGGAAATGCTGCACATCCACAAAGCAAATTGGACAAGAATAACTCATTCCAGGGATCTCAGCCTAGCCTGTGACATTAACAGAACATGCTGGAAAGACAGATATATCTCCCAGTGATTGCTGCTCCTCTGGGATAAGCTCCCACTCCATGTAAAGCAGAGCTCCTCAATGACAATATTCAAGCACAACCTTGATAACTGGATGGATGACTGTAAATTCACCCCAGGGGTGGCACCTATGTCCCTCATGGACAGGGAAGTCAGTGCTGATCACAGAATCCCTCTAACAATGACCATCTAACTATGGTCAGTAAGGGTACTCGGGTTATTACACAGCTAGGCTTGTAAAGGCCCTAGGGCCATTAGCCCAGTAACCTCCTATGAATCTATGAACATCTTCTAGTAGGTTATTTATAATGTTTTGCATCTTTTTATTAGAACTAGTGATAGTATAGGCATTCACAGCCCACCTACCTTGTTTTCTAAAGAGTGATCTGCAGCCCTGTGTGTTCTCAGTTTTACCTGAGAACTGGATATAGTGTAATGGACCTAGATTCTTAACTGGGTAACCTACTAGTGGACTATTAACTCAAATGAAGCAAAACAGTAAAGAAACACTTGATTTATTCACAGAATACAAGATAAAGCTTTCGGGTAACACCCTTCATCAATATAATATTATAATATATATTAATATACTGATGAAGGGTGTTACCCGAAAGCTTGCAGTTGGTATGTATTCAGTAACCTACTAGTGGACCATGATTGAACTCTCAAGTTGAAAACAAAATAGCAGGGGTGGCTTGCAACTATTTTTTGTTTCCCCACATTGGTGACTTATTGTGAGCTTTCTTCTGTCTCTTTTCTCATTATTTTGGATTTAATCTGTTGAGTTTATGTCTAACATAGTTTTTATTTAGGGAGCTATTCACATTATATCATATTATTACTTGACAGGGGATTTACATGAGCTGGATCATTAAACAGATTAATATCTGTATATATATATATTTTTTTTCTTTCTCTCTGTTAACACATATTTTGTATGCAACATGAATTAGTTGAAGTAATAATACCTGTGAATGTATTTTAATGGGTACGGGTTTGTGTACGTTTCATTTGAATTCATTGGAAACTTTTAAATGATAAAGAACAACACTTTAGTAGTAGAGTTGCATAAAAATAAACAAATGCTTTAAGATACTGTTCACCTAATGTAGTGTCTAGCATTGACTACCTGATGAGTCCTTTCAAAAGTTAGGATTTTATTGTTAAATTCCTGCTTTGTATTTTTACACTTCTGTATTTTTGTCTTTTAGTGCCGACAGTTTAGTCCCCTTTGTAAGAGACTAGATTGTCTATTTCACAATCCTTCCGCTGCATTTCCTATCACATCGTGCTGTTCAGTGGAAACAAAAACAAATGAGGTAGGTATTCTTCTGTAAGCTATTTTCCATTTAGTTTTCAAATGTAGCCTACATTGTCAGATCTTTCTGCACTGAAAGACTCCTGCTGTTGCCAGGCCTTTTGCCACAATACAGACAAAAAAAAATCTCAGTCCATCATTCCCTCCCCAAGGATACAGTTAAGTTGCATCCATTTTTTTCATTATCCATTGTGCTCATTTTATTTTTAATGCTTTGACATGTCAGAATATTTCTTAAGTATGTTTCTCTTTATCTTTCTCATGCCTGCTTGTAATTGGCTGGCTAAGCAGAACATGCCAAAAATAGGAAAATAAATGGCTTTTCAAAGAAACAAATACTTCTTCCTGTCCAAACATACTAAAATGGTTTATTGCCTATGTTGGAAAATAATATCAGACCTCTCAATTGTTCCTATTTTATAGGAACACCCCTGATGTTTCTCAAAGTTTTTTTTTTCATTTCTCCTAAAATTGGAAATCATTTTGACAATTTCAAAGATAATAGTGCCAACATTTAAAATGTGTCCCTATTTTTGGATGTTTTCCTTCGTTATTTTTTATTTTGTTCAAAATTCTGTTGATAAAAGTTGAGAGCTGATAGTGTTTGCCCAGAAACATTCAGCCAAGCCTTTGCAGCCCTCAGTCCAAACTATAACTTACTTCAAGGTATATTAGTTTCGGAATTAGTATTTTGTAAGGAGTGGGTAAGGGGGACATAGCTCCAGTAAGTATGTTGGCTACCTTGTTCTTGTTTATTAGAGTTAAACTTGTTTGACTAAAGTTCTTAGGCAAATATTATCAGGGAGTGAACTTCTGGAAAATTTGCATTCAAATCAGCTGACATGCAGACAAAAACAATATGTTTCTGTATAGTTTTAAACATGGTCAGTGTAATATACATACTGTGCATAACAGTCTTTGTTGGGATGCACAAATCTTGGACTAAAACACCTAGAAGGTCTGGTGATATATTCTTACCCAGTCATGGAATTTTCCAGGCCTACATTTAACAATATATGAAACAGGGTTTTAGGATATTTGGACTGAGATATTTGCATCTTGCAAAGGTGATCTTTGAGAAAAAGCATTTTACTCAACTATTCATATCATTTGGGTATTCTTACTGGCTCCTTATCATAAATCTTAAATAGAAAATTTGAGGTCATGGATGTCTAAAAATGTTGGTTCTAACAGGAAAACACAGCATCTCTCTTGACTTGCTGTTTTACCATGAAGGTGTTTCTGCAGAGGATCGCCACCTTTCTGGTCCCCTGATGTAGGGATTGTGCCCCCACATCCCACACCACTGCTTCTTATATAGTAACTCTGAGTTCCAAGTACCTTGGAGTAGGGGAGCATTCAAAGACACCACAACCAGAATATATATTCTCCTAGTTTCACTGTTTTGAAAATCTGAATTATTGTTCTCTGAATGTCATCTGGCATCCACTCTTATCTTCCTTGATTGCATCAGTGGTATTCATGCCATTTAGTTGAATTTGCTGAAGCTTCAAGTACATTTTCACAGTTGGAAGAGTTTTTTTATTATTATTTCCATTTTCTGCTGATAGCTACAAATTTTACTCATTGTTTTATGCTGGATTTCAATTAAACTTTTTTTTCCTAAATGGTTTAATATTAATATTTTAACATTTTCACAGATTACTTGCATTTGTCCTGTGAGGGTTTTCTTTTATTTTTTTCTTTTTTTTTTTGTCTTATGCTATACAAACATTCTTGTGGAAGGCATTTGCCCCAAAGGGATTTCTCCCCTCAATGTATAAATGGGAGATGAACACATAAAAGAGAACTGCGAACTTTACAAAAAAATTAAAAATATATACTTTGTTCACCAGGAGCAAAAAACTAACCATGGAGGCCTACTTATTAAAGGGAAAGATTAGTAAGTGTGCCCCAGACTTCAACTGCCTCTTCCTAGAGGAAGCACTGCGGAAAAGAAGAATAAAATATTCCTTAAAGAGTAGTAGAAAAGAAAGCTACTTAAAAAAATAGAAGACTTCACCAGCTTAAAATCTGTCTAGGGAAGTGTTTGGCTTCACTATAAGGCATGACTTCTGGTTTTGTTCCCATTTAACCTTCTAACAGGAGTTGCAGAGACAACTGATACCACCAGAAAGCCTTCACCGATAATCTTTTTTGCTAAGAGGAAAAGGTGCTCCATCTGCAATAAGAAGCATTCTGTGCTGCCTCACTCTGTCTGTTAGCAGGTGGCTTTGATTTGCATTTCATTATTTCTTTAGTCATGGCACATGGCTGTGCCACTTCAACCAATCGTGTCCTTGTGAATGGAAGGCCTGTGACCCACAACCATATGGTCAAGCAGTTCCTTAAAGGGGTTCTTAAGGGTGTCTCTATAAAACCAGCAGCTGCTCCAGCTCAAAGCTCAGTCTTTTGGAAGATTATGTTCTTAGTGGCCATCATCTGTTCTCATAAAACCTCAGACCTTCTGGATTTCTTTGTGGGGAAACTTGTCTGGTCTTTCACAAGAACTACATGTTCCTTAGGGACAACCCTCATTTAATTTAAAATGAGATGTTAAAATTTTCCTTAAACCGGTCCATTAAATCCCCTCTATGCTTTCTGGGAACAGAATCCATGGACACTGCACATTTTATTTCCTCAGCATGCATCACCGACTAAGGTTTTATTTTTGGCACTTAGTGCAGAGGATTAAGGCTATGAGCTGTTAGTAAGCTGCTTCATGTAATCTAATGTTTGAATCCCTCAGCCTCCATTTGTCTATTGTATAACACTGAGGATGTCAGTTAACCAAACAGTGCTTGAGGGCAATTTGGAATTTGGGCAAGGCTTCCCAATGATCTCTTGGGCTAGAAAAGAAACAAGAACCTCTGGACAGTGCATAAGTTCAGGAAGATGGAAATATGCTAATCTCTTTTCCTCCAGAAAGGGGAGATACTTGTAGTGGCTGAGCAAACACTTTCTAAGTAGATTATTAACTGCAGTGTTTGGCTACTGAACTAATAACCACACTGCAAATTGTCATTGCTTAAGGACACTCATTTAGGGTTTTAGAAGTTTTTAGAATGTCTCCTTTGCTGATATTTGTGCTATGGGCATTTAAATCATCAGTTCATGCCTTTACAAGCCATATTGCATGGATCATGACTTCAGGGGTCACACATCTTTTATCCCTTTGGTGTTACAGGTGTTGGACTGTTGACGTTCACCTTTTGATCCTTCTCCAGCACTGATCTTCCAGGAGGTTTTATGGTACTGCTTGGGATTCTTTCCAACAATCAGTCAAATGAAGAGAGGTCTCTATTATTGGATCTAACATATATTTACTTCTGTGAATTTTTATGCTACTGGTTGGAATTCCTGAAAGGCCTCATATTTGTAATTCCAAAATTCCTAAATGTGAGCCTCAGAATTATGACAAAAGTCCAAAAATGCAGGAGAACAATAAATGCTGAACATTGCTGTTTTCCTTTGAAGTTATTTTTGATGGGGGGGGGCAAACCCCCAATGTACCCCCAAACCCCCACATACCTCAAGCTCATATACACTGACTCCAAAGTCACTATACTTCAGAGAAAAGAGAATATTCTGAGAAATTTCAATCCTGGACTTAATACATATTAGTTTGCATTTAAGATGTTCAGTCTTACTGTTCCAGGATTCACACTAATAAGTCTTAGAATATCAGACAGTTACCCTGTTCTAAACAATTGCCCACTATGGAGAACTTTCTGGCATGTATGGGTGTCTACAGCCCTCTAGATAGTCAGTGTTTTAAGTATTTATTGAGCTACGCTGTTCTTTATCATTATTTATCAAGTAAGATATTTTTAGGCTGTATTCAATAAAACATGCTATGTTTTTAGTGAAAAATGCTTCTTCTGAAGGCCTTAAGCAACAAATAAATTACACAGTTTATTGTTATATATCAACTGATGTGCTTATCGTAAATAAAATAATCAAGAAAATAGGTTTAATTGGGGGTCAATAAACTGGTTGTAATTGTAAGGTACAGAGGCAGTTTATGGATGAAAGTGAATGACCTTCTCCCAGTTGAAACATTAATTAGAAGTCTCGTGATGACAAATATATCAAGCAATTAGAAAACTGCACTGAAATGCACCACAAGGCATCTAAAATCCCATGGGTTCCTTGCCATCATTTGTTTCCTACAGCAAGAACAGACCATCCAAAAAATCCATCACTTCTCCAGTTTACATAACTTTCTTGTTAGTACTACAAGTTTATATCAACAACCCTTAATTTTGTGGTTCATGAAAATCCCCCCCACCCAGATAATTTTCTGTAAACACCCATACTGGCATATCAGCTGATATGCTTCCTCCCTGCTCATTCCCCATGCTAGTGTTTAATATTAAGATGAAAAACTTGAGAGTCACATTTTATTCACTTAGTTGTAGGAAATCCGAACAGCTATAGGTATTGTGCATCAAATGACCATATGCAGATTTGCATTAAAAATTCAGAATTGATCAGTTACAAGCAGAATTGTATGTGGAATGTATCTATGTATTCTGCCTTGACCTCTGCTGAGGTCATGATAGATTCTTTAGTATCATACAGATTTTCTTAAAACTAAACATTTCTATATTATTTTAAAATAATCAGTATATATTTCTTCTGTTCTTTTTGCATGATAGAATACATGTTGCTGTGCTATTCTCTAGAATTTCAGTTTGTAGTCTTTGCTTTTTAGGGTAATCCTTTCCCCTCAGAAGTTGACTTAAGGTTGCACGTTTCATAGTTCCCCTGTTTATTCTCATTAATAAGTTGTCTCGCTGACAGTGATGAGTACTTCTAGGAAATATTTACTTGTTCCATCCCAACCTGGGTCAGGAGTGTCATCGGATATAATTATCTCAGATATGTATGCATATGTGTGTGTGTGCGTGTGTGTGGGTGTGTGGGTGTGTGTCTGTGTCTGTGTTACTGTCCTGACTAGCTTACTGTATTTTGGAACACCTCCCTTATATACAGGATCCCTACCTTTACTAATCACCTTTTATTCTCTCACCATCTATGAAAACCAATCCCATATAGGATTCAACCATCCCAAACACCTTACTACCGTCCAATCCTCTCAAACCTTTCCGCCCACTCATTCATGTCCATTGATGCCAACTCCTTTACCCCTGCTAACACCCACCCTGTTATATCCAGATATGTTCACATCAAAACTAAATACTACCAAAAACTGATAAATACATTTCTAAAGCTCATAGCTAGTCTGCCCCACAGCCTTACTATTGATGGGGATATCCACCTCAACCCTGGGCCACCATCCCCAGACAACACTAACTCTAATCATAATAGCCCAAACATAAGACAAAGCCTAAATAGACCCCCTAACTCACTATTGACTTGCCACTTAAATATTAGAACATTAGAAGCATCAACAATAAGATCCACAACTTCCATACCCGCCTGACAACCTACTCCCCGACATACTCTGTCTCACCAAAACATGGTTAAAACTAACTACGCCAGATAATGAAATTCTACTTCCAGGGTATAATATACTCAGGCTAGATCGTACTACCAGGAAAGGGGGAGGGGTTACTGTTCTCTATAAAATCACCCTAAATTTTACTCTAGACAACCTTCAACCACCTATATTTAACAAAGCAGAAATTATGATTTCCAAACTACAAATAAATAAAAACAAATGTATAAACATAGTATGTGTTTATACTCCCCCAGGTAATAACTCAGGGACCCTAGAAGACATCCTCTAATGGCTATTCAATGGCTATCCCTAAGAGACCATTGTTCTAGGGGACCTCAATATAGATTGGAATACCTGCAATGCAGAGACCCCAACCACCCACGTAAACCTACATGGTTTTACACAAGCTATAACCTCCCCTACTAGGATCAGCAAGCCTAACAATAAAGAAAGTATCCTAGACTAGATACTAATTAATAGCCCCCACCACATGTGCAAATCAGGTACTTTCCCTGAAGATCTAAGTGATCATTTCTTAAAGTATACTATTAGGCATAAAGTTGAATGTCCACATCTATCCACCTATAAAACAATAAGAAATAACTAAAACTTCATCCTTAAAATTCTTAGAAGAACTTAAATTATGCAATTGGTCAATTCTAAAACAACTACCACTAGATGAGGCAGTAACACACTTTAATAATACATTCCTGAACATCCTTGACAACCATGCACCTGCATACTGTATTAGAATTAAAACAAAAATTGTCCCCTGGCTCACTGAAGAAACCAAACTAAAGATCATCCAAAGAAATCATGCCTGGAACACCTGGCACTCCTCTAAAGCCCAAGATCAACTCAAATTTCGACAATATAGGAATGATACAAAAAATCCATATTACTAGACAAAAAAAATATTTCTGCCATCTACAGCAGAAACACCACAACAAGCCACAGAAGTTCTGTGCAGGTATTAACAAACTCCTCCACCCTGGGCAATCCACAACTCCAGCCCCCTCAGCCCCAACCCAAATATTGCCAAAGTCCATTGCCAACACCTTCAACAGTTTCTTTACAGAAACCATCCAGGCCCTTACAAGCAAACTTAAACCCACTTGTCCTAACGCTGAAACGCCTAAACCCAGTGACATTCTCTCCTTCAGCTTCCAAAAAGTTTTGACTTCACTCATTAGAGCCCTAATTAAAAAATTCAAACCAGCCACCCTTTCAGCTGACCTCCTCCCTGCAGACTACCTGCAAAAAGCAGCTGATGTTATAGCATTCCCTGTCTCTATTTTAATAAACAGAACCATAACTGAAGCCTCTGTCCCGTCTATCTGGAAAATATCATATGTCGTACCACTCCATAAAGGAGGCAGCTCCATTGAGCTGCCAACCTATAGCCCAATAGCTATCCTTTCCCCTTTGGCTAAAAGTATGGAAAAGTGTATCCATAAACAACTCTTATACTACTTTATTCAACATAATCTTCTGGCCAACTCCCAGCATGGATTTAGACTACAGAACAGTACCACCACAGCCCTCTTCTCCTTTTCTAATGTCATAAATTCCAACCGTAACAACAACAAACTATCTTCTGCCCTGTTTCTTGATCTTTCCAAGGCATTCGACATGGTTAACCACCAGCTACTCTTACTTACCCTAAAAAAAAATCCCCAAACAAGCATGCCATACAATGGTTTCAGTCTTATTTTAGTGGAGACAGAGGGCTGTCCTTTGGCAGGGCAAACTCTCCACCCTTCTCCCCGTTACCCTTGGTGTCCCTCAAGGCTCCATATTAGGCCCCCTTCTTTTTTCCCTTTTTAATGACCTCCACACTGTAATCCCAGATGCAACCTTTATACAATATGCCAGTGACTCCACCCTGATTTGCTCAGCCTCTACCCCTACAGATCTCCGTAGTTTAACCCAGAAAACCTTTAATACAGTGGAAAATTGGATCTCTAATCAACAGCTGATATTAAACCCCAATAAAACAAAGCTGTTGCTCTTCTCCCCTACTCACAAATCCTCTCAACCTTCGTTTACTATAACATCTAACAATGCGACCATAATCTCGCTAGATATGTATACCAAACTCCTGGGTGTTATAATAGACAACAACCTCAAATATGATATGCATGTAAACCAAACTGTTAAAACCATTAATAAGAAACTTGGCACCCTATACAAAAACAAACCTTTTCTCACCCCTCTAGCTAGGACTGCCATTGCTCGTACGCATCTGCTTTCATCTCTACTCTATGCTTCACCAATACTCACTAGCTTGAACAAAACTGATCTCAACAAACTCTAGCTGCTACAATCAAATTGCCAGGTTTGCCACAGGAGCTCCCTACAAGGCTGGCTAGAACTCCCCAAGCTAATTCAATTTAATCAACTTACTGTAACATTCAAGGTTATTAACCGTCCAGAAAAAACATCCTCCCTTAAAAACATTATCCATCCCTACAAAAACGCTACGCCACTTCGTTCCACTACAAAACTTTTGGTTCAATCTGTCAAAGCTAACAACCTACCTGGAGAATCTTTGTTTGCATGTTCAGTAGGCAAAACCTGGAATTCGATCACATCTGACCTTACTCTGAACCCCTCCCTTAATCAATTAAAAAAATAAATCTAACCCAGTATTTTAAAACTCACTGGTTATGTCCTTGCCCTAACCCTGACTAAAGCCTAAGCTACTTCCATATCCCTGCAATTTTTTATTCACAGCAACTTACCTCTTACACTAAAAGGTTTGAAAAGAAAAACTTTCACATCTCTGCAGATACTCTGTATATAGCTGCACCTATAGGTTTGATAAGAGAAACTATAACATATTTGTATATATTTCTGAATATAAATGGTATTCTTCATTGGCTTGAAATGTGACTGTAACTTGTATGTTAATACAATATGCTTGTGCATATACTGTAACTTGCTTGTCTTTGTCTGTTTGTAAGTTTGGAGCTTTTCTTCCAGGCCTCTGTTGAAAATGGACATGTATCCAGTCAGACTATCCCGGTCAACAAATGTAAAATAAATAGGTAAATAATTAAATGTTACACAAGCACAGAAGTCAGAGTTGCTGCTTCACAGGACTTGGTTCCCTGGTTCAGTTCCCAGCTGGAGTACCTTCTATGCACAATGTGCATCCTCCTGTATTCATGCAATTTTTTGCAGTTTCCCCCCATATCTTCAATGTCATTCCATAGCTGAACTGAAGAGCCTTGTGAGTGAGCATGCAGTGCGTGAGTGAATGCGCATAAGCATCCTACAGTAGAATGACATTATTTCTAGGACTGGTTTCTCTGCCTTTCACTTAGTGACTGTTCTGCTTCCCCATGACCATGAATTAAGAGGGTGCCTGACATAGATACCAACTCTATGTCAGGTAAATGCATCTCCTCAGTGTATTCATTTTTTGCTGGTTTATTATTGCTACTGCACACACCAGACTTATTTTTATCTGAATTTACATTGTCTCCCTTAGGCTGCTTTTGCATTACTTGGGGGGAAATAGCTATATATGTCCTGTAAAAATTATTTGTGGCCAATGCATTTTGGAGTAACTACTTATTTCTTGCATCATTTTTATAATGAATTTCTTCTTTGCTGCTGAGATTTTTTCCTCAGTGCACCTGTTTTGTGATCGTTGTAAGAAATATTCTTAATTACTATTTTACTGAGTTCTTTTGTTAACCTAAATTTTATAAAAGTTCCACACCAGAGAAAAGTGCTTTTTTTATTCAGCTTTTCTGTGCTTTTACACAGACCACTGGGGCTGTCTTTTATAGTAAAAGTCCTCAGCCAATCCCCACATCCTCCCTACCTTACCTTGGGATCTCCTGGTCTGTCCCTGGCAGATCCATATTCCCAGGAGTATAACCATTGGCCTCCTGTTTCCTCCCTCTTTTATCCTCTCCAAGACTCTCTCATCCTACACTGACATGTGCAGGGACCAATACACTGTAATGGTCCACCAGCACTTCCCTCTTTTTCCTCTGACGTAAATGTTAAAAATGTCTACCCTAGATTCTTCTTCAATCAGTGGCCATGTTTCTTGTATAGCAGCACAGCCCACCTGCTTCATTTACATCACTACTTGTAACTCTCCAGTCATTCTTCCCACAGTCCTTACACTACATACTGACTACCCAGCCATGCTCTGAAATCACACTTGTTTGTTCCTTTGCTATCATTTTTTTTAATTTTTCTCAATTTTCCTAATGCCTAAATACCTACCCCTATCTTTGGCATTAATGACAATGTTCTCCCTTCCATTGTAGTTTAAAGGCACAAGTTTGCAGCTATAACTTTGTGGCCCACCTTTAGTGTTGCCAAACTTTTGGGCTAAGATGGAGCATTTACCTGACATAGAGTTGGTATCTGTGTCAGGGACTCTCTTTCTCTACTAGCATCAAAGCTCTTCCCTTCTTGTTCATCTAGTTCCACAGTCATTATACTCCCTAGTCTGTTATAGCTACTAGTACAGATAACACTTCTGACTTCTGTGACTTCCTTTTTTTCTCTGTCATCTCCATGGCCCTGCTTGCAACCATTTCAGCATTTTTTCTTCCACTCCTTCCTACTGGTGAACACCTTGGGGTCTTCCTCCCCTACATTACAAAATTTAAGACACCAAGATCATTTTAATTCTAATCTGGTCTCACTTGTTTCTACTGCCAGGAGTCTAGATCCCCTTTTCTATGTAGTCTTCAATCATTAAAAGTCGTTCCTCTTTGCCCACATTGACTACACTCTTCTCCTTCCCTTCTGTCTTGTGTTGCTACAGCACTAACCTGCAGCCTTTTTCACTCTAATTGCACCACTTTCTCCGTACCTGATGTGCTTATCACCTGTTTCCCCTCATGTATTGTGACATTTATTTTATTTTATTTATTTTATTTTACATTTGTTTACCAGGATAGTCCGACTGGATACATGTCCATTTTCAGTGGAGGCCCGGGGAGAAAAGGTCCAAATAGACAAACTTACATAGATTACATAAGAAGTTCGATAACATTAGAAAATATAAAAAACAAAGTGATTATGTACAGTGGTTTAGTAATGTTCCCTAGTAGAGACTCACAATTCTCATGGACAGACACAATTAAAAGCAAGTAGTATTCCCTAGTAGGGACTCACAATTCACATGGACAGACACAATTAAAAGCAAGATATGTCAGATTAGATGCAGAGCTTGGTGACGTAGTTACATGTTATGATATTTACAGATTATGTTTTCAGTTTATAACTTAATTAGGGTTGCTACATGGGCAAAGCCAGTTCACTTTGAGATACTGTTTGAGGTTTTTTTGAAGAGACTTTTGGAGTATTGTAGGGTGATATAGTTTGGCAACGAATTCCAGGTTTTTGCCAACAAAGTTGGCAAACAGAGATTAACCAGTGGAGTTATTAGCTTTGTGGGTTTGGACCAGTAGTTTGTTGGCTGACCGTAGGGATCTCAGGTTGCTATATAGTTTAATAATATTTATGAGTGAGGGGATATCCTCAGGGCTGTACAGAATTTTGTGTGCTATTAAGAGTTGATTGAATTGAATTAAGCTGGGCAGTTCTAGCCACTCCACTTGTTTCAGGTTCTGGCAGTGGTGGGTTCTATAGGTGGAGTCAGTGGTGAATCTGGCAATATGGTTGTAGCTATGGGGCAGCTTACCTAATTCAGATTTGTTGAGGTTTGAGAGAACAGGCGAGGCATATAAAAGTGTGGAGAGTAGGTGTGACCGGACTATTGCAGTCCTAGCTACTGGCGGTAAAAATGTCTTGTTTCTATACAGTGAACCAAGTTTCTTATTGATGGTCTGTATGGTTTTGTTGACCTGTAGGTGAAATTTGAGATTATTGTCTGTGATAACCCCTAGAAGTTTGGTGTGTTGATTGGGGGAGATAGTGGTACCATTGTTGGATATAACAGAGAATGAAAGTGTGGCAGATCTACTAGTGGGGGTGAAGAGTAGCTGTTTAGTTTTATTGGAGTTCAGCAGTAGGCGTTGGTTGGCATGTTCCTTTCCTGTCCCTAATATACACTTTCAAAAACCCTGTCCATAGTTTTTCACTCATGGCTATTCCTTCTTTTACTCCCCTCCCATGCTGTATCTTAAAACTATTGGTCTTTCTTCCTTCATTCCTTCCTCTTCTCTATATGCTCCCACCGATCCTTGTACCCCCCCCCACAGTATGCACCACTTTCTTGTCTACTTCTCCATTCCAGTTCCTACGCATTACCTGTCTGTTCACCTTGACCTGGCTCTTGCTTGCCTTTCTCTGCCTATCCGTATCAGGCTCCTATATTTTCCCTCACTTCATCTTATTCATCCCTCTTACTTCATCCAACTTTTCCTCATAACTTCCTGTCACCTATCTTTTGTGTCCATCCACTCCTTACCTCACTTCCCATTTCATCCTCTTCTACTTCTACCTGTCTTCCTACATGCCTCACATCCAGGAACCCCCTTAGAACCCCCCCCTCCCCCACAACCGCACCTCTAACCCATACCTATAGCAATGCACTCACAGCTGTTTTTGTCTCTCTTCTAATATTTCACTTCCTTGATTCAGTTTAATGCATGTTTTGTATAATTCATTTGCAACATGCATGGTCTATTACACCTCAGTAAACTTTCAGTGAAAGGTTCCACTTGACAGCAGCAGATTTATTTATTGCCTAATATACCGTTGTGGTGTTTCTTCATCAGTACACTTCTACCCAACAGACTTGTAAAGCTTCTTTAACACACATTCTCCATGAAAATAACAGTTATAGGTATATACAAAAAAGGTCAGTGCTGTGGACCTTGGGATAAATAGTTAGCAATCACAAGCAAAACAGGAATGGGAGAATGTTTAACATTTAATTGGTAGAACAGAATACACATGTTAAGAGCTAGCAAGTTTAAGAATATAACAAGGGTGTAGTTGTACGCTGATTAAAAAAAAAATAGGAACAAGCCTGTATTAAAAATGAAAAAGAACAACAAGGTATTGATTCTCAAGATTTTAAGGATACGCCATACTGCACTCCTTCACAAATTCACATAACTAAGCAGCTGGTCAGTAATTTACATTTAAACAGTTATAAAAAGTAATGCAAGAACAATTAAGTTTAATTTTCTGCCCTAAACTATACTTTCAAAAGTTAAGAAAGACAAGCTGAATTTTGCAACTAAAACCAACATCAAGTCAAAATGTATTGTCAACATACTCATCAGTTTATGTCAGTGAATAAGGTAATTGCAACTTCATAATGAAAATTGTCTTTGTAAGACCCAGGTGAAAGGATGCATGAACAACGTAATCTTCGTGTGATGTACATTACGCATATGAATCCAAATTTGGAAAGGAGTCATAAATTTGTTGGCAGAAAGTTCCCTCTTATTTTTACACCAAAATATGTTAATGTTCACAGGGTCATTAAGCAGAATTTATTAAAGCATTTTAATGTGAGTCTGTGTGAGTAATTTGATATGACTAAATCCATATTTATTTTTACTGAAGAACACTTTAAATATTAACAAGACAAAAATAAAATAAAAATAAACACTATAAGATGTAGTAGACTTGACTTTGAATCTAGTACTGACTATTGACTACTTGAAGGTTTAAATGCCTTATTTGCCTTTTAACCTTTATTACCTTTTGCCTTTTAGTGCTGTCAATTCATCATGCCATATGACAAACCAGACTGCCTATTTTATTGTCATTCACCTACATAGTGATCCATGGAATGTCTTGAAATGTAACAGAAGTAAAAGAAATGGGTAACTACTCTTCTGTGATCTGCAGGAATTTTCCCTTCTTTGTAAGTTTCATAAATTTGTATTCAGGGCTCATATCACAGATCCTCAAGGAGTGGCCACATTTTAAATATAATGCATATCCAGATCTACATAATTTCAGTGAAAAATCTATTTATTGAATAACTATTCGTCAAACCCAAATTGTCAAAAGCTATCTTCATTGAATGACCATTTCATCAAACTTTTTCACAGGGAAAATAAACAGCTGTCCAACCTAGCGCCCATCACTAGACTCTAAAAATGTAAAACCCATCCAAGTGGGGGGGCTGCACCCCTCCCACATTCCCTTAACTAAATATATCAACTCCAAAATTGCACTACAGTGAGGAAAAGGGCACATTCCCAATGATGGCCAACAGTTGTTTTTTCCTGTGAAAAAGTTCTATAAAGCTGCTGTTTGATGAAGAGAGGTTTTGACGATTTGGGTTTGATGAATAGTTATATGACAAATAGGTTTTTCGACCAAGCGTTACAGACCCGTATATTCAGTCCAAGTTGAAAACCTGTTGATGTTGACAAGTCTTTTCCTTAACTTAGGATTACCTTTCTAACTAATATGTTTTGGTTACTTTTTAGTTTTCATATTCCACAGAATCATTTCCTTTCAAAAGGCCATGAAAAATTAGTGACTTGTTTAATCCCATCATACTGATCATTTTCCAGAGGAATGTCACCAAACTGTTTTTGGCTCTTTTTGCTCTTTATACGTAAATACATAACTCATTGCACCGGTCTGATATTTTTATGAAAATATCAAAGACTGTTATTTGGACAATTATCTGTACAACATCTGCAGATTATGCTCCAGCCCTGAATAGTGCCAGGAGCAGCAGCAGCTTGAATTTGAATTTTAAAGAAAAGAAAATGCATTTTAAGTCATTGAATCCCACATCAAATACTCAGAATAAAAATTCACTTTAATGCAAAAATAAACATTAGTTTTAGAAGTAAAGCAACGACAACACTAAATAAATATATGGTGTATAAATATAAATGCTTTCATAAGTTTTATTATTTTTACATCAAAGAGAACTGAAGGCTAACTTTTGCCTTCATTTGAGTATTCTGAAAATGTTGCAGTTTATCCATTCCCAAAGGTAATTCTTGCCTGAATTTGAGACTGTCTACAAATGCAAATGTCTAATTGTTCCTTCAGGATATCCATCTATAATTTTCAAAACAAGACAACTGGATGGTCAGCTTTATACTGCACTCCCTAATAACCAAATGTAAACAGCAGAATGCCAACTATATTGCAAGAATGTCAGGACAACTAAAATATGAACTTTATTCCTGTAATACTTAAAAAGCAGGAAAATTAAATAAAATGTCAATTTTTGACAAAGGAGTATTATTTTTCATTGTTATTTCATAATACAATAATGCCATGATTCGGAAATACACTGAGATTGTCAGCCTGCAATCAGGTGAAAGGTATATGCTTGTTATGAACCAAACGGCAGTAAGAAGAGAACCCAGATGGCTATTAAGAATGATTGATGGAGGTACCTAGCAATAAAGAACCATATTTCCGAAAACATTTGGAATAATCTAATACATTTCTTAGCAAAATATGTTAAAGCCATCTCCACAGAATGCACTTAGTGATTCCAGATATAACAATATATGAATAATGTTACCCTCATGTGATGTACTATACTGCATATGAGTTTAAATTTAGAGGAAGGAGTCATAATTACAGCTCAGTAGAACTATATCTACACATGTACTGCATAGTTCAGCTTAAATAGAAGTCATATACCTATTTCTAGTGCAAAGCAAGTACAATGCAATAGGCTAAAACTATTGAAAAGACCTGTTAAAGTATTACATTTGGTTCCTTTATATAATAGGTGATATGTCAGGTCTCTAGTGAGACACATTTACAAAACCTTCAGGGAATGAGAACAGTATGCTTTGCTAAAGAATATGCCCAAGACTTATCCAGCCCTAGGGTAAGATGACGATTCGGGTCATAGCCTGCTATAGGTCCCCAACCATGTCCCAAGACTCTCACTCCACATTCCTAAGCACCCTAGAAACTATTAAGATCCAACCCAACACTCTCATACTAAGTGACTTCAACTACTCCTCCATCAGCTGGGAAAACTACTCATGCACCAATGCACTGGCCCAGCGCTTCCTGGAATTCATCAGTTACAATGCCCTGGACCAGCTTATTCTTACCCCCACTAGAGGAAGAAACATCCTTGACCTGGTTATTACTAACATGGGCAACCATTGCTCTACACCAATACTCAATTCCTCCCTGGTTAGATCCGACCACAAAGTAATCACCATGGAAATCCACATCTCACCCACACCCCTCCACAAAGGTATTCACCATGAAAAACTTCTCCAAAGCTGACTTTAGACTCCTAAAAACAGAAGTGGCTAACTTCACGGCACCCATGCCAATGGAAAATAAATGCATGACTGCCGAATCATACACCAATGCACTGTACAAACACGTAAATAAATGCATGGAACTAGCCATACCCAACAGAACTAAGATGCTCTCCTCCAAAAAAAGGAAGCCAGTCTGGTGGTCCCCTGCCATTAATAAACTCTACAACAGAAGGAAGAAACTGTTGCAGAAAAAGGTGAAGTCCCAAGACTGGAAAAATTCCCTTATTATCCTCAACAAAAAGTTGAGACTCTCATCAAAACCTCCAAAGACAGCTATGAAGGCAGAATTGTGGCAGAAACTAAAAACAACCACAAAGCCTAGTATAGTTATATCAAGAATCTCCATGGAAATACCCAGATTTGCTCTGAGTTACTGCACAATGGTACCTCCTATACTGAGCCAACAGATATTGCCAAAATACTGGCCAGCAGATTCAGTGCCAACTTTACTCCTCTCTCTCCCCCAAAGGACCAATTTCAATATCGGAAGAATGGCAGGCAACCAGCATTACTGCAGTACAGGTTAAAGCTGCATTGCCTAAAGGCCAAGAATACAGCTTCCATGGGACCCGACAATATCCCTGGCTGTGTTCTACATGAATTACAAAGTGAACTGGCACCACATTTGTGTGCTCTGTTCACTCACAGCCTCACCTCAGGCTTTGTCCCTACCGAATGGCGCACTGCTACAGTCATCCCTCTCCATAAAGGAGAAGTGACTACAGACCCTGGAAATTATTGCCCCATTAGCCTGATGAGTCTGATATGTAAGGCTATGGAGTGTATCATCATGGACTTAATTAACAAGGAAATAAGGAATCTACAAACTCTAGATCCCATGCAATTTGGTTTTGTGAAATGTAGATCATGCCTGCTCAACCTGGTTGACTTCGTTGAGTCAGTCCCCAGAGCGGTGGATGAAGGTAAGGCAGTTCATACAGCCTACCTTGATCTGGCTAAGGCCTTTGATACTCACTCAGGAATTATTGATAAACTCAGCAAACTAGGCATCAACCCCTATATCATTAGGTGGGTTGCAAATTGGTTCACAGATAGAACCCACAGTGTGAAAGTAGTAGACTCCCAAGTCAGACTGCCAACCAGTCATGAGTGGAGTCCCACAGGGATCATTCCTGAGTTCTCTCCTGTTTGGCATCTACTTCTCAGAAGTCCAGGCCAACACAGAGAGACTCTGGCTGACCAAATTCATAGACGTCTGCAAGCTGGGAGCCATTATTAACTCCCCAAGGGATGCAGACATCCTACAGAAAGGCCTCACTGAGACCAATGACTGGTGTCAAAATCATGGCCTTAAGCTTAATGCCAAAAAATGCGTCGTCATTGCCTTTGGGAAAAACTCAGTTCCCACTAATTACCCCATTGATGGGACCCCACTGAACACTGAAGGCGTTATAAGAGATCTGGGGACACAGGTTGACAGCAACCTCTCCTTCAACCACCACATTGCCACTGTGGTCAGAAAGTCCTTCTATGTGGCACATCTCATTACCAAGGGTTTTGCATCCAGGAAGAAAGAGGTCATCATTTCTTTCTACTCTTCCCTCATTAAACCAATCATAGAGTATAATGCCTCATTTGGCATGTACCTCACTAGACACCTGCAACAGTTGGAGAAACCACAAAAGTACCAGACGAAGAGGATCATAGGCCTTAAACACATGTCCCACATGGACAGACTCAAAAAACTCCAGCTATTCTCTGTCTCATATCATCTACTAAGAGGCGATCTCTGCTTGACTTACAAAACCATGTCTGACACAGCTCTGCCAGAAATGCTACATTTAAAGAAATCCCATTCCCTCCACACCACATGCTCCAGAGAACTCAACCTCATTACCACAATCGACAGAACATGCTGAAGGGACAAGTTCATAACTCAGAGACTGCCCATGCTCTGGAATAGACTTCTCATACATGTCAAGTAGAGCACCTCACTAGCTCTCTTCAAGAGGAATCTTGATGAGTGGATGGGAAACAGAAAGTTCACCCCGGGGATCACTCCAGTGGCTCTACTTGATAGAGGCACTGGGAACTAACGACAGGCGGCACAATGCAAGGGCAGTTCTATGGGCTAGGCTTGTAAGGCCCCAGGGCCATTAGCCTAGTACACACCTATGAACCTATGAACCTTAGAGATTTCAGTACAACTCAGTGCTGAATTTGACACTAACAGATTTTCTAACATAGAACATAAAGTTTGGTGAAGCTAAGTTTACTCTTACAAAAATATGGTTTGTCAAAGTAAAGATACAGGGATTTTACTTCTGATGCAATGAAAACTCAATAAAGAAATATTCTGAACATATCCTTACTACTTCAGCACTAGCATAAGTCATAGCCAAAAATAATGTAAGAAATTACTATAGTTAGTGAAATGACTGTGAAAATGCTACACAGGTGGTATATGTGTACAAAAGATCAAATGTCAATGCCTCTTCTATATGTTTTTGCTAACATTTCATTACACAGGATATGCATGTATAAAATGCACCTGCTATTCTACTGTGAGGGAGTTCATTTTAGAATAATGCTGGAACCGACATCAGCAAATCCTCTTCCTCAGCACAAGGAGTTTTGATGATTTTTAGTTTGTTCTCTTACAAAAGTTGTTTTGTCTTGTGAAATACATAGAATGTTTACTCCTAATGCAATGATATCTCAGTAAATAAATATTCCTGACAGGTACTGCATGCTTTAGCTTCAGCACAGCTCTCAACTGTCCAGATTTTTGTCTCATATTTGTGGTTTGTTCCTCATAAAATTTGAGGTTTTCTGGCAAATCACTAAGGATTGAAGTAACTAAATAATGACACACACGAGTTTGAGACTTCATATCCTTCAAAAATGCATACTAAAGCAAATCCTGTTATTCTAGCCACTTTCTAAGTTTATCAGAACAATATTTAAAATCTGTCCCTATTTTTGGGCCTTTGTCCCGTCATTATTTTAGGCTTTGTCCAGATTTCTTATGCTATGAGGTTGAGAGGTATGCAGCACATTAGGGATCCAATTCCAAAAGACTTGTTCTCAGTGTAAGTGACAGAGGATTCTTTTCTAAAATTAATCTGATTTAGGCATTTGCTAAAGGAATGATGACTTCATTCGATCTGTATGAGATATATTTAAGCTATCTGGGCTAAACAGAAGGATTTCCTGAATATTTTTGCTGTGTAACTGTTAAAACTGTTAAAAGATAGGAAGCTGTCTACATAGCTGACAAGATCTCTAACTATATCAGGCTGGGGGGGGGGGGGGGGGTTGCCTGTACTTTAAACTGCTCTCAGAATTTTTTTACCAAAGGTGACAATGTTACACTTCTTTGCATCCACCCCACAGTAAGTCTGTTTATAGGCAGGCTTTGGATCAAAGTAAGTCACTTAAACTAAGAACAGGTATTTCAGAATCAGGGCAGAATTACACTGACAGCAACTCTTTCGGAATATGACCCTATATTTTTACCACAGTAGAAACCAAAAATAGCCGAGCATGCCAGACAGTGACAGCAAAATGTCTCTGAAGTCTTTTATTTAATACCTATAGTTAGGTTAAATAAAATCATAAATTGAGCTATGACATAAGCTTGAATTATTAAGCAAAGGTTAAAAAAATCCTGATTGCCTTTTTAAAACAAGCATTTATTTTTATCTGACAGATAAGCACTTTTGCCCTTATAGGGTTTGATCAGATCTAAGGATGCAATAAGCTTAGTTCTTAATTTATACATTTAAACACTTAAAGTAAGAGTTGGGCTGTTAATGTTGTGGATTACAGTTTAATAAATGTTGTGATTTTCAAATAAATAACTAAATAAATAAATAAAGTAAGAGATGGGGATGATCACACCAGGGCTTAGAAAATAAAAATTGGAGTTATCTAACTGGGTGAGACCTTAGCAACCCTAATTAAACATTGCAACACTTTTACTTTTTTTATCCCCCAGTGTGACCATGCCCATCTCTAACATTCAGAGTTCAAAAGTATAAAGTAAGAAATAAGCCTACAAATCCTCAGATCTGGTGAAGCCCAATGACAGGGCAAAAGCACATATCTGTCAGATAAAAATAAATACTTGTCCCTAAAAAATGCATGCTAACAATAACTCTAACTCTGCTGTGCCCCTAACCCTAACCCTATACCTTACCTTTAAAACATTTTCTGTAAGATATCCAGTATTCAGACAGATCTAGTGTTATGGGCAGTTTATTGTAGAGAACACAAAAGGAAAACATGAATCTTTTGTAGGTTTGGTGTATGTGGTTGTTGATACTATGAATGTACAGTGAGTTTAGTGATGGTGTTTTCTTTTCTACATTTAAACAATTTCATCATTCATACTATAATTATAAATATATATATATATATATATATATATATATATATATATATATATATATGTACCAGAAATTAGGAAAAAACACCTAAATTCGACCAGTGAAATATCAACCACATTTAATTGAAAATATGCAAGTTGACACCTATCATACCTCTCAACTGTGCGTGCTAACATAAAACGTGTTATTCTAGCAGCTTTCTAAGTTTTTAAGAGCAAAACTTAAAATTTGTCCCTATTTTTGGATCTTTCTTCCTGCATTATTTTAAACTTTCTCAAGATTTCTCTCACCAAGAGGTTGACAAGTTTTTCTACTATACATGCAGCAAGAAACAGCGAATGTGCATGCAACGACTAATTAATAAATTAATAAAACAAAGTAAAGCATTTTTTTTCAGGGTGGGTAAGCCCACTTACACTCTTCCCATTCCATGTTAATTATATATACTAACTCCCCTTCCCAGGGATTGTTGATCTTGCACATCTGTCAATCAGCTGCCTATTTGACCATATGCAGTCAACTAGGCAACTGTCAACGTTAAACATACTTGATATTTTCACTAACACCTACTACACACACACACACACACACACATATGTATGTATATATATATATATATATATATATATATATATATATATATATATATACATACATATATATATATATATATATATATATATATACATATGTGTGTGTGTATATACACACATACACACACACACACACACACACACACACACACACACACACACACACACACACACACACACACACACACACACACACACACACACATCTCTCTCTCTCTCTACATATATATATATATATATATATATATACATATATACACACACACACACACACACACACACACACATATGCATATGGTTGCAGTTCATTTGGTCAAACAGTTGATATATGGAACACTGCTTTTGCTGGCTTAAGAGACTGAATTCACTTATTGATGTCGTGTGTGTGTGTGTGTGTGTGTGTGTGTGTGTGTGTGTGTGTGTGTGTGTGTGTGTGTGTGTGTGTGTGAGAGAGAAATCATGGTACAGTGAGGAGCTGAAACAACAGAGACATTTATCTTTCACTCTAGAAGGATTACAAAGGGATATAGGTTGTAACCTTTTTCCAGAAGAACCACACAGGTGAGAGCCTGATACCCAGGCACAATCCTGTCCAAGAGAGTTATATAGTTAGGAAACCATAACCCAGGCAAGACCTTGTTGAAAGAGATATGTGTAGGTGGGAGCTTTATATCCTGTCAAAGGTTTGTTCAGGAGAGGAATTCCACATCCTTAAAAGAGAAAAATGCAGCCCATAGTAGGGCTGTGGCACCAGAGAGGCCAGGGATCCTGAAGCAAGGTCAGAAAAATGTGCAAGGAAACTCTGTACACTTGGTATAAATGTAACTAAAGAGAACTGTGACTTTACTGAACTTTAATGAATTATTTGCCTTCTGTTGTCTTAGTTTCAGAATTATTATAGATCTAAAAGCATACCATAAATTATGAAACTTGTATATTAATGTGACAACTTTTCTTTAATAAGCACATGATTTAATTTATAAATGCATCCTTTGTGTGTCCTGTGAAATGCTTTTAGTGCATGTGGTTTATGAATCAAAATGAAAGTAACATAATGTTGGAAATTCGTGTAATTTGAGTGAAGTTCCCTATGGTGTGGTTTGAGGGGACTTATGTCACCACAGTAGTGTTCTAATGTTGGCAGAGTTTGATTCTATGATATTACTGTTGCAAGCTAAAGTGAATTTAAATTGAATTGCAGAGTGTAATAGAGACTATACTCCACAGAAAGAGAAAAGTGGAAAATGTTTTGCTTACTGAAGTTGCTGAAATTAGTAAGCTGCAACTGCAGTTAATTAGCTGGTTGTCTCTGTTATGTACCCCTGTAAAGCTTATTCTTTGCTAGGATAGTGTGTATCCACAGGGGATAATTGCTTCACTGGGTATCAATAACATTTCTGCTCAAACATTCACTGCGTATTAGGAAAGATCTATATATTTTGTACTGTTTTTTTGGTTAGATGAGTGAAGTAAAAATATTATTAATAAATCAACATTTATACCTGCCCATATTTGTTTGAAACCACATATGTAACAGATGTAATAACAGTGAATATCCAGAAGTTGGATGGAGTGGCAGAGCAATCCTCTCACTAAAGCATTGTTGAACAACGTTTTACTGACTGTTTGCTCAGTATTATATTCTAAAGAACCATGGTTATAAACTGTCAGTGTACAGGCAGCCATGACTGTAGCTATGGAGTTGGCTTTGTTGAAATATATATACATACAATTAGATCTGAAGCAAATGCAAGTTTTAGTTACTGCTTTTTAATGGATGATGGAAAGTGCAAAACATAAACTAGACCGTAAGAGTAAAGTAAGTGAAGATTTATTTAAAAAATGCCTAAAAAGCAGTAGCATGTTGTCGTGTCTTTTGGCTTTTCCCAGTTAGGGGTCGCCACAGCAGAACTCCGGTCCGCTAATGATTGGCAATAGATTTTTACGTGCCGAGTTGCCGGCCCTGATGCACAATCTTCAATGAAGGTATGCCCATTCACGCATGTCTCCACACAGAAGATGCTCTAGCTGAGAATCGAACAGGGCAACGTCTTACTGTGAGGCGACAACGCTACCGCAGCACCACTTGGTGCAAATGTTGAATGTTTGCCAAAGAGGTGATATGAAATTGGTATCAGGATGTTTAACAAAGATGTACATAGTCAATATGCTAAGCTAATGAAGGAAATGAATTCGGGAAAATGTTCTTGAAGTGAAAGTTATGTGCTCACAAAATTGCTGCAGCTGTGTATATGCAATGAATGAAAAGTAACCTATTTAAAAACTGAAGCAATAACTGATTTGAATGTATTAAAAGGATTTCAGGAAACACAAAGCCTGTACCTACCCTAAGCAATATTTGATAAATCTTGTTAAAGATGTTTGTATTTCTACAACATGCCTGTCATGGCATTCACAAAAGCAAACAGAAAGTAAAGTTGGTTGTATAAGAAGCTGCAGTAACAAAAAGTAACTAAATGAGAAAATGCTATTGTTAATAACTTGTGACCAAATGTTTTGCCATAAGCGAGTGCAGATGTTGCAAACTGTTTGCTATTCATTCTGTAGCACAGTGCCTAAAAGGGAACAGCAGGCAAATAAAATAAGGCGGAGGTTATATTTGTCCTGCAATTTTATAAATATTGCTTCTAAATCAATTTTGTTTTGTTGCTCTCTGAAAGAACTCTGTACCTGGAAAGCAAAATAAATGTTAACATTTTGGGATAGAGTTGTGAACTAAATAAAGTATACACTTTGTGACCTGATACTGCAAACCAAACTAAATGAAATTACATGGTCTTAGTTGAAAAATAATGCATAATAACTGAAAGCAAAGTGAGGTAAGTGAGGTTCAGGTCTAACTAATAAACCTTCTGCTTTCATGAACTGATAGACAATTAAAGGGACATTGCTGTAAAAATCTTATACCGAAACCTGGTAAATTTTGTAGGTTGAAAGACATTGCAGATTACAATACTTGTGTTAAAGGTAAAAGTGTTAAGATACAGCAGGGGGAGACTGCCAATGAAAAAAGTGTGTTACTGAATCACAAATATTTCAGTAAATTATGTGAAACCAAGCAGGGTGCTGGTAACTGAATGTGTTTATCTGAAGGTGCTACTAACATACAACAGAATGATACCAACAGTCAAAAAGTATTTCAAACTGATGCTGAAAAATAAACAGTGTAGTTACTAAACTTGGTGTGATGGAAAAGGTTATAGAGGTTCCAACACGGCATGTGATAAATCTCAGTGGGTGACAACAAGAAAATATGCTTGACAGACAGCAAAGATAAACAAATATGCTAAGTACTGTGGCTGAAATAGTAAATTTCTAGAAAATGTTATGTATTTTGAGGAACTGGAAAACAAAGGTATGTTTCTTGATTTTGAGAGACAAACGAAATTTGTCTAAAACCCATAAGGTTGTTGAATGCTCACAAAGTGATAAAGAGAAAATATGTCAAGAATCGCAAACTGACTGTGACGTACTAAAAACCTCAAGAACGGGGATGGGGTGGGAGTGAGGGTGAAGAGTGGAATTACAGAAATGCATAATAAAGATCTGAATAGCATATCTGCCACTTCAGAATTGAAGAGTGTTGAAAAATTACTCTGCAGTTGAAGGAGTGAAGCAGCAGTCTTATTTTATTTTGTTTTCTTCAGTTTTAACTGAGGGTTGCATGTGTAAACAATTGATACCTGACAGGGTCAGCTATTAAAAGAAACGTCAATGTGAGGAAGAGCAGATATGTGTTATGTGCGTGATGTGAATTCGCTAAGATGCATCTTGTGTTGTAGCACTATGTGGGTAACGGGTGCAGGAGGGGGTGTTAAAAACAGAATTGTGCAAAGATTAAAAAAATGTGATTCTGAAGAGTTTGTGATATTATTAGAGATTTGTCTAAATTGTTATAGTTTTTATTTTTTAACTCACTTCACATCATACTCAAAGAAAAAGCAGTTGTACAGTTATCACTGTAAAATGTATAATACAACAGACCAGAATTTAGTGGATAGTGATAATAATGGTTTACTGTTACATTCCCAAAACTGCTTTGGTCGACCAGTCAAAATGTTGACCCGGAAAGATGAACCCGTACCATTGAATAGGCAGCAAACTCAAAACGGAATACATCGACTCCCGAAGTTTGATGACATCAGTCACCCATGCTATGCAGCTTACCATACCATGACTTTCCAGAGTCAACGGTACATGTAATTTACTATTTTACAGGGGGGGGGCAAGCCCCCCCTGCAACCCCATGCCCCCTGAAAATTATGTATACCAATTTTGAGATCGCACTATAGTGAGGAAATGGGTTAATTCCCTGTTCCTCACTGAACCGTGATCTCCATACACAATGCAGAACTCATAAAATTGAACTATGCATTGCTACACATTCGCTGTAGTGTAGTTCTGGTTCGGTATTCTGCCCACTTGAAAGCTGCCTTTTGACCACATGCCGGTCGACCGAAGCAGTTTCAGAAATCTAATAGTAAACCAATAATAATACATGTATTAAATGTAGTAATTTGGTAAATCTGGAATCTGGAGTAGAAGGTCGCAGAAGGGAAGTAAGCATAGGAGGTGAAAATTTATGTAAGAACTGTAGGAATCTGTATTCATGTCCTTAAAGACAAGACAACTGGTGTGAATGGTGATGAAGTTAAACAAATTTGTTTCACTATGGATCAAGGGTCGTGAACTGGAAACAGCTTAGTTTTAATGGAACAGAATATTACAATAAATAATAATAATAATGTAATATATTGTGAACTGGGATACAAACCAAAGAAATGGAGTTTTCTGATACTCCTTAGGTGAAAAGACCTATGTCATTTTTGAATTTAGACAATAAAGGTTATGGTAGTCTAGTAGGTGACTTCTACACAAGTCATAGAATAAAAGAAAGAAACAATGAGAAGAAAAGGTCTAGGAGAGATAGTGATAACAAGGAGTGTAGTTTAGAAGAACTTTCCCATAATATGAGAATTAAGAGAAGAGCTTCTCAGGACAACTTTAGAATTATATATGAGTATTATATATGAACAAAATGATTCAGAAAGGATCTATTTCCTGGAGTATTAATAATAAGGGGCTGTATGAATAGATTATGCACTAAACCCCTGAGTAATACAGATTGGGTAATAAATTAGTGGACATTTATTCAAGTTTAATGCAGTTGTTATTGGATTGGATTAGTTTTGATTCGGTTATTATACATGTTGGTATTAATGATTTGCCAAAGACACCTTTGTTGCACATGTATAGAAATGTACAAGATATTTTTGAAATATGTTTTTAAAAAAGGGTCAGTTTGTGTTTTTCAGAAATTCTTCCATCACTGGCCTTGTTGGACTATCAATTCACTAAGGCTAGAATATTTAATACATGGTTAGGTAATTTTTTTGCTCTGAATGATAGTGATTTAATTAGGATGTGGGATGACATCTATGGATAGGAAAATATTTTTCATAAGAACAAGTTCTACTTGAGTTACTATGGGAGTAAAATACTAAGTAAGAAAATCTGTGAAATTGTTTAACATTTTTTTAGATTTTACCCAAATGCTACATTAAGAAAGATTTGTTGATTACAGAATGTGTCAATAAAGATCTGTTATGCAAATGCTAGGAGTCTTAACAAGAAGCTAAATGAGTTAGAACTGATCTATACTGATGGAAAATATAATGTGATTGTGATCATAGAGCCATGGAATTATAAAGGGGGTTGTCTGCTTGGTTACCGAACATCTGTATGTTTGAGAGGTAGCAGACTAGGAAGCAGAGTGATGCATTTGTATCTAGTTTGTTAATTACTAGAGTATTGTAAGTTAACCACAGTAAGGAACTTCTGTTCCTAGAATTAACTATTGATCCTACAGTTAAACCATACATACACTGATTGTTACAATCTAGCTCAAAGTAACATTTGTATGTAGAAGAACTAAATACATTTTCAGAAGTAGCTAACCTGATCATATTGGGAGATTTTAATTTTCCTAAAATTAACCGGATAGAAAATGCAGCTGAAAGTATGGTTGAGGACAGATTTTTGGATTATTGTTCCATTCATAACCTTAACCAAGTTACTAATTATTAATTTTCCTATGAGGTGAAATAGTATTTTAGATTTACTACTTTCTAATGTTCCAGATAAGATAACCAAATTTAAACAATTATCTCCACTTGGTAACTCAGATCATATGATGTTTGAATTTGAAGCATTAGGATATAATCAAATTAAGCATTTGTGAAAGACAGTACTTAACAAGTCACTAAATTTTTATCTAGATGTGATATATAAGATTAACAGTATTGATTTATCAATAGCTGATATAGAGAGGCTTAGTGTAAACTGAAATAACTCTGAAAGTATTTCTAATGGGCATCTTAACAAATGTAAAAAAAAAAAAATGTCAGACTTGTTACTCCTTGGTGGTATCAATCTATTTCAGAGTGATAGTATCTAGAAAAGGTTTAAAATAAGTTCTGTGAAAAGACCATATACTTGGGAAGCAGAAGATTGAAAGCATCGATAAAGAATGGCAAGACTAAACGTGAAAGGCATCTAGTGACCACAGTGTCTGTAAATAAACTCTACTCTTACGTTAATCAGTCTAAGAACAAGAAAAATATTTGGTCCAATTGTTTATTTTAGGGAGATATTACAAGTATTAGAAAAACTGGAAAATGAGTTTAACAATTATTTCTTGGTGCATGATGACTTTGGACCAAAAGCTACATACGATCTGAGTAGTATAACATTTGATTACTTTGTTTACCCCATGTTTGGCCCAGATTTGGTGCAATCACTTTTAAGATGTATTAAAGAGAGTTGTTTTATGCAGCCAGATAGTTTATCAGGTTCTTTCTGGGTAGTTTGTATTAGGTACATATCAGCTACTATCACATCCTTATTTAACAAAATGTTAGAATATAGTTATGTACCTGAAAGCTAGAAACCTTCTGATATTATTCCTGTTCACAAAGAGGGGCCTGTGGATGGCATTACCAACTATAGGCCAATTAGTTTAACCTTGATAGTGGCAAGTGTTTTGAAAGTGCTTGCTAAAACTAATGACTAGGGAACTTCTATGTCATTTGATGGATAACTTACAACATAGTTGAATAGTTCAACCTTTACTAATACGGGTTAATTTTCATGAGCCTGTGTCACAGGCTCTGGATATGAGACTGTTGGTTGCTGTCATGCATTTGGACTTGTCCAAGACATTTTCCTGTTATTTTAGAGGCCATGTATTACCATCTTATCAACCCATATGTTAATCATTGGGTAGCCAACTGGCTGAGAGGATGAGAACAGAAGGTTAAAAAAGGCAGCCATACTTTGGAATGGTTGGAAATAAGCAATGATGTACTTCAGGGATCAGTTTTAGGCTCCCAACTGTTTAATGTAGTTTTTTTAATGTCTAGGATACTAACTGCATGGATGGCTAAGTATGCAGATGTTTCAGCCAAGGACATTGACAAATGTAATCAGTATTTAAGCCAGCTTGATTTATGGTTAAAGTAAAATGGGTTAAAGATTAATATGGAGAAGACTGGTGTCCTATTATTTGGGAAATCTAGTATAAAAACATATGTAACACTGAGCCAAACTCAAGTAGGAGTAGGGATTTCTGTATCAGTGTTAGTAATACCTTAAGGTTTCAGACACATGCTATGAATTTTAAAGTTAAGTCTATGAAAGTTATTGGTCACATTTTTAGGAAATTTGATAATAATAGCAAAGAATTACTTAAACAATTGTATATATTATATGTTTATCCTTAAAAACAAACAGAATGAGGCTCGCCACAGCACGAAATACGCCAAGAAAACAATTAACTGCAGTAACCAAAATAAGCGCTTTCACGTTTCACAACACTTCAGACTTTTTACAGCTGCTAAAAACTCAATTCTCATTTAAATAAAAACATGATGCACCTTCTACTCAAATCAATCACAACATCATGAAACCATTTTCATTTAAAAGCAACAGTCACATAATAGCAACATCATATATATACTATTATTTAAATATATAAAAAATATAAAGGACATAAAAAACATAAAAAACATAAGTATATAACGATATATCAAAACACATAGAAATCTATATATATATATATATATATGTACAAATTATGTGAAATATACATAAAATATACCTATATACACGTATATAAATATGTGAAATACTGCGGTGGTGGTGTTGCGGTAGCGTTGTCGCCTCACAGTAAGACGTTGTCCTGTTAGATTCTTAGCTAGAGTGTCTTCTGTGTGGAGACATGCATGAATGGGCGTACCTTCATTGAAGGTTGTGCGTCAGGGCTGGCAATTCGGCATGTAAAAATCTACTGCCAATCATTAGCGGACTGGAGTTCCGCTGTGGCGACCCCTAACCGGGAAAAGCCAAAAGACACAACAACAACAACACGTATATAAATACATATCAAAAAATACATATAAAGAATTTTTCACATATTTATATATATATATATATATATATATATATATATATATATATATATATATACGAAATACTATAATCCTAATGGACATAGGGGCATGCTGCTAAAAATGGTTTTAAAGTCACTCTTTCATTTAAACCATGTCCCCTATAACTTTGTAATCTGATTATCCATCTATTTTCACGTTCCTCAGTATAATTCTTTACATCTCCCAGTCTATTTGTTACACCAATCAATTCTAAAACACTGAATTTGAATTTATGTGTCATGTCTTTGTCTAAAACATGCCGAGCTAAGGTATTATGTTCATCTTCCCTATTTATTGCACAGACATGCTCTCTAACCCGTTCCCTAAGACTCCTATTCATTTTTCCTACATAAAAACATGAGCATGTCTGGCAGACAGCTATGTATATTAAATTCCTTGACTTACAGTCACCATAAAAATTAAACTTATACCTATAATTTGTATCTGGATGTATAAAGTAGTCATTCCCTGACATAAATAAGCAATGATTGCATCCTCTACAAGGTAGCGTACCCTGTCTATCCGACTTAATAAATGTTTTCTTATTATTACTATCTTCATAACATAGCAGCCTCTTGAGCGACTTCATATTTTTATATAAAAAAACGAGGTCTATGGCCTACTATTTTAACTATTTTTTCATCCGTAGTGAGTATCCCCCAATTCTTTTCTATTATTCCTCTAATTCTTGTATTCATATTAGAGTAAGGAATTGCTACTCTATTTACATTATTCTGTTGATTTTTCTTATTATTAATAACCCCACCATTTTCGTATAGATACGGTCTCCCTTTTCCTTTCCTTATTGAATCATTCATTTGGTAAACAACTTCGACTTCATGTTTACTGTACCCTCTTGATAACAAGTTATTAGCTAACATCTCTTGTTTCTTATTATAACTATCATCACTTGTAGTGAGTTTATCCTATAGTAGAGTACAATATGCAGTTTTGTATATATAGTAAATGTCTCTCGTCCCTCTCTAACATAGATGACTAGCAGGCGGGGTATTGTGTTTAGATGCTTTAATATATAGAAACATATCAGGATGGATAGCAGCATCATAAAAAGTAAACAAACTGATTAACAGACAGACCTTACAGACATGCATGCTTACATCTCAACAGCTTACTACAAAATGGCAGTCAGTTTCACACATGCTCAGTATTTATATACTTCTGTAAGCCCTTGGATAGCTTCTTAAAGGTACATACATACATATTGATCTACATCCTCCCTCTTAAAAAAGATTGCCCTTAATAAAAACAACATTGGAGTTAGACATGCATTGTTACAGACATTAGAAAAAAACAATATTCCTGTCCAAGTTGCTGTGTATCTATTACATGGTCTGAACATACGACCAGATCTGGTAACATAACAATTTGAACTGAACTTAGCAACAGGGACAGTCTTTGGTGAACAACTGATATCAGGAACTTCTGGATTAATCACAGGAATGGGAGTATTCTCTGAAATTGGAACACCAGACAACTCACACTGAGATAAAGAATCTTTCTCACAGACTATGTGCTGTGGTATAGGCTCAGACACTGGCATCAAATGTTTCCGATTCCACCTAAACTCTGCTCCTTGTGATTCCACAATATACAATCTTGGCTCTGGGCAAATATTCTTCATGACTCCAGTCCAATCATAACCTTAGGACATTTGCATCTTTACCACTTCTCTTCTCGTAATGGATTGAGCAGTTTTATGGTCTTATCATAGTGAGACTTCTGGGTTAAATGCTTCTTCATCAGATTGATTTTCACTGACCTGTTGTTGTTAACACATGGAACCAACAATTGATTACTGATTAGTAAAGTGGTTCTGGTTTGTCTTGACAGAAGCAGGTGAACCAAGATGTTTACCATGAGGAATGTTTCTGAGATTCAAGAGATTCAGGAAACATCACTATTATCTCATTTTGACTTCTCAAGTAACTGTTTTGCACTTTTAACAACATGTTCTGGCAAACCATTTCACTGCAGATAGTCAGGGCTACTCATGACATGAATAAAGTCCCATTCTTTGGCAAATCTTTTGAGCTATTGGCTTGTAAACGGTGTGCCATTGTCAGAAATAACTTTGTGTGGATTACCATGGACTGCAAAATGATGCTTCATCTTAGTAATGACAGTACTGGATGCTAGGTTGGGAAGCATGTCATTCTCAAACCAATTAGAGTAAGAGGAGTCTACTAACACCAAATAATGCTGACCATTCTACTCGAAAATGTTGGTGGCTACTGTTGACCAAGGTAGTTCTGGAATCTGGTTTAGCTGAAGTGGTTCCTTCTATTGATGTGTCTTAGTACCATTACACATGGAACACGGTAATAGCACTTTTTCAATGTCTTGTGACATAGAAAGCCAAAATGCTAGATGTCTTGCCCTTCTTTGGGTAGTGTTTTCTTGGGTGACCACGATGCAGGATAGTAATGTACTCTTGTTGCAAGAACTTTGGGACAATCACTTTTGGACCTTTCATAATACCTTTGTCAGACAAAAGCTCATCTCTGTATGGAAAATAAGGTTGCACTTCTTGGGGTAAACTAGATTGCTTTGACAGCAATCCTTGATCGATAAAGTGGTTGAGCCTTTGTAAAACTGGATCTGTGGCTGTGTGATCTCTCAGCTCATAAAGACGTGTGGAAGAAAACTTTCTAACTTCCATGACTTCAAAATCAAGGTTCTTATTCTCATGCTGTTCAGTGGTGTTTCTGGGCAATCTGGACAATGTATCAGCAAGATAAAAAAGTTTGTTTTTTTTGTAGGCAAGAGTAAAATTATACTTTCGCAATCTCAGCATCACACATTGCAATCTGGCTAGACCTGAAGGCATAGGCTTTCTCAAGATAGTGACTAGAGTTTGATGGTCTGTTTCGATCTGGATAGGTCTACCATAAACATAATTATGGAACTTCAAACATGCAAACACAATTTCCAAAAGCTCTTTCTCAATCTGAGCATACTGCATTTCAGTTTGGGTAAGAGTTCTTGATGCATAGGCAACAGGTTGATCCTCTTGTAGAATGACTGCACCAAGACCAAATTTCGAAGCATCACAGGAAAGAGTAACTGAGTTGTGGATGTCATAGTATCTGAGAATAGGTGGACTAGCAATTCTCTGTTTCAGGACATCAAATGTTCTCTGATATTGCTCTAACCAAGACCAGGATACATCTGTATGTGTTAGCTCTGAGTGGTGCTGATAGTTGGCTCAAGTCTGGAATGAACTTGCCTAGGTAGTTAACCATGCCAAGAAAATGTTGCAGGTCTTGAACATTGTCTGGAGCTGACATCTTGAGAATGGCTGTTTGCTTAGAAGGGTCTAGTTGTAAGCCTGAACTGTTAATAAATGACCGATATAAGTAACCTCTTGTAGCCTGAATTTGCATTTCTGTGGGTTGAGCTTAAGATCCACTTGACTTGCTCTTTCCAGAACTTTTCTGAGTTTTCTGTCATCCTCAGCTTCACCATTACCTACTAGTAGTATGTTGTTGATTATAATAGCACAAGGATACCCAGAAAAATGTTGCTTCATTGCACGTTGAAAGACTTCACTTGCAGATTTTATCCCGAATGGCATTCTCAAAAATCTGTATCTGCCAAATGGAGTACTGAACCTAGTGAGCGATGATTATTTCTTGCCAAGCTTAATTTGCCAAAATGAACTTTTTGCATCTAAGACAGAAAAAACAGTGACATTTGGCATCAGGTGTGCGACTTCTTCAACTGTATTTCTTGGATGATGAGGTTGTTTTAGTGCTTTGTTCAAGTCTCATAGATCAATACATATTCTGATGTCACCTGAGCTTTTCTAATGAGGTACCACCATGGAAGACACCCATTCAGTAAGAGATGACCAACCAACTGGATAAATCACACCTTGTTGCACCATTTTATCTAAATCGGTCTGACTCTGTCCTGCCTGGCTACTGGAACTTTTTGAGCTGGCCTGATAACTGGACTAACATCTGGGTCTAACTTCATGGAGTACACATCCTGAAGCTTCCCCAGTTTGTCTTATAAAAGATCAGTATAGGTAGAAAAAAATATACTGGACAAAATTAGAGTAGTGGTCTTTTAAGCTAACACAACGGACTTCCTTGTTAAATGAAAGCAGTCCCATTTTCAAACTGTCTATGAGCCCTAATAATGACTGGGCATGCCTCTTGACCACATAAAATAAGTTGTAACATCTCCCAACAGAGTAACATGAAAGCACTACTGAGCCTTCACTTTGGAATTCTTCGCCACCAGAAGCAACAAGCTTCACACCCTTTGTCAAATCAAGCCTTTCACCATTACACACTCTAGCAAATGTTTCTGCTGAAATAACATTGCACTTGGAACCTGTGTCAGCTTTGAGCTCTATGGGTTTTCCATTTATCCAAACAGTACAAAATACTTCATTCTTCACCCTTAAATCTACTGCATTGACTGTTTCATGAAGCACTGACAAACCATCAGCATAAAGAGTAGGGTTGCAGCTTTCTAGTACTAAGAACTCGATATTTACCACAAGCAATGGCTCAATTATGGAATAGGTTACTGTTACATATATGGCAAGCTAGTACATCATATTTGTTTAAAAAACATCTTGATACATGAGTGGGTGACAAAGTCTATTCCTTGATTACGGGTCTGCTTTTTTAAATGGCTATTGGCCTTAATGCAGTTTTAGGAGAACCACTGAACTATTGAACTATCTCTGGTTGGTTCATGGTTTGGTAAAAAAGTCTTGATTCTGTGATAATGGAACAAGTGTACTTTCAAAGACACTTGACCTCTTAAAGAAAATCTTAGGTATGCATATGGTTACAGCAAACATTTTAACAAAGCATCCATCAGAGCAAAGTGAGCAATTAAATCAAAGTTTGAAAAGCTAATACATTATAAGCACAATTAATAATAAATCTGAGGAACAGAGAAAGTATGGCAGCTGCTTTTCAAGAAGATCAGAAAAGGGTAATAGCTGCCCTAAAGTATTTCCAAAATAAAACAGACAAAGAGTTAGAAATCTTATTCAAAGAGTTTGACCAGGGTAATGTAGATATGTGTAAGCAAACAGGTGCCCTAACAAAATGTCTGCGAAAGTTCACTAACCAAGTTTGAGACATAAAGGAAACTGGTTCAAATGAAGTCTGAAGTACAATGGTTACAGAAAACCTTGTCTCCAAATGAATTGTATTTGGTAGAAAACATCCAGACTCACAAAATAAAGGTATTGGATGTACATCATACACATCCACTGGTTTAAAGACTAGAAATGCAAGGTTTTATGAGTCTGTCTTAAACCTAGAGGTGTCTAAGCAAAATGATTCCTTACAGAGGAGTGAGCATAAGACATGAGAGTTTGTGAGTCTGGAAAAGGATATGGCTCAAAAGAGGAGTAAGCAGCCATTTTATACAGAGCCTGGTACACAGCCTAACAAATAAAGTACTCTTTGTGGTAGGTTTCTGTTGTGAAAAGGGCATTCATGGTAGAAATAGATGAGGAGTGTGATGAACATGCAGCTTGTAGCAAAGTTAAAAAATTCATGGTATGGAAAGGGAGTCAATAACATAAGCGGATGATTTATGCGAGGGGAAGCATGACTCAATGCAAAGCTAAAGAAATGCATGGCATAGAATGGCAGTCAACAGCAAATGTGAATGTATTGTATGAGGGTGGAAAAGGCCATTTAATTTATTTATTTATTTATTTTGGTAACCAGGGAATGTTTAACTGAGCTCCAAGAGCCCCCTTTCAGCAAATATTTAAAATACATTACCCTGAAATACAAAGGAGTGAAGATATTATCACCGTAAGTTTAGAACAAAACAAACGGTTAGAAATTTTTCTATAAAGTAAAATGAAAAAATACAAAGTATACCATGGCTAAAAAATATGTAGCAGTTTCACTGCTTGGTTTATGATAGAGGCATGTTGGAGAATATAAGAAATACTAGAAATCTTACTTACAATGGATAGAGGGGAGAAGAAATGTATAGTAAGTGGCATCGCTGTTTAGATAAGTAGAATAGACAGAAAGGAGAAGAGATATACAGTAAGTGTTATATGGATAGCTATGTAGATATCTAGAGCAGACAGAAATGAGACGATATACAAAGAATGTTATATGCCATTTTTATAATGAATTGTTACTGAGTGTAGGAGTCATTTTATGCTATATATCTTAATTGCATTGTTAGGTTAGGACTACCTAGAAGAAGTGATGAAGGTTATTTAACACACTGGCCGATCCAAGCCTCTGTCAGATATACCGTTTGACTGGCTAAGAAGATACTAGTGTTGAGAAGAGATGTAATACTGATGGAACATTGCTGGGGATTGGTATAATGGTTAAGGTGTCAGACTCACAGACACATGATACAGTGTTGGATTCTCACCTTTGGGAGGGAAATTGGCTAGGCTTAGAATAGCCCATTAAGGTAGTTAGGCTAGTAATTGGCTATGAACTCATGAACTATAAATTAGCTATGAACAGATTCCAGATTTTTGCTAGTTTGCTTTATAAGAGAGTGACAAGAGAGATTTATTTAGACACAGAGTTTATTTTGATAAGACAATCGTAATAATCTTGTTGGAATATATTTTTCAATAGGAGTAGAAGTTAAATTTAGTTGGGACAATAAAACTTTCAAGCAAAGTGCTTTTCTTTAATGCTTTTCAGTGATGAATTCAATTAGGTAGGTTAGCAGAAAATTTCACTACTTCAGGTAGGTTAGCAGAAAATTTCACTACTTCATTACAAGATTGCTCACGTCTTTGAAAGTATGCCCTTTGTACTTTGCTAAAGATAATAGAAGCGTATTGTAGACTTGGGAGTAGGAGAGTATTAATTACTGCTAGGTCTTATATTATCTGTAAGAAATGTTTTACATTTCTATAACATACCTAATTTTCTGTTTTTCTTTTATATTACTGGATGTATGTGAGGATTTAATTTTATTTTATTATCTGTTATAATTCATAATAATTTAATATAACAGACATTCTATTGAGGTATTGTTTTTTTTGTGATTAATATTTGAGTAGATTCGAAGGTAAACAGAAGTATTTTTTGGCATATAGAAGTGAGAGTTCATTACCACTGCTCAGTTAGTGAGGAGTGTTGAGTGATGTTACAGTTGGGATGGGATTTTTGCAGTGCACATTAATGGTGAATCATCTGTTTATTGAGTTTGTGTGGAGGAGGGGTAGAGACTTGTACCACTCATTTATAAATATACTGATGAGGAGAGGGCTCAGTATTGACCCTTGCGACACACCTACAGTTATGGATTTTAGGATGAATACATATCATGCCATCACACACACTGTGAAGTATTGTTAAGGCAGCTTTTGAATCAGTTTACTGCAGACTCACTGAGCTGGAGACTGAGTAGCCATGCTCTAAGCAAATAGTAAGGTATTGTGTCAAATGCCTTTGATAAATCAAGCCATGTGGTAGCCTGTGAGAACCAAAGAGACAAAAAAGTTTAGTGGAGAACCATGTTGCAAAGTTCAAAATGTTAAAGAACACTACAGCTCACTTGTTGATGCAAATGAATTGAAGCAAGTCAGTTAAAATGAACTGAGGAGTCCATTTACAACTCTATAGGAGAGCTGGTTCAGCTAATTTAGCAACAGGAGGCAAATAAAACAAGATAAACTAAAATAAATAATGCAGTACAACAAACAGAAGAACAAACTGAAATAAATAATGCAGTACAACAAACAGAAGAACAAACTGAAATAAGTGGTAACTGCAGATGCACCTGGAGGCGTCACTCGGATGGAAATTACACTTGATGCAGAGAGCTGCATCTGGAAATACTGTGGTGTACTTGTAATCCTCTCAGTGAATGTCCCCCACTGTTGCCAGTGGTGAAGATTGAGGCTCCTTGATTACTGGCCCATTGGAGGGTTGTCACATTTGGTTGGCAGTGGTGAGAACACCACATCACATACTGGGATTCAGTGGTGTGGATACTGAACTCCTGTAGCCTGTAAACAGTGGTCACTGAAGAAGGTGTTTGTACTCTCAAGCAGCCACACAGTGAACATTTAGAGTTCCATATCACAATAGTTTTATTTATTTTGTGTTAGCTTAGTTAGTCAGGGAGAGCAGGCAAGGATGCCAGCAGAGGATTATGGCAAGTTGACAAGGAGCCAGTTGGCTGAGATGTGCCAAACGAAAGGACTGGTGCGTGACATCCTGACTAAAGCAAAAATGTTTGCAGCTTTAGTCACAGCTGCATCACAGACCAACAACTAAGAGGACAACCAGACTGGCTTTGGGGATGTACAACTCTCAGAAAATGGACAGTTCAGCTTTGCCTCAGATGACTTAAAAATCTGTGTGGAGTTAAAGAGACTTGAACTGGAGTTGAAATGTTTCAAAATAAAATCAGCAGAGAGACTGCTGTGTTTGGAGGTCAAAGCAGAATCAGCAGAGAGACTGTGGCATTTGGAAGCCGAAGAAAATGAGAGACAAAGGCAACATGAAAAGGAAATGCTGACTCCTTGCCAGGGTCATAGAGGTAATGGGGAAGGAGTAACCACACCCCAGAAGCAATAAAGGTCAGTTCCTCCACAATTTACAGAGGGTTATAATTTTGATAGTTTTATTCATATGTTTGAAAGAGTACATAAACAGTATAATGTTGACCAAGGGCTCTGGGTACGGTTCCTGACTGCCTTACTCCATGGTAAAGCTGGAACTGCTGTTTCTAAATTCTCTGATACTGATTGCTTAAATTATAATACAGTTAAAAATTGTTTATTAGAGTGTTTTCAGTTAACACGTGAAGTTTATAGAAAAAAAATTTTGTGAGCATAGATGCAAGTGTGTGATTATGTTGTTCACAGGTGGGTGAGTGAGTGTCAGGTCATCACTTTTGAAGGGCTGACAGACCTTTTGTTGAGGAAACAAGCCCTTAACACTTTGCCTGAGGATATGAAATTCTGGTTGGGAGATGGAGAATGCAATACCGCAGAAGAGTTGGGGAAAAAGGGAGACCTATACCTAGTAACCAGGGCATCACTGCACAGTAAAGGGATACCCAGTGCTGCACATGGGTATAAGGAACCCATGGTGGGCAGCCTAAACCACTCCAACAGAGTCTGCCAGTAAGAGGGGAAGCCACTAGTTCAGGTACACGGCCAAGATCAAGGGTTAAATATTTTAAATGTAACCAGTGGGGCCATGTAGCATATAGATGTCCTTGGAGGCAAGGTGGGGAGCAAAAAGTAGGAGAGTCAGCAAGTGGGAATGACAGAATGCCAGTGGTAAGTTGTCTGGAGACAACAAGGGTACCAAACTACCACATGAGATTATATCCTCTCTTAGTAGATAGGAAACAGGCCATTGCTAAGAGAGACAGAGCCTCTGACCTAATCATTGTGAAGCCTGCAATGGTAAAACAGGGTGCACTACTTGCTTGGGCAGTCTACTCCAGTCAGAGCTTTATGCGGGACCCCATTCCAAATACCTTTGGCTAGGGTTCACCTTGACTGTGAGGGTAGAAAAGGAAGCAAGCAATTAGGTGTGTTTGAGGATATCCCTGCAGATGTCCTGATAGGGAATAATTTTGATAATGCAGTACCTTGCATGCATGCAGTTACATGCAGTCAGTCTTGGAGACAATCATGTGGGTCTGGTAGCCTGGGGGAGGCCCAGACAGACCACACACTTAAAGCCAGGACTGTTGAGGTGGTTACTTCAGGAAGGGAGCTACCCTGTAGCAGTGAGACTGAAGGTGAGCCACAGCTGCTGGTGGGAACTGATGTTCCCTTAGACAGAATGACTGCAAGGGCAGAGGTGAGTAGTAGTACCCAGGCTGACAGTGAGGCACCACTGTCAGAGGATACCAGACTTCCTGTGGAAGGGGAGCTGGGAAGGGTTACAAAAAGACAGTTGAGACAGGCTCATCTCTCAGACCCTACATTACAAGGCTTGAGGGAGGTAACCAGGGAGGTGCCTGATTCTCAAGGAAAAGGAGAATCTGTATACTGAGACAAAGGGTTACTGTACAGAGAGAGGACACCTGAGGGAGGGCTAGAAGGTGAGGTAATACAGCAGTTGGTAGTGCCCAGAGCCTACCGTCTGGCACTTCTAGGCATAGCCCATGATATTCCCTTTGCAGGCCATATAGGCATTAAGCATACAAAGATAAGTATTATGCAGAAGTTTTATTGGCCTGGGATTTCCAGGGATGTAACAGGGTACTGCAGGACCTGTGAACAATGCCAAAAATTAGACAAGGCAGGAGACAAGGTCAAAGCTCCTTTGATGTCTTTGCCTGTGATTGAGGAGCCATTTCAGAGGGTAGCTATGGATATTGTGGGGCCTCTGAGTACCCCAAGTTTCTCAGAGAAGAAGTATACCCTAGTGGTAGTATATTATGCTACCAGATGTGAAATAAATAAATAAATAGATAGATACCCTAAGGCAGTGGACAATGCAGCATGAGCCAATGTGGCTGCTACAGGTGGGAGATTCACTCAGCCACCATTAGGTCTTCCCAATGACACTGCCCTATCATCCTGTGTTCCCCTGAAGATGAACAATTTAGATTTGGCCACTCAATGCCTTCTTTCCCAGTCAAGTCCTTCAGATGGCTGTGCTGTTAAATGAATGCAGGTTGTCTTGGCTGTAGTCAAGACTTCATCCCTCTACACCATGGGGCTTGGTCAATGGTGGAATATTTTTATACAAATCATATAATTTTCTTCTCCTGTTATAAAACATATTTATCTGAGATTAATGCATTTAATGCATTAGGTGTTCACTCTTGAATTTCCAGCAATACTTATGCCTAACAGATACTGACAGGGTTGGGAGGGTGGCCTAATGGTTACAGTGTTTGCCTTACAAACACAAGGTGCAGGGTTTGAGTCTCACAAGGGATAACTGGCTAGGCTTAAAATGCCTTGTAAGGGCAGTTAGCCTAGTACTAATCTATACACATTAGGTGAGAAGGCTGTAAAAATCACACATAAGTGAGATAGCTTTTGATATAGATTCAGTGTAGTGTAAATTACTGACAAACATGTTGTGTCTGAGGGATTAGACTTCAAATTTAGTTAGTATTATCTTTCATAAGTAGTATCAGTAAATCAGAGCCATAGCAATGATGGGGAGAAGGGAGCAGCTGCCTTAGCAGCAGGCAGTTAGAGGGCACAGTTGGCAGCTTTGCCAAGGTTCCCCGATTGGAAATACAAACATTTCCAGAATGCATTCAAGCAGCTGCTTGTGAGAAAACATTGCAGTCACTCAGTTTGTGCCAGATGTCTGGATAGGTACATACCAAGGGGGCATTAGACTCAATGATCAGCCTAATGAGTGCAGTAGGCAGTGGAATGATCACGTCCATGGACCTGGATACTATACTCTTACTAATAAGGTGTGCAATGAAAAAGGACTTCCTTACCACAGTGGATACATGATGATCGAGTAACAGTGCATTGTTTACATGGGTTCCCAAGTCCTTCATTACTGGGTGAATTTTCTGGGGTGTGTTGTCAATGTAATAGTTATAGGGGATGTAATTCTCGCTGAAGGATACACTAATACATTTCTTGGCATTTAGTTGTAGGCTGTGGTTTTGACATCAGCTCTTTGTTTGGGAAAGGCCTTCCTGAAGGATCTTGGTATCTTCTGGAGAGTTTATGATGGCATCAAGTTTATAATCATCTACAAACTCAGTTATCCTTTATCCTGTAACATTAACTGTGATCTCAGAGAAGTAGATGTCAAAGAGGAGTGGCCCAAGGACCCTGGGGTACACAACTAATGACAGGTCTTTTGGTAGATGTAGAGCCACCCATCCTAACTTCTTGGGTTCTATTTGTGAGCCAGTTTGCTATCCAATAGGTTACATAGGGATTTACATTTAGCTGGATGAGTTTATCAATTATGACTAAGCTGAGGATGGTGCTGAAGGCCTTTACAAGGTCAGGATATGTGGTGTGCACAGATTGTTTTAGTAACCTTTTGGAAGAAGTTGTCTAGATTTAGTAGGCAGGATCTGCCCTTTACAAAAATGAACTGGTTCAGGTTGAGATTTTTTAGGTTGCCTATTTCCTTATTTATCAATTCCATAATGACTCTGTCAGTAGTCTTACACATAAGGCTGGTAAGGCTTACAGATCTATGCTTGCCTGGTTCAGTTGACACCCAAATTTGTGCAGGGGGAAATGACTGTTGCAGTTTGTTAGTCAAACCCTGATTGGAGGCTGGTATTGAAGAGCCTCTGAGGGGGTTTGACAAGTCCTGTTTCAGGCTGTCCAGTAGGCTTCCTGGACCTGGTATGGTATCAGGGCCCCATAGAAGCAGTGTTCTTTGCCTTGGATAGTGCTTCAAGGACTTGTTTCTGGGAGATTGGGGGGTGGCTGCTGGTATTTGAAGTGCAAATGTGGGAGTGGAGGGGGTAAAGTTAAAGCTAAATTTATTAGCTAATATATTGGCAATATCCACAGGTTTGGAATATGTGATATCATTTACTGTTAGCTCTGTGCAGTTTTAAACATTATTTCTGTGGTTTCCAACATGGTCAAAGAAAGCTTTGTGATTACCTTTCACCTGGATGGCTATTTTTACCTCATATCTACCTATGGTTGATTTGCTCAGGGAGCAGAATTGCTTGTCAAGTTTCATAAAGGAGCTTTTTGGGCATTTGGAGGGTTACATTTATTTTTACATGCAATAAAATTTTCCTTTTATTGTAGAGCCTGTTTATATTTGGATAGCATCGTAGATTTGGCTTCATATTTGTTTTGGTGGGGGGAGAGATGCTTCTATTCAGCTAGTTACATGTGCATAGAATTTGGTGTTGAAGGATTTTGCATTCACAGTAGGGTCATTAGGGTGGAAAGGAATGCTGAATTTAGCCAGATCATCACTCAGATTAGTCTTAATAAATTAGCTTTAGCATAATCACTAAATGCTGAGTTACTGGAGTATGCTTCTGTCTTTTGTTTTATGGTGAATATGACTGATTCCATTTCCAGTTTGACAAGGGAGGATGTCACAACTACTAGGGAACATAGCTGTCCCATATTGTTGAGAACAAAGTCCAGTTTTTTTTTCCCCATAGTAGAAGTGCAGACTAGTTGATCCAGCCAGTTTGTTTTTATGAAGTCCACTAATATCTGGCCCTATATGTGTGGGGATATTTAATTTAGAGTAAACTTGTCTGATGACAGCAGCAATAAACAAACTCTATAATAAAAGAAAAAAAATGCTGTTCAGGGCCAAGAAGGAGCAGGTGCTAAGTTGGAAGCAATCTGTCCTTTGTTTGAACAAGCAAATAAGGTCACTGGTGAAATCCTCTAAGGCTAACTTCGAGTCCAAATTGGCCACATCCACTAAGGACAATCACAAGGCCTTCTTCACATATATCTGCAATCTCAAAGGTAACACCTAAATCTGGTCAGAACTGGTGGTCAAGAACACCACATACACAAACACTGTAGATATAGCCAACCTGCTGGCAGACAGGTTCAGTGAAAATTTCACCCCCCCTGCCCCCACCATTAGTAAACCAGGACATCTCCAGCACCTGCCCCCTCCCCTCATCACCAGGGAGCAGGTCTTTATTTCCCTCTCAAAGGCAAAATATACAGCCTCCATGGGACCCAACAACATATCTGGCTGCACCCTATATGAACTCAGGCGTGAGGTCTCAGCACCATTAGGTACCCTATTCACCCAAAGCCTGAGCACCTACTTCATCCCAGCCTAATGGAAAGCCACTGTCATCCATCTACACAAAGTGGAGCCTCCACTGACCCAGGTAGTTATAGGCCCATCAACCTAACTAGTCTGATCTGCAATGCCATGGAACACATTATCATGGACCTTATAAACAAGGACATTGGCGACCTTCAAATCCTTGACCTCACACAATTTGGTTTTGTCAAAGGGAGATCATGCCTATTAAACTTGGTTGACTTCTTCGTAATAGTCACCAAAGCCATGAATGATGCACACTGCCTACCTTCACCTAGCCAAAGTCTTTGACACTATTCCTCACTCGGCCATAATAGATAAACTCTCCCAGCTAGGCATCAACTCATTTGTTACCAGATGGGTAGTTAACTGGCTCACTGATAGAACTCACTCAGTCAAAACAGGGGAAGTCACCTCTAATAGTAGACCAGTAATGAGTGGTGTACCCCAAGGATTGGTCTGGGGGCCTCTACTGTTTGAGTATAATTTTCTGAGGTGCAAGCCAAAAACAGTTGTTTGTGGCTGACCAAGTTTGCAGATGACTGCAAGCTGGGTGCTGTCTTAAATTCCCCTAGTGATGTGAACATCCTCCAAGAGGGCCTTACCCAAACTAATGACTGGTGCCAGAAGCATGACCTCAAACTGAATGCCAAGAAATGCATCATTATCCCATTTGGGGAAAATGGCACCCCCACTAATTATCATATTAATAAATACTTCCTAAGAATGCAATCAGTAGTGAGGGACTTGGGCACCCAGGTTGATTGGAAACTGACTTTTGACCACCACGTTGCCTCCATTGTACAGAAGGCTTTCTACATGGCCCACACCATAACTAAAGGTATTTTGTCCAGGAACAAGGAGGTCATAACATCCCTGTACTCCTCCCTTATCAGAGCCATTATTGAATACAATGCCCCCTTCGGCATGTACCTTGTCAAGCACATGCAGCAGCTGGAGACACCACAGAGGTTCATGACCAGGAAAATCCAGGCCTCAAACACCTATCCTATACAGATAGGCTAAAAGCCCTGTCCCTCTACTCAGTCTCATACAGACTGCTCAGAGGTGACCTGTGTCTGGCATACAAGGCCATCTCAGACCCAGCCTTGATGGAGTTGCTGCATATCAGTAAGTCAAAGTCCACTCTCGCAACCCACATGGAAGGCCTTAACCTGGTCTGTGACATTAATAGAACTTGTTGGCAGGATAGCTTTGTGTCCCAAAGACTCCCCATCTGTGGAATAGACTCCCTCTCTATGTCAAGCAGAGTACTTCACTAGCCATCTTTAAGAAGAACCTGGACGACTGGATTGGAAACAGAAAATACACCCCTGGGATACCACCTGTGTCCCTGCTGGGCAGAGGAAACGGGTGTTGACATTGTGGTTACATGGGCGAAATTCTTGGTTAGGCTTATAAGGGCATCTGGGCCAATAGCCTAGTACTGACCTATGAACATAAGTTTCCCAGGTGATGGAGAGGTCTTTGAAGTTTCTTAGAAGAGTGGTGTTTGGCTGAATGTGTAGCACTTCCACACTAGTCAGGTAAGAAATAAGGACCAAGAGGGGTCTAGAGGTGGTCCTATAGTTAGTTATGATGTGATATGGGATTTTGTTAATGGTAAGTAGGACCTTCAGGTTGTTATCCTATCTAACAAGTCTGGATGTAAAATTTTGTTTTACAGTTATATAGAAACCCCACTGCATTTGGTGCCTTCATCTTGTATGATAGGTTTAAATGTGTGGTAGGCTTAGAAACTTTGCAGTTATGGCATGCTTTCAATATTCCTGAACCAGATTTCAGTGACTGTGGATATATTGATGCATTCTGGAGTCTGGACTGCCTGTATAGAGTGTAGTTTTTTGTTAAGGTTCCTAGCATTGAGGTTTTTTTTTTATGCTGGAAGCTTTTGAAGACTGACTTTGTCTAAAAATGCATTATGGGGTGGATAAGAGTTTTGTCATTATATAAGCACCCTGAGAGGACAGGTACAGGCCATCCTTGTTGAAGCAGGGGCAGAGACCAGTACATGACTGCATATTAGTGACTATCTGACAGATGAATTACCAAAAAGACTAAGTAAAAGGAGCCATCAACTGTCCTACAATTAAGCATGTGAACCAGATCATAAGATTCAGTTTTAGCTTGAATAAACATAGAAAATCAACAAAAAACTGCAGAAATTCAAAGTCAAAGTAAACTTTATTGTCATTAGAACTATACACGTGTAGCCTAAACAAAATTCCATACATCAGCTCAGTTTAAACAACACGCACAAGTAGAGGAATAAACATACTAACAAATAAAATACTACTCCCAATACATGTAAGAAAGAGCAGAGACATTTACTAACACTCAGATATGAAAAGAATACCATCCCCTAAGTTAAATTAACTACCCCATTTAATGTAATACAAAACACACTGCAGATTGAACAATGCCTACGTTATTTGTCTAATATTGCACTGAATGGGTTAAATAATACTGACTATGGATATAATAAATAAATATTGCACTTACCTGGAATTTATATAAGTATATATTGCACAAATAAAAACTGACTTATTATGTGTCGAGACATCTGGGACAAGTGTCCAAGTTCAGAAGTCTAATCACTGTAGTCCTGCAGCAGATGCTGTGATATCTTCTGCCTGATGCCAGATGCTTAAACAGTTCATGCACAGGATGTGTGGTGTCCAGTATTATTTTGGTGGGCCATTGGATGCTTCTTGCAGAATAAAGATGTTGTATCGATGGAAGACTGGAACCCATTACCTTCTCTGCGAGTCTCACCACTCTGCAGCATCTTAGGGAGGATGGCATAATAGTTAAAGTGTTTACCTTGCAAACACAAGGTGCAGGGCTTGATTCTCACATGGGGTAATTGGCTAGGCTTAAAATGGCCCACAGCAGCAGTTAGCCTAGTACCAATCTATAAACCTATGAACCTAATTCCTTTCTGTAACTGTGCAGCTTGCAAACCACACTGTGAAGTTGCAGGTGAGGATGTTCTCTATTGGACCTCTCTAGAAGGTGAAGAGTATATGAGGAGGAAGCTTAGCTTTCTTAAGCCTTCTCAAAAAGTGGAGGTGCTCGTGCTCTTTCTTGCCCAGCTGCCTTGTGTTTCCAGGCCATGAGAGATCCTCTGATATGTGTACACCTAGGAATTTTGTACTCTTGACCCTCTCCACACTCTCACCATTGATCATGACCAATGTATAGTTTGTTCTCCTTTTCCTGAAGTCAGTCATAATCTCTTTGGTCTTGATTACATTCAGGTCAAGGTTGTTCCCCTTGCACCAACTGATCTGAGATGCCACCTTCTCTCCGTATTCCCTTTTATCTTCCTTTGTGATGAGCCCCACAACTGTGGTGTCATCAGCAAACTTGATGATATGGTTGGACTTGTGTTTAGCATAGCAGTCGTGTGTCAGAATGGTGAATAACATTGGGCTGAGGACATATCCCTGTGGAACCCTGGTATTAACTGTGATGCACTTTGATGTCTTATTACCCGAACACACCCTCTGTGGTCCCTCAATCAGGAAGTCCAGAATCCAGTTACAGAGATGTTTACTGATTCCTAAATATGCCAGTTTTTCTATCAGCTGTGTGAAGTCCAGTAAATATCCTACCAGACTGCTACCAATAATGTGATGTCCCACCACTTAAACCCCGGTCAGTATATAAGGAGCCTCAATCCTCACCACTGATACCAGTGTGGGAGCATCATAAAAAACACCAGAGCACAGAGCACACGAGTAAAATTCCTCAATTTCCCTTAAGAGCACATGCTCTATTACCTGGGACGGGACTATATACCTCTGTCCACCCAAATGTAATCCCTTATTATACACTTCAGAGGAATGTTCCGGTTTAAGACCTCTTACTCATTCACACTAAAAATAAATTCAAATCTCACACACTCAAACACTTATGGGAAGCCTGACACAGATTTCCAGCTGTTTTCCCTCCCCAATACAAATGGTAAATGCAATCACCAGAGTCAGCTAGGTCTACACGCCCTTCAAAGGGTGATCAATTATTAAAAATTAAATATCAAAATAAATGATAGCTATGACCAGAAGCAGCCAGGCATTCAAGGTGACCTGGGAGTATCAAACAGATATAACCACTCTTTAATCTCCAAAGAGCACACTGATTGTCCAGCCACAATGTAAAGTATTGAAAAACATTTAATAATACATAAAATGATTACAAGAATGTAAATCAATAATTGTCAATAAACACCAGAATTCAATCACCAGAAATATAAAACTAAACTGTAGGATAGAAGTCCATCATTTTAGAAAAAATCTAAATAACTAAACTTTCCTAATCTTACTAGAAAATACTGTTCTTGATCTAATCTAAAACATAACAGTAAGGCAAAGGCAGGTTTACAGTTTTTGTTGAGTCCTTTTTCTTGGGTATCCACTGTACATGGGGTTGTTACCTTTTGTTGTGGCTAAAACTGGAGTAAGGCCACACCCCTCGCATCACCTCTAACACCGCCCATTCCCGCACTCTTCCCCGCCCACAGGCCACCTATTTTGTGACGTCACCATGGCTTCACTTGATGGGGAATGCCCTTTTTTCTGTTCCTGATGCCTGCTTTCAGCTCAATTACTATGCTTTTCTGTAAAAAAGCATAATAAATCAGCTGATTTAACAAACTCCAATAGTCTGTTTCCTTTTTTGAAGAAGAATACCGGAGTTTGTACAGTGTTTTCTGAAGACTACCAGACAATCAATTTGATTTCTGGATAGTCTGGAAAAAAACAGAGGGGTGGCAACCCTACACAACTCTCTTCAAGACATATTAATTTAAAATATATATTTAGGACAGTGAAATAAATTCCACATTCGAATGTCTATAAAGAATTTCTGTCAGCAGAATTAATACTCTTGTAGCCATACCTGCCTGAGTCAAGTAACTGCAACTTAAATGTCTCCACAATTATCCACCCAGCTTTGAATAATTTTGCTGTGTGTTCATGTTAACTTGGGAACATTATACCGTGTTTCAATAAGCTATTCAAGCTGCCTAATCTTCCTTCAAACTCAATACTCCACCATGACAATCTCCATAGTAATCCCAAGTGTCCTCTTATTGAGTTCTTCATGATCTGACTTCATGGATGTATCATGGAATTACATTCATGACATCCCTGCAGCAAAAGGCTCAAAGGTTTCTCTATGCAAACTGGAACTGGGAGAAGACAGTTAACAGCAGTAATAACTCCTGCTGTTAAATAAAGGATTTCAGTACATTCCCAGAATTTTACTTTTTTGTAAGTATTTTGCAAGTACTTGCAGGATACTAAGTAAACCTGTGCTGTGGGCTTTGTATGTGAATGAGTGTGTTTATGTGTCTGGCTGTGTGTGTGTGTGTGTGTGTGTGTGTGTGTGTGTGTGTGTGTGTGTGTGTGTGTGTGTGTGTGTGTGTGTGTGTGTGTGAGAGAGATCAGGAGAGAGTGAGTGTGATCACATGTGAGTGAATTCTGGTTACTTGAGTTCCAGTTAAGTGAGAGTATAATGTCATTATTCCTGGACATTTCAAAGTTTTTTGAATTACTTCCGGGAGACGGGAGATGCTATAATAAATCTGGGAGACTGCTGGGCAATCTGGGAGAGGTGGCAACCCTAAGTGTACAGCACTCTAACTGACTGCAAGTCTTAACTAACTGCTCTTCAACTGACTTCAGCAGTCTCTTTTATAGTCCAGGTTAACAATCTCAACTGTCTTATTTTAAAAATAATCAGCTGTTTGAAAAAGTTCTTTTTCCTATCAATCATCTGTTCAAATAATCACCTAACGACCAGGAGCATCCTAATTTTATTTATTTTAATTTTATTTTATTTTACATTTGTTGACCGGGCTAGTTTAGCTGGATACATGTCCATTTTCAGTATAGGCCTGGGGAGAAAAGCTCCACAAACAGAATCATAAAAAAAAAAAATTGTAAGAAAAAAGTAATACAAAACAATGCCAGTAGAACAGCCAACAAAAATACATCATGTGGAAAAATTGCAAAACAAAGGTATTGCTAAAAAGAGTGAGAAAACATATGTATCACTGATATCACAAGATAGAACATGTTGAGGGAAATACACAGGGGAACTATCAATGAATTTTTTTTTTTTTTTTTGTTTTTTTTATCCCTAATGACATCACCTACTGATCAGCTGATTCTCCTCAGACAGTTTGTACTTTAGAATCTTCCTCACAAACATAAGCAATTAGAAATGTATCAAAACACTGACAGAGTCTTTAAACATTTTGAATAAACAGGGAAATACTCAACATTTTGAAAACCTATTTACATTTTCACAATTAGACATACTGGCATACAATACAAGTTAATCTGAGAATATATACAAATCCTTTGCCAGACATGCTAACACAGATGATAGTGTTTTCATTTTCTTTACAAGCTGCATTGGTACCACCATATTAAATGCAGAGCTGAAATCTATGAACAGCATCCTCACATAGTTGTCTTTGCCCTATAAATGTTCAAGAGAGATGTGTAGTGCTAATGATATGGCATCAGCCGTGGATCTGTTTGCTCTGTAAGAGGGTCAAAATCATGAGGTAGGCATGATGATAGATGCTTTTTGATCAGACACTCAAAACATTTCATAACAGTGGATGTCAGAGCAACAGGTTTGTAGTTGTTAGAGCTGAAGAGAGTGGTTTTCTTAGGTAATTCGGTAATGTTAGTTTCCTTGTAGCATGAGGGTGCTTTCGCCAAGGCAAGAAAGGTGATAAATATTACCATGAGTACTGTGCACAGTTGCTCAGCACAGCCTTTTAACACCTTGCCCAGCATGTTGTTTGGGTCAGCAATCTTCCTGGGGTTCACCTTCCTTAGCTCTCTTATTACCTCCTCTGTACTGAGGCTGAGTATACCATCCTTCTCATCAGTGAGAGAACTCATAAATTTCATAGTTAGCCCCAATAATTCCAGGCCAAGATGAAACTAACTATTGCTAAGCCATATGTAAAATGTGACTTAGTGTGCATTGCTGCTCTTAAGAGCAGCAGGTCCAAGCCCAGGTGTAAAAAAGGCAACAACAAAGAAATTCCAGTAAATACAGCAAGACTGTGATGGGCTCAGTTACACCACAGTTTAGCATTATAATGAGCTGGCCCATGCAGCTAAGTTCCTTAAATACTTGTCAAATACCCACCTAAAGGGGAAAGCACCAAGCAACAGCAAGGGAGCAACAGGTAGCCAGTTAGTAAAAAAAAAAAAAAATTACAATAATCAGCAGCCAGTTCAGGGAGGCAGGGGCAGAACTGATGTCCTTACATTTACTGCTGCAGTATTGTTAACAGACGGGATTCCCTGCCATGGAAGCAAGAACATCTGGCCAGTCTACCAAAAACTACTTGTTGCTTTTAAAAGGTATGCCAAATGTCACCCAAAGGCTATTTACGTAGGATAGGGTATAAAGATGTCATTCAGGCCTACCATAATCAGAACTTCTTTGCCACCAGTCTGAACATATCTTTTTACCATCGGTCTGTTTACCTGTGTGTGTTTTCTGCCAGTTGAATGCAGTTTCATTCTCCTGTGACTACCTATACCCGTTTTCTGACTTCTGTTGCAGTTGCAGATAAGTACCCCATTGGGGACTTTGTTTTTTTTCTTAATTTTTTGTTGCTCCTTGGGAATAATGTCATCCAGGAAGGGTAAATGTCAGTGTGGAAGACAGATTCCACATAAAGACTGCCATGATAAGTGTCTTTTTTGTCTAGGAGCTTCTCATGACCATACGTCTTCTTCTATTTGTCAGGCGTTCATTCCGAAAACCTTTTGCAGTAGGCTTTCTTCCCTTTCCTTGTATCTTGAGAACCAACATCTTAAACTTCTCACTAAAGATACAATGGAAGGAATCTCCCGTCCTGAGGGTCGGCCATTAGGGAAGAAGAAAGTGAAAAATATATGACCGGAATCTTCCACTGAAAAAAAAAAGAGCCAAGGCAGTACTGACTGCAAAAACTGAACTTTACTGGTGCTTCCTTTTGGTACCTTGGCCATATTGCCTTCAAGGCAGTCAATACTGCCTTGGCTGTGCTTTTTTTTTTTTTTTTCAGTGTTGTTTCCACTATTTGCTGGTTCGGAATCTTCTGCTGTCAAGCCTCTTCCAAGTGTTTCTCCTGAGGTTGTTACAAACCCAGAGGCTCATCTGGCTGTGTTGTTGGATTTCTCTGCCATGACTGTGTTGAGGGTCCGGCTGGCAGCACATCTGAAGAGGTTTTTCAGGCATCCATCTTGAACATTCGGGGGGAATCATGGTTGATTTTTTCTGAGGGGCCTAGGGGAGTTCCTCAGTTTTTAGTTGGGGAAGAAGTTCCTACTATGGTTCTCAACTGCTGTCCTGGGTCTGAGCCTTCTCAGTTTTAGGAGTTGACATTCCCTTAAAAAAAGAAACACAAAATTAAACTTATTTTTTCTGCTCTTAGGGATCCACAAAGTAAGTGGTAGGCCTTCACTTAGGTGCCATTTAGTGCTTTAATGTCCTTAAAGCCTCTTCAAGGGGTTTCGTTTCCTGGTCTTCCTTGGTCCTCTACTGCCCTTAAAAGGCCTAGAGAACAGGATTCTTCTAAGGATGAGTTGGATTTGGATACTGAATCCCTGAATTAGTTTATTCAAATTCCTTCTCCTTTAGACTATGGGTCAGAGGAGGAGAAATCTATTAGTCCAGATGCTCCTTCTGAAGAAATTTCCTTTGGGGACACACTCTTTAGGATGATAGATTTTTTTTTTAAGTGGGATTGTGCTTAGGTGTCTGATATCTATAAGAGGTACTATGACTTGCTACAGTTGGAATCCCCTAAGCCTGCAGCTATTCCTCTTGTTTTGGCTGCTTTGCTGGATGCTTTTTCTAATGCCTCTCATGTGCCTGATTCTCTGACCCCTGCTCCCAAGAAGCCTGACAGGTTTTATAGAGGGTTTGAGGACTGTTCTTTCCTATATAAATGTCCTGCTGCTGACCTCTCTGTCATGTCTGTAGCTTCTGATAAGCCATCTCAATTGCTTATTTCACCCAAGTTGTTGCCTTCTGACAAGGATAGCAGAACTATGGAAAAGTTGGGTAAGAAGGTTTACACTTCTGCTACCCTAACTTTTAGGGCTATTAATTATCAGATCCATATGTCTAGGTATGTGTTGGCTCTTCTTTCTCAGGCTTGTCAACCTATTTCTGATTTTCCAGACTCAGAGGATAAAACGTCTGTTCTTTCCTTGCTAGGGACTTCCTCTCAAGTCATTTATCATTCTATTAAATGTAATTATTATGTTGCAAATGCCTCTTCTAGGGCTGTTGTTTTTGCTTCAGTGATGATGAGATATTTTTGGCTTAGGCTTCAACCTCTACCTGATGATATTAAAGCTAAGTTGATGGATGCTCCTCTGGATTCTATAAGTCCCTTCAGGATAAGACTAAGGCCTTGCAGGACCTTAAACATGTGTTTGTTTCTCCTGTACCTACATTTTAGAGAAACTACCCCACCAAGCCTGCCTTTGTTCATAGGCAATCCTGCCCTTCTACTAAAGGTAGGAAGAGTGGCAAACAGGCTCCTCCTGCTAAGGTTACTCAGTTTTCAGGGACTCCAAAGCTTTCTCTTCTGGACAAACCAGGTCCTGTATGACTATTTGTCTCTCCCCAGCCACATTCCTCTTTCTCTTCACCTTTCTCTTTCTCTTCCTGTTTGGCTTCAGATCACTCAGGATTTTTGGGTTTTGTCGATTATTCATCAGGGGTACTTCATGGTGTGGAAATTGCATCCTCCCTTTATGAGTATTCCTCAGCCTCCTCAGGAACAACGTCCCTTTTTCCCAGAGGTTCTTCAAAATCTCTTAACTTAGGGTACTATTCAAGAGGTGCCTGTGTCCCAAACAGGGAAAGGGTTCTACTCCAGACTGTTTCTAGTGCCGAGAATAGAGGGCACTTAGAAACCTATTCTAGACCTCTCTCATCTAAACACTTTTCCAAAAGTGCCTTCCTTTCAGATATTGTCCCTTCAGATTCTATTTCCTCTCTTGCTCCCTCAGGTCTGTGTGGTGTCTCTGGATCTCAAGGATGCTTATCTCCATATTCCAATCCATCCTCTTTTCAGGAAGGTTTTGCATTTTTCTGTTGCTTTCTGGCATTTTCAGTTCTCTGCTTTGCCCTTTGGCCTTTCTACTGCCCCACAGGTGTTCACCAAATGCCTTGCTCCTGTGACTGCTTTTTGCAGGTTTCAGGGGATCCAACTATTTCCTTATTTAGATGACTTGTTAATTCAGGCATCCTCTCCAGAGACCCTTTTGCAAAATCTTCATTTTGCCATTTACCTTCTTTAGAGCTTGTGGTTTACTATAAATTTCAAAAAGTCTTCTCTGACTCCTTCTCAGAATTATGTTTTTCCAGGTTGCAGGATTCAAACAGTGCCAATGCTTGCATCCCTGCCCTCTCCAAAGGCATTAACTTTCTTTTCTTTCTTTCAAACTCTTCTGTCTCTGGCTTTCTTTACCTCCAGGGAGATTCTGAGAGCTCTGGATTTTATGGCATCCACCATTCTGATGTTCCCTGTGGCCAACCTACACATGAGAAAGTTTCAGTGTTGTCTGAAGTTAGTGTGTCTCCAACATGCACATCTTTAGACTTTGTAGTTCTTCCTTGTCTCAGACAGGAACTTCATTGATAGATTCAGCAGTTGTCTTTGAATCCAGGGATACCTTTTCATTCCCCCATCCCTCTCAGGAATTGTTCACAGACACTTCAGACATGGGATGGGGGGTGACATTTGGCTCCCTAAAAGTACAGGGGGTGTGGTTGCCTCGTCAGTAGAAGGAACATATCAGTGTCAAATAGATGAGAGCTCTTCTGCTGGCTCTTCAGACCTTTCATCCTCTTTTCTCTCCAGGGCCTCTCAAGATCTTTACAGACAATACCACAGTGATGTGGTATATCAACAAACAGGGAAGAATGAGATCTCAGCTTCTTTGCCGGTTGGCACTTCTGGTATGGGATTTATTTTTATTTATTTATTTATTTATTTAACATTTGTTGAATGGGATCTTGCTGTCATGTATCAAGTGGCTCTTCAGGCAGTTTATATCCCTTCCAGTCAACATTGTAGCAGACACTCTGAGCAGGTCCTTAACTCAGTCCCACAAATGGATGCTTCACAGGGATGTGTTTCTGGACAAATTTCCATCAGTGGGGTACTCCTTAAGTGTATCTTTTTGCCTTCCCTCTGAACAGACAACTTCCACTGTTTTATGCCAGAATCCCAGGTCATTTGGTATGGAAGGTGGACGCCCTCTAATTTTCTTGGAAGGGGATGTTTCTTTATGAATTCCCTCCCCTTCCTCTCCTTCTAAAAGCCCTGTTCAGGATTCTACAGTATGCTCCCAAAATCTTGTTGGTGACTCTCTTTTGGCCGTGACAGCACTGGTTCCCTCTACTCCTGCATCTAGACAGGGGCAGTCATCACAAGTTACCTCACAGGATGGATCTAATCACACAAGACAAGAGATCTCTCATCCATCCCCACCTGTCCATGCTTCAACTGACACTGTGGGCGGTAGGATTTTGATTCATCGCAGACATCTTTTTTTCTGAGGACGTGCTGCAAGTGCTGCTGGAGGTCAGGAAACCTACTACTAGGAAGTCCTACTTATTCAAACAGAAGAGGTTTCCTATTTGGTGTCTCTCTCTCTTGTAACCTGGACTCACTTACAGTGGATGTCCATTTGGTTCTCTCTTATTTGTGTGAGTTGCTTAATGCTGGTTGGCCTATTCTTCTATTAAGGCCCACTTATCAGCTGTCTCTGCTTGTCTGCCTTTTTCTCTTCCTTTAGCTTCTAGATTTTTGCTTTAAATAATTTCTTAAAGGTGTGCTTAATATTAGAGCTATCAGGAAGCCTGTTCCTCCTCCCTGGATCTTAATTTTGTTTTCGAGAAGTTGACTCATGATCCTTTTGAGCCTGCTCCTTCAGTTTCCTTGCTGCATTGTTCTGGGAAGACTGTTCTTTTGTTAGCTCTTACTTTTGCCAGATGGGTGTCTGAGTTGCAGGCCGTTATGGCTTGCCCTCATTTTTTTGATCTTTCATGAGGACAGAATGTCCTTGTGCACTAACTCCTCTTTTATGACTAAGGTGGTTAATGAGCTATCACTGAATTAGTCTATCCATCTGCCTACTATGTTCCCCTATCTGCAATCTGACAGTGAGAGGGTGCTGCATACTTTGAATGTACATAGGCAACTCAGAGTTTATTTGTATAAGATTAAGGCTATTACACAATCTGATCAGTTATTTGTTTCTTTTCATCCTTGATCTTTGGGACTTGCTATAACCAAGCACGCTATTTCTTCTTGTATTTCTAAGACTATTTCCTTTTGTTACACTTTTCATGGCAAGAGCCTTCATTCTTCAGTTAAGGCTCATTCTACTAGTGCTGTGGCTTCTTCAGGTGCTTTTTTCAAGGGTTTAGATACTAATTCTATTCTTGAGGCAGCTACCTGGACTTCTGTACATACCTTTACCAAGCACTACAAGTTGGATGGTATCTCTAGAGATAGGGCTGTTTTTGCTAGTGCTGTTCTTCATGGCTTTTTTAGGTGGCTTTTCTGCGCATTCCCCCTCCCAAGTTTCCTCTTGAGCTGTTTCACTCTCCCATCTCTTAAGAATACTGCAGCAGTGAATGTAAGGTATAGTACAGTTGTATAAAATCTTACCATAATGGTACATGTTATTGCCTTCACTGCTGCAGTATTCAGTCCCTCCCTCCACCCCCCTAGTCTTTTTCCTTCCTGGATGTACAACTTACCTCTTGAGTTTCTTGGACTGTGCTCCTATCGAGGCATTAAGTTCTGATTATGGTAGGTCTGAACGTTACCTTTATGCAAGGAGTGTTTGGGTGATGTTTGGTGTACCTTTTAAAAGCAACAAGTAGTCTTTGGTAGATTGGCCAGATGTTTGGGCTTCCATGGCAAGGAATCCCTTCTGTTAAAAATACTACAGCAGTGAAAGGAAGGACATCTAGCATTATGGTAAGATTTTACACAACTGTACTCTCTCCTGTTTTGAGGAACAGCCAGTACAGCTACCAGACCCAAAACTAGCAACATGTAACCCATATCAGTCAAGTGTTATCTGATCCAAACCCAGATGAAACAAGGGCAGGTAATAACAAAATCCATTTAAAGCAGCAGGATCAAATCCAAGTGAAAGAATGGAAATATGCAAACAAACTCCAGTTAAAGCAAAAGACTCCAGCCTGCTCTCTCACTACACTGCAGCTTAACTATATAAAAAATTAAAGTTCATTAAACTGCTTAAAGTACAGAATTCACTCATGTATAATAAATACAGTTTATATCTAAATGTATATTATTATAAATCAATAGACTGCATAGGTTCATAGATTAAGTACTAAGCTAACTGCCCTTGCGAGCCATTTTAAGCTTAGCCAACCATCCCTTGTGAGACTCAAACTCTGCACCTTGTGTTTGTAAGGCAAACACCTTAACCATTAGGCCACCCATATTAAAATGTATGTTACTATGAAACAATACCTAAAAGATTCTTACTAAATACAATGACAAAGCATTGTAAATAGATGCATAAATATTAAAACTTGTCCAAATGAGCTGTAGGTGTATAGATGTATAATATATTTTGGGATCATTCTAGAATAAATGGAATAAATAAGTGAAACATTTTTATGTTACAGTACAATGAATTAAATAGTGAAATACAAATTGTTATAATAAATATTTTAAATATTTTTTTTTGTTCATACCAGGGGGAAATAATATTTTATCCTTAAAAATCTGCTATGCTTCCTTCTGGTACAGTTTATAGGAAATGTTATTAATCAAAGCCTCCTTCATTCACGCTAATTATAAAACATTTGTACCTGTGCCATCTGAACAATGAGCTAATCAGAGACAGTGTGACAGTGGACTTGTTGGAGTTTTATTTCTGATTCTTTGAAAGTATTAGACATGAATTTTCCTTGTTCTTTCTGTATTGTAAATAAGGATGTAGGAATTATAGGCAAATTGTTTCTTATTTAGTTTGAAAACTGTACCCTCGGGCTATATGAAAATGTACATTATTGATGTAGTGAGTGGGAGAGGTACACAAATTTAGCAAACTAAAACTGAAGGCAGCATTATACTACCATAGGTGTCATGATCCAAATAAGCTAGAATGGTTTGATCTGTCAGATTTAGGCATGCCTCTCAAGTGTACCTCATTGCATGGAATGCTCCTTGTTTGGAGTCTGAAAAAGTTCATGTTCCTTGAAGTTCCACATTGACAGGGTCTGCACACATTTAGTGTTAGCAGCATTTTTACTGATATCAATGGTAAATAGAACTGAATCATATTATTTCATTAAAAGGCTTGTTCTATAAGTAAAAATATCACATTTTAGCCATCATATGAGCTTCCTAGATGAACTTGTTAGTAAGCCATTAGTAAGTGCTCCACATTTTGCCCATTTGTTCCACATTATGAGAGGTAGTGTTCCTCATTTTGAAGATGGAAGGTTGAGAGCTATGGATTTAGGGAACTGCGGTACACACATAGGACAGTCAGGGAAAATAAATAGTAAAACAGAATTGCTTAACAGCACATGCCTGTGATACTTAACAACTTCCATTATTTTGGAAACAGAACAAATCTAGTGATAAAATATACTTCAGCATATTTTTAAAAAAACATAAAGGTTCTAGGGCTCCGCCTTGTGGGTAAATCCTTTTTATTTATTTGTTTATTTATTTATTTATTTATTTATTTTCAAATGCCCTTTCTAACTTTTGCTTGGTGTACAACCTTACTGGAGGTTCTGTGGAAACAGACTCAAGATTCTTAATGTCAGAGTAAAACAATTTGGCACAAATGCACCATAAGGAAGATAAGGGAATAGGTGCTAGGGATGGAAGCTTGAAAAAAAAAGATTTTTCTGCTATTTCTGTGTAAGGTTCTTTTATGTACACCTATATTCATTCAACATTCATTCATTCATTTAACATTTTTATGTCCCCTCTGGACTATTTCCTTGTCAAGGTGAAGAGGCTTGACTATCCCTGTGAAGGTGTGAGCTATACTTTATAATGCCATCCAATATGGGCAGGGCAAGTCATGGCAGTAATGTTTTATTTTATATTTTTATTTCACATATCTTTGTTTTCTTGGGTAGTGCACTGAAGAAAATTGGCCATTTTGCAGGCACGGTCTCTGTGAGTAAATTACAAAGTAAAATACAGAAAGAAAGTACAGTTTAATGTACAAACTGTTATTTAGTGGAAGACTTGCAATGTATTTGGACGGAGTCCTTGCCAACTACTAAGACGTATATATAGACTATCGCTGAAAGTTTAGAGTACAAAAAACATTCCATTAGACTAGAAAACTGTAATATGATACAAGCCATGGGTTGGTTAAGGACATTCTCTAACCAAATGAGATGGATTAATTCAAACGCCAAAATGGAAACTAGTTAGGCTTAACATAGTCAGCAATGGCAGCTAGCCTAGTACTTACTATAGTCCTATGAAAAATTGTGTGTTATGGTTATTCAATTAATGAAATGTTTGATCACAAATTTGACATTTACAATGTGCACAATATACAGTGTTAGTTTTTACAGAAAGAAGAGAATGATTTAGGTAATGGATAGAGAATGGACTGAAAGAGATGGGGCTGAAGTAGATGTTTATGTGTTCTTTTTGAACCCAATAGCATTGGCTTTTCTTTTGTAGATAAGCTGGACTCTGAAGGTATATTTGGAAGGGAGTTCCTTTAGGTCCATGGAGAAAGACTGCCAAAGAATAGGGACTCGAATGGAAAAGGACTGTGTGATTCTACTGAGTATGGCTGTGGGGTGAGAAGAGTGGGAGTTATCTGAGAGTATCCTCTAAGGTTGTAGGAGGTTGTTTTTTCAATATATTTGGCTGTTATGAGGAAAAAGCATTTCAAGATGTAAACATTTGAAGAATTGGATGCCAAGTAACAGCTCTACTCTTTGCTGTATGGGAAGTCAATTTTTAAGGTAAGACACTGATATTCATGGCTAGGTAAGTTAGTAATAAAATGGCAGATTTCATTGGAGTGGTTGGTAGAGTATTTGAGATTTTTAGAGGTGGCTGCAGCTAGTGGGAGGGCCTTGTTCTAGCTGGAATAGGAAGACACCTATGTTGTTAGGTTTATTTTTTACACTCTGACTGTGAAATTACTAACAATTTGGTATGTGTCAACTGTGCTAAAGCAGTTTAATTCCACTTTTCTGCACTTCAGAAAATATATCACAAAGCAGTATGTTTTAGTTCAATCTTTTACAGTTCTGCCCTTCAAAAAAGAGACAGCATCTGAGGCTAAATATGATTTGTTATCAGATGAATCAAGTTGGAAAACCAAAAACAAAAAATAATAATAAAATCAAATAAAAAACATACACACACAAGGTAATTCTATATTGTTCAAGAATATAAGCACTAAAATGTTACTAAGGCGTACAAAATATGTCATTTAAACTTAGATAACTATGTGGCAAATTTTAGTGTTTTGGTGTCCCTTTTTATATAGTTTCTTCCATCTGAAATACTCACATTGCCTCATTTCCATGAGGAATAGAAACGTTTCAAGGTGACTGGCAAAACATGTCATCCTTGACAAATTAAGCCAGCTAAGCTTGTCTTCTTGTTCTCTTTGTCCACAGTCATGTTGTTCCATGTTATACTTGCAGAGATAGTTCACTGAAGTACTCTTCTTATATAAAATGGTAGTTACAATACAAAATGGAAACTGAGGATCCATATTTTATATATATATATATATATATATATATATATATATATACATACACATACAAAATATTTCATATGTGTTTTGCTGTCCTTGCTGGAGTTGAGAGGTAGGGATATATTTTGTTGGCTCAGAAGAGAGAGATTATTTTGTTTTTTGTTTTCTGAATATGGAATTAGAAACTGGGGGTTTGTTCAGGCCAAATCTCAAGATATCTGAAGTCTTTGAATATTTCTGTAATGGTGTTATTGAGGCCTGTGATCTGAATATCATTTAGAGTTTTGCTTTATTAGCCAGAATTGGATTGAAACTGGGTTTATTTATTTATTTATTGGCATTTGACTACTGGGAAAAGGTTGACTGAGTAGAAACCCATTTATTGTGGAGGCCAGGAGAGAAAAGCCCCAAATTATTATAAAACATTTTAAGAATAATAATTATACAATCTTCAAAAAATAAAACAAAACATAATTATAGCAAATTAGACATAATATAAAAAGATCGGTTAAGAATCGATACAAGGTATATGATAATCATTTAATATTTAGAGAAATGTTAGACAGTTTGTAGAGAAATTAAAGGTAAGTTAGTCTAATATAAACAGAAATTGCAGTATGAAGTGAGGGAAAACAAGTGAGAGGCAGGGAAGAGGACTAGATAGCAGTAAGAACGTAAGTGAAAAAGAGAGAGTAAGGAGGTAAAAGGAATGAAAATGTACTTGTTCACATTTAAGGATATAGCTTATCCTGCTTTTGAGCAAGAACAGAGCCAGATTTTAGCTAGGAAGTCTTTCGGAGTGATTTTTGAAAGATGGGAGGGATGGAGGGAATAGACCTATTGGATACAGGTAAGGAGGCCCAGACCTCAGCAACCTTGTATGAGTACAGACAATGCCCAGTAGATTTGCTAGCTTTGTGGACAGGCGGGAGTGTGTGGTCACTGGATCACAAGGACCGAATGGGAACATAGTTGTGTAGAATGTTTTTGGTGCTGGATAGGCAGATAGATGCTGGGCAATTTTATAGGTGGTAAGACGTTGTGTGCATGTTAGTTGATGTGACAGTTCTAACCAATTTGGGCTTTTCAATTCTATACAGTGGTGGGTTCTGAAAGGGCTATGTGCTGCAAATTTAGCAACTTTCTCAAGTTTTAATTTTTATGAAGCCTGGAGGTTAGTAAGAATGGGAGTGCGATAAAGAAGAATGGGGAAGAAATAAGTAGTAGCAAGTGTAGTTTTAATTGTATCAGTGAGAAATTTTTGGCTCTGTAAAACATCTCTAGTTTTTGATGAGCTTTTCTTATGCAATTTTGTATATGCAGGTCAAATGTAAGATTACCATCCACTATCACCTCTAATAGCTTGCTATGAGAAGTGGGTCCCTATTATTTTAACGAACGCAATGAATTGCGAATGCTGTTTAAAGTCAAATGGCATTATGCGAAATGACAAAATACCGAAAGCATGGAACATCGATTTTTTTCCTATTTTGTGTTTTCATTTTTTTTTTTTTTTTTTTATGGATCAGTGATTTTTTTCCCTGGGAAGAAAATCGCTGATCCATGTGTTCGACATTTTGGGTTTTCGGGGATTGTGGGTTGATTATATAGCGGTCGCAAGTCAGTGCATTCACTTATATAATATAGACCCTGAGAAGTGACTTCAATGATTGTATTATTAAGAGAGAGGACTCATTTTTTTTTTCTTGAGAGATGGGTTCATGGAAAAAAGTAGTAGTTTGGTCTTTTTTTTTTTTTTTGGTTGAGAATTAATTGAGAGTTACGAAGCCATGTTTCAGTGGTTGTTAAAGCTTTTTGAGTATTTTATTGGAGGGTACCACATTGTCAGATGTGCAAATGAGAGTGGAATCATCTGTATATTGTATTAGAGTGGCCTATTTTGTGGAAGTATAGAGGGTGTTGGTGAAAATGTTAAAGAGAAGGGGCCTTGTGGTACACCAGTAGTGACTGGGAGGTAAGGAGAGAGCATGGAGTGCCATTTTTACTGACTGATACCTATAGGACAGGTAGCTTTTAGGTTCATAGTTTAGTACTAAGCTAACTGCCCTTGCGAGCCATTTTAAGCCTAGCCAATTATCCCTTGTGAGACTCAAACCCTGCACCTTGTGTTTGTAAGGCAAACATCTTAACCATTAAGCCAGCCTCCCAACCTTTTGAACCACAGACGAGTGGGCTGAGAAAGACCTAGTGAGGACATTTGAAGTAGACGTTGGTTGTGAAAAACTGTGTCAAAGGCTTTACACAAGTTGAGAAATAAGGAGGAGACTAGCTTGCCATTATGTCTAGCTTAATTGACAGTATCTATATAGGTTGGAAGGCCAGGGGTAGTACTATGGGAAGGACAGAAGTCATGCATACTTCCCAACTTGGAAACATCAAAAATCTGCACAAAGACCCATGAAAAATAGATACAATTGACCAAAAATCTGGATGCCAATTAACATAAAATTTGCATACATAACTGTGTAGCCCCCACCCACTCTGATGGAATTGTGGGATGCCAATATTCAAACACAAATTGAAGAACAGACCAAAAATATTAAACACAAAATATAAGTGTTTTATTTATATTAACATCTGAACTTGTATAAAACTAAAATGGAAATTTATTTTATAAAAATAAAATTATCTGCTACACTAATAGTAAATAACAAAATATAACCAGAACAATACCGTTTTATTTATATTAACATTTGAACTTGTAAAAAAATTTTTCAGGCTGTATAAAACTAAATCACATTCTACACAGCTATGTTCCCAGTTAGTCATTGTGATCCAGTGACCAAAAACTCCTCTATCTACAAACCTAGCAAATCTGCTGAATATTATCTGTACTCATACAAGGTTGCTAAGGCCTACAACTCCTTACCTGTATCCATCCGGTCAGTACCCTCCCTCCCATCTTTCAAAACTGCCCTGAAAGACTTCTTAGCTAAAATCTGGTTATGTACTTGCTCAAAACCAAAATAAACTATATCCCTAAATGTGAGCAAGTTCCTTTTCATTCATTATACCTCCTTACTCTCCCTTCTTCAATTTTCTTTACTGCTATTAAAGTCTCTTCCCTGACGTTTTCTCTAAATATAGCAGAAGCCTGTTTCTCCTTCACTTCATATTACAATTTCTGTTTGCATTAGACTAACTTACCTTTAATATCTCTAGAAAATGTCTAAAATTTCTCTAAATATTAAATGATTGTTATATAACTTGCATTGCTTCTTAACCAATGTTTTTATATTATGTCAAATTTGTTATAATTATTTAAATTGCAGATGTTTTTGTTTTATTTCTGAAGATTGTAAAATTATTGTTCTTAAAATGTTTTGTAATAGTTTGGAGTTTTTCTCCCTGGGTCTCAACTGGAAATGGGCTTCTACTCAGTTGGACTTTCCCAGTAATCAAATGTTAATAAACAAATATATAAATAAATAAAAAGCTAACACAAAACTTGTTTTTCTAACAACATTCTAAGTTTATAAGAGCAATATTTAAAATCTCTGCCTATTTTTGGTCTTTGTCCCCCCATTATTTAAGGCTTTATCCAGATTCCTTCTGTTAGGAAGTTGAGAGGTATGCTAGTAATACTGTCCCAGTGTGTAGAGTGTCCAGACACTGGTATAATAGCCAGGTATTTGATAATGTACAACCCTGTGAATCACTCTTTTGTTAATTGCAGTTATTTTTTTGGGATTTTGTCCTTGCTATAAGATGCAGCGATATCAAAATTTATTATACTAAGTATGGGTTTATATGGAGATTAAGTCCCCTCCATGGACGATGATGAGACATTGGCACCACAAAGCTGTGACTTTGTGTTATACTGATTGCCATTCTTTACTGACTAGCACAGACTTTTGATGCAATTTCTTTCTGGCCTCATGCCATGGTTCTTGGTTTCTACTTTGTGTCAAGCAGAGTTGTTACATTGTCCTCTAAAGTCTGCTTAAGCATGTAATGTTTTTTGGTGGTCCTGTTTGTTTCTTCACTGTATTCTTTTTTCCCTTCTTTCCCATTTCAATATGTTGGCCCTATAAACTGAACAAGTATAATCTGCAATGAGACATTCTCTGATATATGCTAGCCTTTAATGCTAGCATAATCTCCATGTTTTAAACGTGGGTTGGGAAAGACAGTGGGTATGGTAAACCCAGTTAATGAAATTCTACACCTACATGTCTCTGAGTTGATAAAGTGACTTAGCAGAAGCCATTCTGCACTTTAGTGAGAGTATCTTGTTGAATGGGCACTGGCTGGTAAAGGTTGGTTGGTCTAGGGCTTGGAGTAAGCAACTTATTGGTTCTTTTGAGCTTTTTTTTTAAGTTGTTTCAGGTTTCAGCCATATAGTACTTAAGCCCTACCTTTCAAAGGGTTTCTGCTTATTCACACTGAGCTGAACAGAGGAGGGGCACTGACCACAACTCTGATCTGTGATATATAACAATAGGTATCCTGTTTTCTTGCTTATTTTTACTCTTTGTTGCTTATTCTTACCATTTATTGAACTTTTTATTGTCTGCTGCCTACTTTTTACTGCATTATATTGCTATAGACTAATCTCTGCACTTTTGTACTGCAATTGTCTGCCTTACTGGGCCTGTTAAATCACTTTTGTTACTGTCTCACTGTTTGTAAAGCCTTTTTAGCTACGTCTCACTGTGTGAAAGGTATTAATTGGAATTTTTCTCCATTTGTTAAGCATCTGTTTGTTGTTCTGATTTTCCTGCCAAGGAGTGTATCATATAACTGATATGTTTGCAGTTAAAAGCATTCTCTAGAGTCTCATTGCTCCTTTTTCTGTTTAAAACTTTCATTAAGTGTCTCACTGCTGTTCTTCTGCTATGATAAACACTTCTGTAGTGTTTTCTGCCTAAAAATAGTGTAGCTAGTAGCTGTGGCATAGTTTCCCACCTTCCCTCCCTATTGTTGTCTTGTTCTTAAACTTGGTGGTTTTGTAGTTGCCCGCCCCAACTGTAAATTTAATCTGGGACACTCCTCTCAGTTCAGTCTGATTAGCTCTTTCTACCTAATATAGAGAACATTTGGGAAGGCCAACCCCCATAGTTTATTAACCTTGAATTATCTTCTGCTCCTACAAAAAAGCACTTTATTCAGCTGCTTTTATGGTATTTGTGTTTCTCCTCCTACTACTACTCTATTACTTCATCTTGCTTTTTCTGCTGCTTGTTCTCTAAAGCATTCAATCGCATCTTTTCTGCTGCATTTATTACTGCTTCTTTTTTAGCCTGCTTAAATTCTGTTATTCTAGCCTCTTAGTTTTGGCTTAAGCACTTGGACTTTAGGCCTACCCCTTAGCTCTCCCTGCCTTCTCTTCCTCAGATTCTGACAAATATGCTAGTGTGGTTGACATGGGCATCCTGAGACAGTGTAGCAACTGCCTTATGTACACGGACAACCATCTACTGCTACCACCTAGGGACACAATTTGTGAGAGATGCAATTACATTAAGGACCTAGAGTCTATGCTCTCTCCCTCACAAGCCAGTACATCTGGCACTGAAAAGGTAGTCAACACAATCACTACACCTCAAACACCACCCCAAAACTACACAACACACCCCTACATATGCGGAGGTTCTCAACAAAAACAAACCCAAACAGAGGAGACCTTGGAGGCAAAAACACACGTGAACTCCACAACCCTCCACACCACTTACCACTCATAGTCCACACACCTGTGTCTTGCAACCACTAAGGCATAACCATAAACCCAACATATTAGTCTTAGGAGACTCCATTGTGAGACACACAGATGTGCCTCTCACCAGGCTGGATAAGGAGAAAGTCACAATTAGTTTGTCAGGTGTCAGAATCCACCATATCACACACACACACACACACACACTCTAGTCTCTCAACAACAGGTACTGTTATGACTCTGTCATAGTCCATGTTACTGTGAACGACTTGAGACATGCCTCCTTGTGACTATATGAAGAGAGACATAATTGAGTTTGCTGAATATGTGTCCCAGGCAGGTATGTCCCTAGCCTTAAGCAGCATTCTACCATCACCCAGAATGATGCCTTAATACAAACAGAAAATGATTGACTTTAACAATTGGCTTAGTTTCTGGTGTCATTCCAAGGGGATCCAGTACCTGACAGCCTGGGAAGATATGATCAACAGACCATAACGCTTTGCTAGAGATGGCCTGCATCTGTCTCACTTGGGCTTCAGGCTTCTTGCAAAGGCCCTTGCCTCCCCATAGTGCCTTTTTTAGGAAAAGCATGAGGTCGATACCACCAACATAAAAATTTCAACAAAATGCAATTTAAAGGTCATGTTGCTAAATGCTAGGAGTTTAAACATGAAACTGCACACATTGCAAGCATTATTAACCCTGGAAGATGCTGACATTTGTGCAGTCGCAGAAACCTGGTTCAAAGCTGTGAGGAGGAGCCCAGCCTTACCTGGTTTCTCATCCTATCATACATTCAGACCCCAAACCATGGGCAGCAAAGGCAAAGGGAGTGGAGTTTCAATATATATTAATGACACCCACACCTCCAGGCTGGTCAAATAGCATGACACACAGGAGACACTCCAGGTGCAGTTAACCATTGACAAGACCTCTATTCAAATCATAGCTAGCTATAGGCCCCCAAATGTGACTCAAGATACCCACTCCACCTATCCAGACCTCTTTGAATCTATCAAGATTCAACCCTTTACCCTGATCCTGGGCGACTCTAACTACCCAACCATAGATTGGAAAAACTACTCATGCCAGAGCACATATGCCCAGAGATTCCTCGATTTTATCAATGCAAATGCCTTGAAACAGCTAGTCAGTACACCCACAAGAGGTGATAATATCTTGGACTTGATATTAACCAACATGAATAACTACTGCAGCACCTCTATAGTGTCATCCTTCCTGGTAAGATCCAATCATAAAGCGGTCACTTTCAAAGTCATCATCTCCCCTGACCCCCCCTCTAAGCTAGGGTCAAACAAAACAACTTCTCCAAAGCTGATTACAACCTCCTGAGGGATGGTATAAACAGATTCACAGCCCCTCTGTATGATTTGGCACCAATGTTCAAATCTACACCAAAGTACTATAAGAGCATTTATATAGATGCATGCAATCAGGAATACTTGACAGGACAAAATCATCCTCCGCAGGGAAGAGTAAACCTGTCTGGTGGACATCTGCAATAAATAAACTATATAACAAAAGGAAAAAAATTGCTGTCCAGGACCAAGAAGGAGCAGGTGCCCAATTGGAAGAAATCTCTCCTTAGCATGAACAAGCAAATAAGAGCATTAGCGAAATCCTCTAAAGCCAACTTTGAGTCAAGATTGGCCACATCTACTAGAGAAAATCATAAGGCCTTCTTCACTTATGTCCACAGGTAGCACTCAGATCTGCTCAGAACTGGTGGTCAAGGACACCACATACACAAATGCTGTAGATAGAGCCAACCTACTGGCTGACAGATTCAGTGGAAACTTCACCCCTCTGTCCTCCCCATCAGTAAATCAGGACATCACCAGTACCTGCCCCCCTCCCTTTATCTCTAGGGGAACAGGTTATCACTGCCCTGTCAAAGGCAAAAAATACAGCTTCCATGGGACCTAATAACATCCCAGTCTGCATCCTACATAAACTCAGGCATAGGCTTGCAGCACCATTAGGCACCCTAGTCAATCAAAGCTTGAGTACCAGCTTTATCTCAGCCGAATGGCTGTCATCCCTTTACACAAAGGTGGAGCGTCCACTGATCTGGGAAATTATAGACCCATCAGCCTAACTAGCCTGATCTGCAAGGCCATGAAACAGATTATCATATACCTCATTAACAGGGACCATGGCAACCTACAAATACTCAACCCCACACAGTTTGGCTTTGTCAAGGGGAGGTCATGTCTGTTTAATCTGGTTGACTTCTTTGAGACAGTCACCAAAGCCATGGATGAGGGGAAGATGGAGCACCTTGACCTGGCCAAAGCCTTTGACACTATTCTTCACTCGAGCATAATAAATAAACTCTCTCAACTGGCATCAATCCATATGTTACCAGATGGGTAGCAAACTGGCTCACTGCTAGAACCCAGCTAATCAAAATAGGGGAAGCCAACTCAAGCAGTACACCTGTAACAAGCAGCGTACCCCAGGGATTGGTCTTGGGGCCTCTGTTATTTGGGATATGCTTCTCTAAGGTGCAGGCCAATACCAGTGGGCTATGGCTGACCAAGTTTGCAAATGATTGCAAGCTGGGGGAAGTCATCAATTCCCCAAGTGATGTGGACGTCCTCCAAGAGGGTCTCACCCAAGCAAATGACTGGTGCCAGAAACATGGCCTCAAGATGAATGCCAAAAAATGCATCATCATCCCCTTTGGGGAGAGTAAAGTCCCCACATATTATCACATTAATAACAATGTCCTAAGCACGCAATCAGTCGCGAGGGATATGGGCACCCAGGTTGATAGCAACCTGACATTTGACCACCATGTTGCTTCTATTGTACAGAACGTTTTCTACATGGCCCACCTCATAAGTAAGGGTATCTCATCCAGGGTCAAGGAGGTCATATCCCCGTATTCTTGCCTCATAAGGCCAATTATTGAGTACAATGCCCCCTTCGGCATGTACCTCGTAAAGCACATGCAGCGGCTGGAGAGACCACAGAGGTTCCTCACCAGGAGAATCCAGGGCCTGAAACAGCTACCCTACACAGATAGGCTGAAAGCTCTGTCCCTCGACTCAGTTTCATACAGAGTCCTCAGAGGTGACCTGTGTGTGGCATACTAAGCAATCTCAGACCCCGCCTTGATCGGACTGCTGCGTATCCGCAAGTTAAGCTCTACTCGAGTAACATCCTCA
>NC_056737.1:192617758-192687358 GCF_019279795.1 Protopterus annectens
CTGGGCTTAACAACTATGTGAATGGTGGTGTCAGGAATCAACACAGAATAAATATAAATATAATTATTTTTTATTTCACAATAAGTTTTTATACATTCAATATTTATATATTTTTACCAGATGAAGTTGTTTAGTTTTTTCAAATTTTTAGATGTGTTTGTTAATTATATTGGGTCATGTGCTATGGGTGAGCCCCATTTAGTTGTTGATTTTATGACTGCTACCATGTTCTGATGAAGGCCAGAGTGGCCAAGAGTGCTTAACAACACTTACTAAACTTGCTGGAATATATTTTCTCCTTTTTGTTAGTTTTTATTGGTTACTCTTTTTGAACAGCCAAATTGCATTATTTGTTTTCAGTGTCTTCTTTCTAGGAGGAGCAAGGCTATTTAGGATATTTAGAAATGTATGGAATTCAATTACAGCACTGTCTAAGGGTAAGATTTTTAGGAAGTTCCAATTAATAGATTATAGTAATGAACATTTCTGGCTTACACTTGGAAAGGTCATATGTTGTTTTATAAGTATGCTGTTTAACTGGATGTATGAGATGTCTAGACATATAAACTGGGAGAGGATCACTGAGAGAGTCTGACATTATACCTGTGGTGGAGTATTTGCAAAGGTCTAATACTAGGATCCAGTCTAAAAGAGAATTTGTTGCCCTGCTATAATGTGTGGGAATATTAATTAGTTATGAGAGACCATATAAGTTCATGCTAGATGTAGGGGAGTTAGAGTATATGTCCTACCAAATGACATTAACATCGCCTAGTAATATTTTTTTCTTGTGGAAATGTTATGGATATCCAATGTAGGATATCTTCCAGCTGAGGTGAGCTGACACAAGGAGGGATATAAAGGACAATAATACATATTTATTTATAACTGTTTATTTTGAGGAAAGCAATAAGAAGCTCTGCTGAACTGAATTTTGGTGTTGATTTGCTGCAGGGGGGAAATGTGGTAGGTACTGGGAAATATTAAAGCAATCCCACCACATCTCCTCTTTATATGAGCATTGCAGATGATATTATATGCAGGAGGTATAAATTTAGAGTCATTTAATGCTGGGTTTAAGCCAAGTTTCAGTTACAGAGAGAACATCAGGCTGATGTTATGTAATCCAGACTCAGCAGTTTTATTTCTTATACTTTTAACAGTTATTGCAGCAAAAATGAGATCACCATAGTTGGGGATTGGCAGTTGGGTTACAAAAGTATGTGGGTGAGAATTATCTTTATATTCATTGCAATAGGTGGGACCAGGATTAGAGTGTATATCTCCTCCTGGAATGATTTAAATATATTTGTGAATTATGCATTCTTGTTTTTGGAGAGGATTCTTTCACTTAATTTTGTTTTGGTTTGAGATGAAGTGCAATTAATTAGCCTATATTTGTTATAAAAGTGAGGGGCAATATTAAATAGGTTTAGTGCAATGTGAGGAGTGTGTAAAGAGGAAGTATGGATAGGTGGTTGGACAGAGTTGGAGAGGTGTTGTGAGATATTATTGAGTCATGGTGGGTTGAAAATTGGCACAGTAGGAGGAGAAGAATAGAGGCTAAGCTGAAGAATAGAGTTTTGTATTTTGTAGATGTCAGGTAATGGGAAAGTAGCAATGAAGAAGAAAACAAGAAGTTGCAGAACAGTAGGAATGTAAGGAAAAGAGAGGTATGAAAGTCTAGAGTATAAAGATGCAGTAAAATAAGAATAAATGAGGGTTTATTTGTGAAAAGAAAAAAGATACAATGAGGAATGGATAGGTACCATTTAGGAGGGTCTTGATTATAAATGGACATAGTGTAAAGCATTATGGCAGGAAGAAAAATAGTTGGGAATGGGGCTAAAAGGTAACTAGAGATTGGGAAGTAGGAAACAAAAAAAACAGAAATGTATGTACAGAAGTAGTAGGGGCAGTCAGAGAGGATTTTGGAGTCACAAGTGAAATATGTGTGTAAGAAGTATAATTAGAGTAAGAGGGGTGGGTGGGCATTGGGGATAGGGTAGGGAGTGAAGTGAAGTGAAGCTAAAAGGCTTTCCACCCTCAGGCCAACTTAGTAAGAGGTTCTTAGAGTGCACAGACTATTTTACAGAAAATTTCAATCACAGAGCCGGCATGTATTTAACTTATTAAAGTTAATACACAGCAAGATTCTTTATAATAAATATGCTTACATCAAACAATGACAGAATTCTCAGTAAGCTTGTAGGTGTAGGGCCTTGTGGCAGAGCTCCTGCAATATTGAGGTCAGATGTAGTGACCACAGGCTCTGAAATGAAAGAAAGAAAAAAAACTCTACTAAGCTGTTAAATTATATTGAGGCAATAAAGGTAGTACTTATTATACAAAAACGAGATGGAGGAAGGACCAGAGTAAGTCAGAGCAAGAGAATGCAAAGAAAATGTAAGGGTAGAGTGATGGTAAGACAGTGTATGAATGAAAGCACAGAGTAGTTTTAGCAGGAAGTATACTGATACAGAACTGCAGTAATGCAGTGTCATTGATAAGCACGATATAACACCATCACTTAGAAAACATTCATGGGATTCACCAGTACATCAAACCAGTGTAATATCTATAGCTATATCTACATTTCTCTCTCTCTCTCTCTCTCTATATATATATATATATACATATATATAGGTATGGTCATACCAGAACACCAGAAACTCACATTACATACATACATATGTGTTAAAGGAAATCACACTCAGCATACATAAAGCTTATCTGATGTGAATGAAAGTGTTATAGATATGACATACTATCAAAGGCTTTTCACTGTTTTACACAGTCTTAGAACAAACAACAATGTAATGACATATGACACATACCTGCTCTATGAAGGAAGATAGTGACTGAGTGGCAGATGAAATAACTCTGAAGGTATATTTAGAAATACATTCTACTACAGTGGCACTCCAACCCTCAGGTCAATTTATAAGTGAGAGCAATCAGTTTATATCCAGAACAATGTAATTAACAAACAGATGTCAGTAAAACAAGTTGTTTGTCATTTTCTGAGACTAAATAACTGGCATATGCAGTATAGTCTATTGGTCAAGCAAAAGGGAATAGTGGCCAACTTAGTAAAAGGTCCTTAGAGTGCACAGACTATTTTACAGAGAATTGCAGTCACAGAGGAGGCATGTTTAACTATTAAAGTTAATACATAGCAAGGTTCTATGTAATGTTGCTTAGTTTATGTGATATATAGCAATATATGTTTGTTGTGTTAATTATAGTGTGATTACTTTTATATGAATGTAAATTTGCGTATGTCACGTGATAATTCAATAAAGGTGTTTAAAAAAACAGCAAGGTTCTTCATGATAAACATGCTTACATTAAACTATGACAAAATTCTCAGTAAGCTTGTAAGTGTAGGGCCTTGTGGCAGAGCTCCTGCAATACTGAGATCAGATGTAATGACCACAAGCTATTAAAGGAGTACCGCACCCACAGACTCAAAAAAACATGTTTAAAACATCATGGGATGATGTTTCCTACACAGCATTCTGGGATTATTTACAGGATTTTAAATATTTTTATATGTAATTCCAGACTCTGACCACCTGGAGGCTGGCATATTGACGTGGTTTGGATAAATCAGGTTGCCATCCAGTATCCCAGAAATCATTGTTTGGCTCAAAAATGTTACATCATGCAGGCCTCCGTTTGCCTAAAGTTCCTGTCACTTCATAGATGTTGCATGCGTACAAAGTACTGAGTAAAATAGAACAGTGTAAGTAACATTCCCTGCTGCTGAATGACTACTTAAAACAGAAACAGTGCAAATGCCACAGAACACACTCAAAGTGCTGTTTACTGCTGCCTTTTTTTTCTAATTTAGTTTAAATGACACTAATTTGTGAGACAATGAATTCCAGTCCATTTACTTCTCCCCTCCCCCATAACACTTACCTTCCCTAGCTGTCAAAGTCCTGAGGGTAATTTGACCTGGTAATTCCATTGATTGGCAGATCTCAGCAGGGTGCTTGACTCATGTAATTTAATCTTTGCTCTAGCATTTCCTTTGTTAGAGGGGACATTTTTTGCTGCACTATAGCCATGGCCTTACTTGACTGCAATCACATCCAGTAAGGTCTTGCACCAAGGAGCTAAAGAATAAAACATGTATATTATTAACCAGTTTAGATATTCATTAATTTAAGTGTTAAGGTATCACTTCATGCTTCCACCTTGTTAAAATTGAGATTTACATGTGCAAAGTGTGTTGGTATGCAGTGTTTGCCTTCATATGTTTTTACTCCACTGGTTGGTTTGCAAAAAAAAAAACTTTTGCAGTGTCCTTGGATTTGTCTTTGTACATACAAACCACATTGCTATATTTTCCCCTTCCTTTTTCTTGTGTCCAGAAGTCACATATAACAAAGTAAATGTTTTATTGATTTTTTTTAAATAAAGGACATCAAGGTTAACTTACCTTGAATCAGATAATGGATGCCACTGCAAAGAATCACTGTTGAAATATTTGTGCATGGACAAAATCCCTTACTAAATCTATTTGCCAGCCTCCAGTTCAATTGGTGCTATGGCTTTAATATACTGGTGTGTTTGCTAATGCCTTCCAAATATCTCCACCATTACATACCACTTTTGCAGTGTAGTAACCACCCAACATGCCCATACACCTTTAGCCATCAATATGCAGCTACTCCTGTTCATGTGAGTATGTGAATTAATTTTCAGACTTAAGGTGTGGAAGCTGCACTAAATAATTCTAGATGCTTGTTCAGGTTTCACATAGTGCTTGCTTAGAGCTACTCTCATGTTAAGCCACTATGAATATGTTGCACTGTCACCTCTGATACCAGGGTAATGTTTTAATCTTTCTATTCCTGCACTGCACACTAGCAGTATCTGGTGCAAATACAACAGAGAAGTATGCAAGTGATACACCACCTAAGCATCATTTGCCGTGCAGAATGTACAAGTATGCATACCGAATTTCTGTGTTTCCAAACATCAGTGTTACTACACTACTACTGAATAAAATGAACAGCATTCAGGCTGGGGAAGGACACGGGAGCCATGACATCACAGAATGGGTGGGTCTTATTATTTTAGTTAGAATCAGATGACAGCTGTGGTGATGTCACTTTGGGGGAGGGAATTGATAAAAAAAAAAAAAGTACCTGCACTGCCTAGCCGCGATGATGTCAGTAATTGGGTGACTCCAGCAAGCTTTATTCAAATGTGATAGAATCATTTTGTAAGTGAAACCATCACAGTATGAGAAGGTAGGCTTCTGTTACAGAAGTAAGGGGAAGTATAAAAATTGTAAATGCTTTATTGTTGTTGCTTTACAGAGGACAATGTAAATAGGGAGGAAAAGGGCCGTGAAGTTGAGGAATACATTAGAGAAACCTGTTGTACTCCTTTAAACAATGATAAAATTCTCAGTAAGCTTGTAGATGTAGGGCTTTCTGGCAGATCTCCTGCAATATCAAGGTCAGATGTAGTGACCGCAGGGTCTGCTCTGTCAAGGAAGATAGTGACGAAGTGTCAGAGGACATAACTCTGAGGGTATATTTAGCAATACATTCTACTACAGTGACACTCCTACCCTCAGGTTTGCATTTCCATGTGATGTTGACTGGATCAGGATTGTGATCTGAATGCATTTTGGAGTTTTGCTTAGTTTTTGATGAGATCTAAATTTTAAGCAAGAATTTATGCTTTCTTAACAATTGTTGGAGAGATTATGAATCAAATTGAAGCTGGCTTTGTATTTCTATGTGATGTTGACTGGATCAATAAATTACCATCTCATCTGCATTTTGTATAATTGGTTTGTATGGTAGTTTGTAAGGCAGTTTGTTAATAAAGAGGAGAGGAGAGAGAGAAAAGAGAACAGAAGAGAATGATGTTACTTCCATCATATGTTCCTAGCCTATAATAGTCCCTGTCTGTTTAATGTCATTAGCAATAATACCCCATGATTCCCCTAAATAAACAGTTGACCATATTCCCTTTTACTTTAAAGTAATTGCTAGCAAAATTATAGTTATTCACTTTAAATACAACACATATTATGTTACTTATACCCCCAGGCACTTAATAGTAAGCTAATCTTCTCTCAAAACTGCTGGCACATATCTTCAACTTATCCCTCTCTAAGATATCATACTTAGCTTCAAACATGAACTACCATCTAGTTACCTAACACCTCTTATTCCATGATTCCTAATGATTTCTGGCCTACAGCAAACATTTGCCCATTTGTGAAAGCATTCAAAAATATTTACAATCCAAGACATAAATGTATTCTGATGTTTGATCTGCTTACAGACAGACAACATGGTTCTCAACTGAAGTACAGCATCCAAACAGTTATCTTTGCTCTTGGCTCTGAAATGTTTGCTAAACATAGTCATTTTTCTAGACCTCAAAAGGGTATTTGAAACCATGAATCATAGCGTTTTAGTAAATGAACTCACTGATTATGATTTCCCATCTGAGGTAACTCAGCGGTTTAGGGATTACTTAGAAGTGTTATAACTTTTCTCGTTTCTTATCAAAACATCTATTTTTTCTCTGACTCAGTAATGACCAGGGTGCCTCATGGTACTGTTCTGGGACCCCGCTCTCTTCATTATATATAAACAGCCTTCCATGAGACTTGCCATTCCTAAATATAACTCTTTATTCAGATGATGTTGTCTTTAGTTTTGCTCAAAAATCTGTTTTAAAGCTTACCATTTCACTGCAATGTGACATCATTATTTCAGAATTATTAAAATTAAAAAATTCACTGTCATGTTTTTGGTATAGCAAGGAGATTAGCCAACATTGGTAGCCCTTGTTCTTTCCAGTCCTTCTGGAACAATCCAAACAGAACTGGAATCCTGGTCTGGCTGCTTTTTTTTTGTTTTAAACCTTCTGGGAATTAAATTGGGAAAGTCCCACTAGAATGGGAGCATCTTTTCAGGGGCGATCTGAGGTAATATTCCTACTGATTAGTGCTAGAACATATGAATTAAAGCTGAAAGTTTGTTCATCTGCTGGGATGTTTAGAGGTGAAAGGAAAGGCTGATGCTTTAATTAACTCTACACTACCTAAATTTGTTATTTAACAAGTATGAACCAAGTTTAAGTGAGTTAGATCATTAACACAATTGTTCCTGATTTTGGACTTTTGGCCGCCCCATTATTCTTGGCTTTGTCCTTCATTCTTGAATAAATTGAAACCTATGGAGATAGCAAGAATAAACATTAACATCTTGAGAATTACAGAACTTAAATGGACTGTAATGAGTCTTTTTACATCAGATACTCATCAGCTCTGCCTTTGTAGACAAAAATCCTGTAGATGAAGTGGACCAAACTTCATAGTCAACAAAAAGTGGTCAAAATCAGTGGATGATCACAACACAAAAAATGAGATTGCATGACAAGCCAAAGTACATTCTCCAATAGTATATGCTGAAAGGAAAACAATCAACCTGTTTAATGAGGATCTGCATCACCTTCTGGATATAACAACAACAACAAAAATATTACAATCATTACAGGTGACTGGAATGCTAAAGGCGGTAGTCAAAGGACAAATGCAATAATGTGCTTGTCTAGCCTTAATGTACAAAATGAACTGGGACATCAGTTAGTACAGTTTTGTAAAGATAATTCGCAGGCCATAGAATACCCTCTTTTAACAGTATAAAAGATGGATTTATCTATGGATATCAAAGCTGACATTATACATGGATATAGCTAGATGATCAATACCAATATTAGACTGACTAAATGCTTTGCAGGCAGAGATAGAAGAACTTCAGTTATACAGTCAGCAAAAAAACAAAGCCTGGAGTGGACTATAGCTTGGACCACTAGCTTCTCAATACAATGTTTTGAATCAAATAAAAAAAATGAAATATATTCCATACCACCTAGATATGAGCTCAACAATATTCCAAATTAATATGTGGTAGAGGTGAAGAAAAGATTTCAAAGATAAAAGATTAGATTTGTTGGATAGAATGACTGAAAAACAATGGAAGAGTGTGATATTTTTGCAGGAGCTGGCAACAACAAAAAAATCAAAACAGAAAGAAGATTAAAAAGGCAAAATGACAGAAAAGAAGAGCAAAATGCAATAGTGAATACAGAGTTTCATAGAATAGCGAGGAGAGATGACGGGAATATTTAAATAAACAGTGCAACGTAGTGGAAAGAGACAACAGAAAGAGAAAGTCAAGAGGTCTGTTGAAAACATCTTGTGATACAAAAGGCAACCTCCATGTACAAAAGACTTAGCAGATATAGAAAAAATTAAGAAGAGATGGAAGGAATATACAGAGGGACAATATAACATCAATGATACATACAATGTCATGTTCTTAGATTTAGAGGCAGATATCCTGGAGAGTGAAGTTAAATTGTCCATATAAAACATTGCTAAAAAGAAAGCTGTAGGAAATTGTAAGACATTATACATTTCCAGCTGAATTGTTTAAATTCTTTGCAAAACAATGCTGTTATGGTGTTGCTCATATTAGTGTTAGTATTTATTTATTTACATTTATTTATTAGAATTTGTTTACCAGGATAGTCAAGACTGACAGAAAGTTACCCCTTTTCAGTGAAAGCCTGGGAAAAAACAAAAGATCTGAAAAAATTCCAAAACTGGATAAAGAACATAGTAAACAGAGATACACAAGTTATTGACAAATGTACAAAATTTAAAAAGAGTATTATTAAGTTTGTGTCTGTTTGTGTCTTTCGGCTTTTCCCGGTTAGGGGTCGCCACAGTGGAACTCCGGTCCGCTAATGATTGGCAGTTGATTTTTACATACCGACTTGCCAGGCCTGATGCACAACCTTCAACGAACGTACGCCCATTCACGCATGTCTCCACGCAGAAGACGCTCTAGCTGAGAATCGAACCGGACAGCGTCTTACTGTGAGTCGACAACGCTACCGCAGCATCACCACCACGGGTACAAAAAGAGTATTATTAAGTAATAACAGCATAATGTAAAGAGCTAAGAATCATATCTGGAAATGAACTTGGTAGGAGAGAAAAGGAGGAACTGGAGAATTAGTACTACGAGGAGAGACAGCATGTTTTAGGATAGGTAGAAAGAAGAAGTAGAGGGAGAGGATAAGGAGGAGATTTTGGACCAATAACTGAGGATGTAGTGCTTGGAAAAAATAATAGAAGGTAAGGGGCAGGACATTTATCATCCCAGAGTTGTGCATATACAGACCCAAGTATCTTTTGGGTATTCTGTTGTCTGTGCTTTAAAAAAGCTGGTGTTTACTGTGTTTTTTTAGACAGGAAGGCAGTTTCAAATGTTAGCCAGTTAAGAGGAATATAAAGAGCTGTCAGCTGAGTTGTTAGCTTTTGTAATAGTTAATTACATTTTGTCAGTGGATCTCAGGTGTGTTCTTGGGTTATCAAATTAAAGAATGTTTTTCAAACTGGGGAATTTGTGAGGTAATAGATGACTTTATGGAAAGTGACTAGATGGAAAAGTGTAAGGCAATGGCTTAGCTCTAACTACTGAAGTTTTCTAGGGCCAGACAGTGACATGTCATATAATGATGATTGGTGACAAATTTTGCCAGCTTATTGTAACACTGAGTAAGATTTGAGTGGATTGTAGGTTAATCTAGATGGAACAGTGTAAAGGTGTGCATGAATGAGAAGAGATTGAGCAATACTTTTTCTGTTGTTATCTGTGAGATACTGTTTGACTCTACAAAGTGTATGAAAAGATATTTTGGTGGCTGTTTTTACTGCATGTTTTATGTGCTGATCAAATTTTAAACTCATTTCAGTAGTGACTCCTAGAAGCTTAGTCTGACTTAGTAGTTCTGTGTTGGTGTTGTTAGAGGAAGTGATTTTGAAATTATTTTGTAGTCAGTTGAATGCTTTTGTGGTAAATATGATTAGTTTTGATTTTTTAGGGTTAAGGAGCAGCTGTGTATCAGACAGCCAGGTTTCTATGGTGGAAAAAGACTCTTGGGTAAATATTTATTTATTTATTTATTTACTTTTGTTTACTAGGATAGTCTGACTGGGTGGAAGCCCATTTTCAGTGGAGGCCCAGGGAGAAATGCTCCAGAAACAATTGATAAAAATGTTTACAAAATTGTGCAGAAAAAACATACAAAATTCTTTACAAAATTTTACAGAAAACAAAGCTTACAATGTTTCATAAAAACATAATACAAGGAACAGACATGGTATATGAAAAATGTCAATATGAAACACCAAAAAAACATGAAATGTGCACAAAGAATGTAAAAGTTAGTATATTTGTGGTAAAATAGCAGTTAGTACAAGAAAAATAGTGAGTTGCACCAGAGAAAAGTATTGAATAAGGTCACAGTTTATTCCTATAGTCATTTGGAAAATAGGATCGTGTGCATGTAAAAGGACTATAGGAAGGGGAGGGAAACTTGGTAAGGATGAATGTATTGCATAGCGATAGTAGGATAGGGAGGAAAGTTGAGGAGATATAAGGGAGAGAGGGATTAGAGAGCTGAGGTGAAGGAAGATACGAGAGGGAAGGAGAAGAGAGTAGGGGATATAAATAGGACAAAGAGTAGATATACAGTAAGCAGATGAGCAGAAATAGGGATTTGAGTGTGAGAGATGAAAGAAAGAGCAGGTGGAAGTTATTTACCAGGACAGGAGCAAGAGCAGATCCAGTTGTTTCCTAGGAAGTCTTTTAGGCATTTTCCTTTATTGCTGGATTTGAAGACTTGCAATAAAGATTTGTTGGAGGATCAGAAATAATGTTTTTTAGTGTAGGGCTGAAGGATGAGTTGAAGGGAAGGTGTTTTATCAGGTTGGTATACGAGATGATGTGCAAAGGTAAGTTTAGTGTATGGGGGAATTCTTGCCATTTCAGTTGCTGTAAGGCAGAGCAGTGGTGAGTTCTGTATGGTGAATTAGTGGCGAATTTTGCAATTTTATTGTAGCAGGAATCAAGCTTAGATCAGTTTTGCTTAGGTTTATTAAGATGGGAGAGGCATATAATAGGATGGAGAGAAGATGGGTTCTAGCTATGTCTTGTCTAGTGCTATTAGTAAGGAAAGGCTTGACTCTATATAGAGAACCTAGTTTAATATCTGTTTTCTTGATGGTCTATACTAGGTGTAAGTTGAGTTTTAGGTTGTTATCTATTAGAATGCCAAGTAATTTTGTATGGGTTACAGCTGATATTATGGTGTTGTTGGATGAATGTATTTGGAATGGGGTAGAGGGGGGTCACGTGATTTAGTGGGGTAAAAGACCATCACTTTGTTCTTGGAAGGGTTCAGTATCAGTTGTGATGCATATAACCATGATTTGACAGATATGAAGGACTGCTGAGTTGTGCAAACAAGTTGATTTAGGGAAGGAGCAGCACAACTAAAAGTTGAGTCATCGGCATGTTGGATAATGGAGGATAACAGGGGAATGAAGACTGGAGTCGGTTAGTGAAAACGCTAAAGAGAAGAGGACCAAGAATAGAACCTCGAGGAACATCCAAGATGACAGGTAACAGTGGAGAGAGATCCTGTTGCCATTCAACTGCTTGCTGTCAGTCTGATAGGTAGCTGTGGAACCAAAATAGAATAGAGGGGCTGAGTTTTACTGTTGCTAGTTCATCAAAAAGTTTCTGGTGTGAAACTGTGGCAAAGAATTTTCAGAGATCTAAGAAGACGGAGGAAACAAATTGTCCATTATTTATGTGTTGGTCAGTGGTGTTGGTTAAGCTTAATAGGGCAGTTGTGGTACTGTGGTGTGGATGGAACCCATGTTGTGTGTTATCTAAGAGATTCTTGGATAGTAAGTAGGTTAAAAGCTGCATGTGGATGCATTTTTAGAGAATTTTGGAGGGGGGGGGGTAAGATGGCAATGGGTCTGTAGTTAAAAAACTCAGTGGAGATACCTCCTTTGCCCAGTGGAATAATATAATAATTTTCCAACTTGTAGGGGTATACTGTTCTGAGATGGAGCAGTTAATCAGAATAGTTACAGGATAGGTAATAGCAGTAGCAGCTATTTTTACGAGGTAGGTTATCAGTTGCAAGGGTTGTGGGTTTTAGTTTAGAGAGTAGTTTTTATGGTGAAAGTGCAGACAGGTTTAAAGGAAAAGTAGTCATTGGTATAGTTGAGTAAAGTGAGGATAGTTGCTGGGATATTGTTAAGAGAGTTGGTGAGAAAGTAAGGAATTAGTAAAGAAAGTATTAAATTGTGCAGCAATGCTGTCAGTGCTTGTGGTGGTAGAGGGGGGTAGGGGAGGATGAGATATCAGGATGGAGGAGTTTTTTTATTGTGGACCAGAATTTTTTGAGATTGTAGTTTTGACATTGTGAAGTAGTATAGTAAGCTTTTTTTTATTGAGCTTGATTTGAGATTTGGCTTTATTATGAAGTTGTTTGTAAGGTCAAGAATAGCTTGACTGCCATTAGAAATACAGGGTGACCAGGAATTTTTTCTTTGTTTTAATCAATTTTTGGTATCTTTTGATAGTTGTGGAGCACAGTGAGATTTTATTCTGGCAGTTCTACGGAGAGCCATTGAATCTAGAGCTTCGATGAAGATGGTATTAAAGTAGTCTACAGCAGAGTTGAGGGGAATAGTTTTGAGGGGGGATCAGTCACAGAGATGTAGAAGTGAAAGGAAGATTTGAGTACTGAAGTTCTTTTTGTTGCAAATTAGGTGGACACAGGGTTGTCTGGAAGGATTAATATGGCATCTGAGTAAGTAAGTGGGGAGATGGTCGCTAATGCCATCAGGATAGCAATCAAATTGGAAGGCTAGGAAAAGTTTATTGGTGAGGATCTAATCAAATATTGATTGCTTCTTGGTGGATTTGTCTACTCTAATGGTGGAATGTATAACCTGTGAAAAAACATGTAAACTGATGAAATTTGTGGGGGTATCTGAGTTATAAGATAACCAATCAGTGTTGAGGTCACCCATAATGATTTTTTTCTTGTGTGAAAGATAAGGATATCCAGAGTAGTATGTCCTTAATAGTGTTGTGGTTGTTCTCTGGGGGAAAATAAATGGCAATTATTATGATATGTATGTTTGCATTCATTTTGAGTTTAGTGCATAATATTTCAGCATTGCTAAGTGGGGGGGGTTGTGTGGATTAATAAGTTTGAGTTTTAGGTTTTGTTTGTACATTATAGCTACTCCTCCTCCCCGTTCGTTCTTTTTATCACATCTTGTACATTATAGCCTGGAGAGAGAATTTCATTGCTGTTAATATCTGGCTTTAACTAGGTTTTGGTTAGAACAGTGATATCAGGGTTATAAAGGAATAAAATGGCGTGGAAATCCTGGACTTTGTTATCTATGCTTCTTAGGTTCATGTTGACTAGCAGAAGGTTTGAGTCTTTGTGGGGGTAGGGATTCCATTAGAAGGCAGAGGGGAGGGAGGGGTGGGTGTTGGAAGAGACTGGATGGGGCCTGGATTTGGGTGAACATCTCCACTAAGTGTTAGGTGTAAAGTGAAGCTAATTGCGTTTTAGTGAGTTTAGATAGAAGACTATTATATCTAAGCACTATATGGGATTTGGAATTTAGTTGAAGATACTTGTATGGGTAGTAACCTGTGTAAGTAGTGTTATTGAGGTGAGGAGCAATTATTATGTTAGTATGTAGTGTTTGATGGAATAGTGGACTAGTAGTGGTGTGGGAGGTATAGAAGTTGTGTATCTGGAACTGGTGGGATGTAAGATAGTTGGTGAATAAGAGGAGGGTGAGGTTAAGGGTGTGTAGTGATATAAGTTGAAGGCATAAGATGTGGGAAGTAGACATTGTAATGGAAGAAAAGGGGGGTAATATGTGGAGAGTTAAAAGGGAAATAAATACAGTAGTAAAGGTAATGTTGAAAGGGAGAGTTAGGCTGAGAGAACAGGTAAGAAAAGAGAGAGTAGATGTGCTGATAGAGTGTGGTTGTGAGTAGTGAAAGGTAGGAGAAAAAGGAAATCTATCTGTGCTTTTAGCATAACAGATTACTGTGTCAGCTGTGTACTATATGATAGTTGCTTGTTTAGAAGTCAAGTAAAGATCATTAATGAATATATTGACAATAGGGGACCAAAAATGGATCCTTTAGGGATACCCATTGTAATGGGAAGAAAAGAGGAGATGCCATTTTACTGCCAGCTGCATATGTGAGAGGTAGCTGGAGAACCAAAATAGTGAAGTTTCATGTATTCCTAGGCAAGCTAGTTTTTGAAGCAATATCTGTTGAGATACCATGTCAAAAGCTTTCAATAAATTTAGGAAAAGTGATGAGACTAAGTACCTGTAGTTTCAATATTGATTAGCAGATGATATAAAACTAAGAAGACCTGTAACATGTACTATGAAAAGGATGGAAACCATGTCATATAGGGGAAAGGAGGCAGATGTCAGTGATAAAGCTAAGATGCTGAGACTGGAGACACTATGGCTATAGGCCTGAAATCTGAGAGCTCATCTGAGTTTCTACCTTTATGAAGAGGATATAACACCTTTTCCACAGGGTGGGGACATAGCTTTCAGTGGTCGAGTGATTTATCTGGATAGAGACAGGAAAAGCTAGGGCATAAGCAGTGATGTTTAAGTACTCAAATAGTATGTTATCAGGGGAAAGTGTGGTAGGTTTTAAGTTAATAATAGTTTTTTGATTGTAGAAACTGAGACTGTTTTTAGGGGCTAATAAGGGAGGAACCTGTGTCTACCTGTGTTGTGGGTTGAATAAGAGAGGTGGGTATTGAATTCACTGGCTATGCTGTCAGTTTCATGCGTTGAGCAAAACCATATAGATTAATGACATTAGAAGGATTGCTACTGTCAATAGTTTGCCAATCAATATTCTGGTCTCCTAAAATGATTGGCTCAAGTGAGATGTGGTTTGATTCCTAAAACATAAGTTCTGTAGCAGTAACTGTATTATTTCCTGGGGGCAAGTAAGCTCCCATAATGCAAAGGCTTTTGCGAACATTAATTTGCAAGGATGCTATAATAATTTCAGCACTGAGGAGTGGAGGCAGTTTTATATGAGATCAAGAGAAGTTTACACTATTCTTACAGATAATGGGCACCCCACACCTTTGCCAGGGGTTCTGTCTAGTCTTAAGATGTTATATTCCTGCTGTAAGATTTCTTCCTCTTTTATTTCTTGTTTAAGACAAGTTTCTGTGATTACTAGTCTATCTGGGAAGTAGTAGGATACCCAGGCATGCACATTAATAAGTTTATGTCATATACTTCTAAGGCTAGCCATGCATGATAGAGACTGTATGACTTTTGAGTGATGACTATTCTTTGATGTGGCAGATTTATTTTCTTGAGTGGTTGCAGGACTTCTCTTCAAGTGAAAAGGCAGTAGGGAGTATCATAAGGGTATTTGAATTTTAGATTTTGTCTAGGGGAGGGATTATTGATTATATTGTTGTGGGTGTAATACTTCCCTTTAAAGAGGTGGACAGTAGCAAAGGAGAGGAGACTAGGGGGTATTAGTAGTTGGAGATATGTAGTGTTTGGGTGATGAGTAGGATGAGTATGGAGAGTTGTGTATAGAGACAGGTATTGGTAAGATGTAAGGTAGGCAAGAGATGTGACAGATGATAATAATACAATTGTGTACAATAGTAGGATTATAGATGTGAAGTAATTAAGAATAAAACTGAAGGAGTTGAGAGAGGAGGAGGAGAGAATCTGAAGAATAAAAAGAAAATAGATGTTAAAACTACAGTGTAGTTAGAAGGGGGTGATGTGAAGGTAAGAAGAAAAATAATCGATAAAACTACGGAGCAGATTGAGGGTAATACTGGGAGAATAAAGTTGGGTGGGTGCGTGAGAGAAAAAGGAGGAGAGTGTTAGAAGGCAGGGGGAGGGTAAGAGAGGAAAAAAGAGGGAGGTTTGGCTGTAAGTCTGATTGACTGGGGTATTACAGATGTGAGGAAACATGACTGGGGTATGTCTGTAGTTATGCGCATGCCTTTAAGAGGGGGAGGGAAGTAGGTGGAGTTCTGGTTGGAGAACAGGTCCCATAATAAATGTATTGGAATGGGGGATAGCTGGGGAATTTGGGATGGGAGTGGAGCATAGCAGGGAACAACACCCACACCAGCAGATGGCAATCACTGTGGGTGTACTCAGTGTGTGGAATATAGAGGCTGTGAGTTATCAGACAGGTAATTACTGTATAAGTTGCTTCTTCACTTAAAATGTATTTAAAATAAAAAAAACACTGCTTTAAAAAAACACTGCTTAGAACAGAGTACATTTGTAGATCTGCAACCAGAGGATGTTGCTGCTCAGTGGTGCACTTTATTATGTAAAACTGTATTATTATCTCAGATTATTGTGGGGGTGGGGAGCATGGATGCTCATAAGGGCTGTGGAATTTATTATTTATTTATCAACATTTCTTTATTGAGAAAGTTTAACTGAGCAGTGCCCTTTTTCTGTGGAGGCCTGGAAAAACACCATTATATAGACATCACAGATATTTTCATTATTTCAGAATTTACAATCAGTTTCATTCATGAGCAGCACATCCATTCTTCAGACATCCTTGACATCAGGTACATAATTTACAAATAGGTTTTATTAAAAGTAACAGTTGCATGACTTGCTTGTGAATATTTTTTCTAATTCAGGGAGGTATATGCAGTACAATATCAGTATGCATAGATTGTCAACGTTTAATGTAAGAATATTTGTTACTATAAACACTTGTCCAAAATCTCAGACATAGAAAGATAAAAGAGCTAGAACAGCCCAGAGAAAGGAAGGAGGGGCATAAAGAAGAGGAGATGATAAAGGAGAGCATAGTTGTGGTAATAGTACATTAAATTTTGTGCAGCACAGAGTTATGGCACAAATTCATATAGTTATAATTGTACTAGTTAACCAGGGTTACTGCAGGTGCAGAGTCATTTATCTGTCATGTGCTGTTTAGCTGGCATTTAAAGTCTTTCACGTTGCAGAGTGTTCTTAAGTGGAATGGGATAGTATTCTAGATATTAGCAAAGCAGCGTGAATACAGGGAGTATGCTGAATTGTTGTTGGGTTTAGTTATGGAGAGTAACGATTTTCCAGTGGAGTGTAGAGGTCTCTTATTAGTGTAAAGCTGAATGATGGAGTGAAGCAACTGGAATTTTTCAGGGTTGTGAAGTAGTATTAAGGTTGCACTTATCTGTGAATATAATAGAGAATTATTTAGTTTGAACCAGTTTAGTTGTTTTAGAAAGAGGCAGTAATGTGATTTATATTGTTGGTTGGTTGTAAGTTTGGCTACTTTATTGTAGCATTGTGTAGTCTGGCTGATAGAGAGGAGATGAAATTGGTTAGGATAGGATAGGCATATAATAGGGAGAGTAGTAGAAAACAAGTGACTATGTTTCATCTAGCAGTCAGTAAGATAGTGTTTTACAGTACAGAGACAGCCCAGCTTTTGGTGTGTCTTCTTTATGGCTTGCTGAAGGTGGAAATCAAAATTCAGGTGATCATCCATAATCACACCTAGTAGTTTGGTGTGGGATTCCAGTTCTATATTGGTCTTGTTGGAAGACAGTTAGTTTTTGGGAGGACAGAGAGAACTGGATGATGAAAAGTAGTAGTTGTTTAGTTTTCTTTTTTTTTGGATTCAGGAGGAGTTGCAAGTTGTTGAGCCATGCTTCGATGGAGGAGAAGGATTTCTGGGTGAGTGTTTGGAGTGTGGGCATTGCCCTAGCAGCACATATATGAGTGGAGTCATTGGTATGTTGTACTATGGTGGTCTCTTTGGCTTCTGTGTTTAGGTTGTTGATAGAGAAATAAGTTAAACAGTAGTGGTCTTAGGATGGAGCCATGTGGGTCTCTGATGGATATATGTAGGAAATAGGAGAAATCACTGTTTGGGACATAGTGAAGTAACAAAAACAACCTGTTAAGTGAGGAGGGTGACAGCCCATAGGAAGAGAGTTTAGTTAGGAGAATTTGATGATTGACTGTGTCAAATGCCTTGGATAAATCCAGAAATAGGGCTGAGGTTAGCAGACCTGAATTTCCATTGAGGTGTATCAGTGATCCTTAGAAGGGCAGCATTTGTACTGTGACTGGGTTTGAAGTTTTGCTGTAAGGGAGAAAGCAGGGTATGAGAAGTAATATATGTAGTACATTGAGAATGACTACATCTTTGCAAGATTTTGGATAAGGGTGATAGAATTGTGATTGGGCTATAGCTTGTGAGCTTGGTTGATGAGCTACATTTATGGAGAGGTATTATATAGGACTTTTTTATAAGGTGGGAATATGTTTTACTTGTATAGAGTGGTTTATTAGGATCGAGACTGGATATACAAGGCTATCTGCAGTGAGTTTGAGGTATTCAGATGTAAGTTGGTCATAGGTAGTGGTTGTCATCTTAAGGGTACATAGGTATTTTTTAGATGTAGAAGTTGGCACTGGAGTGAGTGAAAAGGTCTGTTGTGGCTTCTATTATTGGACTGGGATGTCTGAATTTGTAGTAGTTTTGTATTGTAGGAGGGAGGTTTGTGAGTTAAACTGTGAAGCAATGCTTTGGGAGTTATTCATCGAGAATGAGTTGATTTTCCAGGACTGAGCAATATACTTATGGAATTCCAGCAGATATTTGGATTGTTTGATGATTAATTTTGGGTGTTACTATAATAAGATTTTTGTCCTGTTTTATGCATTGTTTGCTATGGTTCCTTAACTGGCTATATTGTTGCAGGGATGTTTGAGACTTGGTTTGTAGCCATGACTTCCAGGCTTTATCTTTAAGTTGCATGAGTTGCTTTGTTTTTATACTTAACCAACAGCCTGGTTTGTTTCTAACTGTTTTGGTTCTTAATGGTGCTTGCTCTTTCGGGATATTTAGAAATATTGTATTGAATGTGTATACTACTTCATCAAGGAGAAGAGTTTTATGTGGAGCCCAGTTGATGTGGAGCAGGCTGGAAGTTAAAGGTTCTTTATTGAGGTTACTGCAGCTGCTGACTGTTATAGTGATGAACCTTGTGGGGCTGTCAGTGGTGTCTGATTATGTAATTTATCAGGTAGTCACTTAGAGTCACTTAATCTATTGGGTAGGGTGCCACTTATGGCAACATTGTTTGCATAGATATTAGAAGTCAGTCTAAAATGGATTCTTTAGATGTGGCCTTGTTAATTCTAGTTAGAGACTTGAGCAGTTGAAGGAAGTTGTATAGCCTAAATGAATTTGTTGGGTTTTCTAGGACAATCTTTGGCTAGTCTATGATAACATCTCCTAGCAAGATGGTTTCCAGTCTTTTTCTTTTTCAAATAATTTTTATTCTTTTATGCACAAAGAAATAACAATAAACAATGCAAATACAATTAAAATATGCAACAAAACTTTGTACAGAGCTGAGAGGATATATAACAGATTGCACTCATATCACTGAATAATTAAGTGAAAAGTACAAATGAGATAATAAAAAAGAAAAAGAGAACATAAAACTATCTACAATGAAGCTACCAATGTGTCAAACTATGTGGTAAAACTACATTAATGAACAACTTAGCTCTGTGAGTTACCAGAGTAAATGTATCTAAAATAATAGGACCTTTATTATGCCTAGTCTTTTAGAACCTGGTTATGTAAAGATTTCCAGAGTTTCTGATAATATATTCTTTTCTTAGGACCTCTGATAATACATTTTTGTGATGAAATATATTTGAGTGCCATTTCCCTAAAACCATCCCGGCTGAGTTTAGTATGATCTAGCCAATTTTTAGTGATATAAAGTTTAGTTAGCGTGCAAAGTACAATTAAAATATGTCGTTTGATTTTAGATAGTAGCGGGTTCGAGATTTGGAGAATAGCCAGTTCCTAACAAAGAGTGGAGCTTTGATAACCCATCTTTTCTAGGTGAGCTTTTAAAGAGCACCATAGTTTATGGGTGTGATTACAGAACCATAGCACATGCATAAGGTCAGCTTGTGGGTATGAGCAACATGAGCAAGCTGGCGAGATTTTAGGATTGAATTTATTAAGGATAACTGGTGTATAATATACATTGTTATTGATCATTAACTGAGTATAAATGAGATTTTTAAAAGGAATAAATTTTAAAGTGTTTTTGATTGACTTAAGTTTTTGTTCATCCATTAGCATTTTACCCTGCTCATTCCAGTATTTAGAGAATAGGCATCCAGCATTATGTATCAGAAAGATAATAAGCTTGTATGTTTTGGAAAGCATTTTCTCGCTACTCAAAAGTGAGTTCATGATTTCCTGAAGTTTGTTTATGTCCTCATTAACAAAGTATATATCATTAGTTAGGGAGAGGGTGGCTTCTCTGATCTGTTTAAGTATCACTGTGTATTTGAAGCTAAGTCCAAGGATTGTTCTTAATTCAGGTATATTTTTGTCCTTATGTTTATGTATGTCCCAAAGCGTGCAATCTTTGATAAGGGGAAAATTTGTAAGGTTTATTCCTTTATTGTTAATTTTAATATTCGGGTTTTGGTGTAATGGTTAAAAAAGTGGTAAAATCTTGTCCAGTTTGATCATTTTAAGCAAGTCCTGAAAAGTTCTCACTTCATGTTTCAGGGTATTATGTATTGTTAGGGTCTTAAGATTCAACGGTAAAAGGAAAGGAAGGGCTTTTGGGTTAATTTTGCACTGGATTATATGATTATGCCACATATTTACCCAGGTTGGAGATGACTTAAATTTGTCTGAGTTCAAGTTTGAAACTGTCAAGATTCTATTAGCACATATGATCTTGTAATATAATTGGAAATCAGGTAAACTGAGACCTCCTTTCACTTTTGGATAAGTCAATTTGGAATATGATAACCTGACCGCTTTTGGAAACCAGATACATTTGGCCAGTTCTTTGGAGATTTTGGTAAAGAAATTATTTGGAATAGAAAGATTGGATGCATTTAATCGATATAACAATCTTGGGAAAACATCCATTTTAACAATCAAAGCTTTGGACAATAGAGAGAGTTTCAGTTGCTGCCATCTGTGTATGTCTTGAGTACTTTTAGCCCAAGGTTTAAGAAGATTATTCTGAAAGAAGGAAGTCTGATTTTGTTCAAATGAGATCCCAAGATAGTTAAGAGAGTAGGTTATTCGAAAGGGGGATTCTGGAAAGTAAGCCTCCTGTCAAACCTCCCTCTATTACCTCCTCCTACTCCCCTCCCCTCCCAATAACTACTCACTTACCTTGATATCCACCTGGTTTCATTTACTCACTCTATACTCTTAGCCTATATCCAGTTTATTCCTTTCTCTTTCACCACAATATGTCTACCAAAACTTACAAACCAATACCCAAGACCCCTGTATTAGGAACTACCTTGGAAAACATAACACTTCCACCTATTATTTTGCTTGCCCTTACATTACCATACTTCCTAACCTGTTATGAATCAAATCCCAACTACCACTTTATCTACTCACCCAAACATACAGCCACTGATCTCATAAGCCTAAAACTTACTGATTTAAACATTACGTCTATCCCTAGCTACCTCCTTGCCAGATATCACAGACTGTCCCACATTAAATTTCTAAATCTCTTGATTAAGAAACCAAAATACTTATTGTACTCCCCTATCATAGCTTACCTTGAACATAGCCACTCTACCTTGGTTGTGGGGACATCCACCCCAACCCAGGGCCCTTAACTACTCCACCTGGTGTGGCAACCACTTCACTAAACTCTTCCCTACTACTACCAACCTCTAATACAAACACTCTACTCATAGGTCACCTTAATATACGAAGTGTCAATAATAAAATCACCCATCTCCACTCCCTTCTACAACACCACTCCTTTGATATTCTTTGTTTAACTGAAACCTGGTTAAAACCCTTTACCAAAGATAATGAAATCTTACCTCCAGGTTATAACATCTTGAGACTTGACCAAAACTAAAAAAGGCGGAGGAGTTGCACTCCTATTCAAAACAGAACTTAGTGTAACATTAATACCCTATGATAACCTGGACAATAACAAGACTGAACTTCTTATCTCAAAGCTACAACTAAACCCTAAAAAATCCATCTATATCATCTGTATATATCTACCCCCTGGAAATAATTCTACTACTATAGAAAATAACCTTAGTTGGCTCTCCTCCTCCTATCCCCAAGAAACCATAATTCTCGGAGACTTTAACCTGGACTGGTCCTCTTTAACTACTAATAACCCAGCTTCACATATTAACCTCCATGACTTTACTCAAATAATAAACGCCTCCACTAGGACCAATAAAACTAACAACAAAGCATTCTAGACTGGATTCTCATTAATAAACCTCTTATTAAATATCAGTCTGGAGTACTACCTGATGACTTTAGCGATCACAACCTAACCTATATTACTAGACAAAGAAATGCCTCTAACAACACACCTACCTACAGGATCCTACGTAATCTCAAATGTTTCAACCCTATACAATTTAGAACTGAACTAAGTGCTTGCAACTGGAACCAACTAAAGACACTTCCTCTTGAAGAAGCTGTACAATACTTTAATACTACATTCCTAACTATTCTAGATAATCATGCCCCATCACGCACTATCCGAATTAAATCTAAACCTGACCCCTGAGTATCTAAAGTTACAAGACAAAAATGCTACTTAGAAACAAAGCTTGGATAAAATGGCGAGCTAGCAAATCTTCTGCAGACCAACAGACCTTTAGATACCTAAGAAACAGTACTAAAAAAGCTATCTTCTCTGATAAAAGAAGTTATTATAGCAATCTCCAGCAAACTAATCACAATTACCCTCAAAAATTCTGGTCAACCCTAAACAGGCTTCTACACCCTGGACAGACTACCACTCCATCCCCTACCGGATCTGAAAATAATTCTTCCCTTGATACTGCCAATACTTTCAACTCTTTCTTTATTGATACTATTAATTCTTTGGCCTCTCACCTCTCTAGTGACTATACTAGTATCCCGACCCTGCATCCTCCAGACTACCAATCTTTAGGCTACAACCCATCTCCACTGCCTTTATACAAAATGTATCCACAAACTTAAACCCTGCACCCCTCGGCTGACCAACTCCCATCTGAATTCCTTCAAAAGCAGCCTCTGAAATTGCCTATCCCATATCTATTCTCATTAACAGAACCATAAATGAAGAAACCATACCTGACATTTGGAAAATCTCTCACATCATACCCTTGCACAAAGGAGGTAACTCCTATGAACTCTCTAATTATAGGCCCATAGCTCTCTTGTCCCCACTAGCAAAGATCATGGAAAAATGTGTTCATCATCAGTTAATGGACCACTTAATAAAGTACAACATTCTCACTAACTGTCAACATGGATTTAGGCCTTCTCACAGCACAACCACCGCTCTCCTCACTTTTACAGACCATATTAATAAGAATCGTAATAACAGCATCCTGTCTTCAGCTCTCTTTATTGACCTGTCTAAGGCCTTTGATATGGTTAACCACTCCATTCTCCTGAAAATTCTTGAATCTCTCTCCTTAGAATCTAAGGCTGTCCACTGGTTTAATTCCTATCTTACAAACAGGAAACAAGCCATTCTTTGGCATAACAAACTCTCATCCCTTCTCCCTATCTCACTTGGGGTCCCCCAAGGATCTATTCTTGGACCACTTCTTTTCTCCCTCTTTATAAATGACTTACAAGCAGCGATTCCCCAGGCCACTTGTATACAATATGCTGACGACTCCACATTAATTTGCTCTGCTAAATCCATCTCTGAACTACAAATTAACACTCAAGCTGTTTTCTCCAAAGTTGAAACCTGGTTCTCAAAACGATGCCTACTTCTAAATGCTAAAAACCAAACTCTTACTCTTTAAGCCCACTACCAGATCCCCTACACTAGACTTTACTATCCTATCTAGCAATGGAACTACTATATCACCTGACCCTACAACCAAACTACTAGGTGTCACAATTGACAACAACCTCACCTTTGATTGTCATATCAATAATACCATTAAATCTGTAAACAGAAAACTCGGCTCTCTCTATAGAATTAAAACTTTCTTAACCTCTTCAGCCAAAGCTACCCTTGCCCACTCTCATCTAATTTCTACTCTTCTCTATGCTTCACCTATTTATACTAACCTCAAGAAAAATATTCTCTCTAAACTATCTACCACGTACAATAATATAGCTAGATTTGTTACTGGTAAACCTTTCAGAACACACCACTGTCTGAATCTGCAGCAGCTAAACTGGCTTGAACTATCAAACATGTTACTTCTTTCCCAACTCACATTTGTTCATAGAGCATTTTACCAACCTCACAACACACCTATACTCTCCAACCTCTGCATCCCTACTCTAATCTAAACTCCCTCCGCTCATCTAGCAAACTGCTAGTTACCTTAACCAAATCTAAAGACCTAGCAGGAGACTCCCTTTTTTCAAATACCATTGGAAAACACTGGAATCAACTTCCTTCTGAACTTACTTCTATTGCTTCCTCTGTTTTGTTTAAACAAAAACTCAGAAGTTACCTTAAAAGCCACTGGATGTGTCCCTGCTCTAATCCTGACTAAAATAATTTCCATCTATTATTCTCGTTTCTCTCCCTACTCGTCTGCTCCTTCTGCTTCCTCCCTTACCTTTCTCTTTTTACCATTACAGACTGCTCCTTGTCTTCGTCATCTTTATGGCCCTTAATCTCTCTCTAACTACCTTATGTCTATTTATATCTGCTCTCTCTCTATTGTTGCTTCTCTTTCTTTAATCTTATACTTCCTCCTTGGTATTAAAACATGTTAGAATGTTCATCATTGTGTTACTCAGATTTGCTAGAAAGTTAAGTGCTGTTCTTTCGGTTAACTTATTACATTTCCTTTTCCATGTTCTTTCACTTTTTTTTCCTGTTTTTAGATATAGGTAACAATGTGTATTATGTCATTTGTCCTCATGATGTATCTCCTTTTGTCTATATGTGGAGCTTTTCTCCCCGGGCCTCTGCTGAAAATGGAAATATATCCAGTTGGACTAGCCCGGTCAACAAATGTAAAATAAAATAAAAATAAAATAAATAAAATAAAATTGTTTTATGATTTATTGGGTTGATAGGGAAAATGTGGGATTTCTTGTAATTGATTTTATAGTCAGATACTGTAGAAAATGTTTCAATAGCTAATAATAATTTATTCAGATCGGTGTTTGGATATTGGAAATAAAGGTTCAGATCATCTGCGTAGGCTGATAGTATGGTCTTGCTACTAAGAACTAGCGAGGGAGTATGAAATTACTTCTATGATATATGTAAGAAGAAAGGTTCAATAAAGATATTAAAAAGGTAAGGTGAAAGTGGGCAACCTTGTCAAGTTCCATTGGTTATCTTAATTGGGTTAGAATATCTTTTATTAATATAAATTAGGTAAAAGAGTCTTTGTATAAGATTTTTATTATGTCGAAGAATTTTTTAGGTATGTTAAAGTGGGGTAAGGTTGAAAAAAGGAATTTCCAGTTGACCCTGTCAAAAGCTTTGCAGGTATCTAGGGTTAGTGCATATATTGGGTTTTTATATTTTTTCGTTGTGTTTATTAATGAGTCAAGACTTAAAGTGTTATCCCAAGTATGTCTATTAGGTATAAAGCCTGCCTGGTCAAGGGAAATCAAGGAAGGTAGTACTTTTTAAGTCTCTTAGCCAAAATGGAGGAGAGTATTTTAATAGCCACATTTATTAAAGAGATGGGTCTGTAATTGTTGGGGTTAGTAATGTCTTGATTGTTTTTTGGAATGAGCATCATTTTAGAATTATTCCAGTGATGATCAGAAATACCATTCAAAATGATAAAGGTAAAGACTTTTAAAAGGATGGATGATATTTTTGTGTTGAATGTTTTATAGAAATCGGATGTAAAACCATCTAGTCCGAGTGATTTGCCAATTTTGAGGTTATTGATGGTGTCAACAATTTCTTGGAACTCGAGAAGCGCAGAAAGAAAGTTTCTTTGCTCCTTGTTAAGTTTTGGGAATGTGAAATTGTTTAGGTAATTCTCTATTTGGTATGATTCTACAGTATCATTTTTTGGCTATATATGCTAGAGAATAGAGTATGAAATAGATCTATAATATCTGAATCAGTATTGTAAATTTTATTTTGATAATCTAAGAGAGGGATTTTTGTGGGGCCTTCTTTATTTTCAATAATTCTACCTAAAGTTTTAGAGGGAATTTGAGCCCATTCAGAGTAGTATGCTAGGTGTCTCTGTTCTTGGAGAGAGTAATTATAGTAGTGTAGTTCTAACAGCTTTCTTTGAATATCGCTAATTTTTTTCTCTAGAACTGGGTCAGAACACAATTTAAGTTTGTTTTCTAGAACAGATAATTTTGAGGTTAAATTGGTTTCTTTTAGTTTATTTAGCTTTTTATAATAGGAAGCCTTCTGGATTAAAAATCCTCTCAGTTTTGTTTTATAAGCAGCCCATTGTATATTTCTAATGGAATGTTGCAAAATTCAAAGTCCGTCTCGACTTCTAATAAGCTGTTATTAATTTCTTGGATAATGTCTTTTTTAAGTAATAAATTATTATTCAGAGTCCAGTTACTACAAACGGGATGTGATGATGAATTGTTTGTGAAATCCAAGCTAAGAGAAACTCTTGAGTGATCTGATGGGAATATGGGCTCTGTGTAGAATTTTATCTCCAGATTCAGTAGGGATTCTGAAATGAGGAAGAAGTCTAGACGGGACCATGTATTATGGCACTTTGAAAAATAGGTATATAGATTGTTTTTAGTTAAGTTACTACTAAATGAGATTGGATCCACTAGATTTGTATCTAACATTAATTCCCTAATTGCAGTAGAGGCTTGATAGTTGTAAGATTTTGACTTGCTGGTGCGATCATATACTATGACTGCATTCCAATCCCCTCCTATTATACATTGGTGATTTGGAAATGAACAGAGAATATTATAAATTTCAAGTATAAAATCATGTTGTTTCATACATGGGGCATATACATTCAGGAAGAGAACGGGTATGTTGGACTTTGGATTTATGGATGTAAAGAGGCACCATCTTCCATTTTTGTCCAACTTATAACCATGAATGTCCTCATGAAATTATATTTTTATAATAATCATAACCTCTTTTGAATTTGAGCTGTCCCCTGCAGCAATTATATTCTTTATCCATTTTCTCGTAGAGTCTTTTTCCCAATCCTCTTTAAGCATATGAGTTTCCTGCACAAAACACACATTTGCCTGAGACTTAAATAGTAAGTGCATTGTAAGGTTTTTTTTCTTTTTGTTATGTAGACCCCTTATATTCCATGAATCAATTATCCAATACATAAATTCTAAGTTAAAGGATTAGAAAAAAAAAGTAATATGTCAGTATCCTGAATGGGTTTAACTAGAATGAGCTGTGCGTAACTATTTATTAATGTTATTAAAGGTCCAAATGATATTAAGGAAGTTTTTCTTGCAGTGTACAAAAGAATGGTAGCAACAAACTCCTTCAACCTTAATCCCATGCCTACCCACATAACCCTCCTAAATGAAGGAGTATAACAAAAAAGTGAAAATCTAAAGCTACTCGCTAAAACATATACAACAATATCAGCATCTCAAAACTGATCGTCCTAAATCAAAAACCTACCAATCCATAGGACTCCATTCATTATGTGGTAACAATAGAAAGGAAGAACCCTTTTGATTGTAAGAGAGTTACTGCAGAGCATCTTCCACTAAATCAGACAGAAATAATGACAAAAAGACTGGCAATTGCCTGAGAGATCGATACTATAAAATAATATAATCAAATATAGGACAAGCTTTTTGTCTCAGACTAAATTTAAAAAGTAAGTTCTTGCACAAGAAGTAAAGTTGTATGTAGTATGTAAGATTTATATTAAGTTGTTTAGTATAAAATAGTTTCAATAAACGGTAAATGAATTTTGGTTTTACAATTTACAGTAAGCTCCAAAAATTACAGATTTAAGAAAGCAATCTTACCGCTCAGGATCAATAATATACCTGTTTAATTCAAAAGGCATTAACATGTTCCATAGAACTCAAAATAGAATATATGCAATCCATACTTTCTACAGCATTAATTGGTAGCAAAATCTAACCAAAGTGACATAAAAACACCAACATTTTAAACTGGGAATGTGTTATCATGTATGTATAGAATTCTGTTTAGATAAGATGGTTTCCAGTCTTATTTTAGCAGAGATTCAGAAGACAATCGCTTTCACGATGGGAATGTTGCTACCAGGTGGTATGTATAGACCTATGATGGATAGAGATTTGTGAGTATTCAGTTTGAGGAGCAAGATGGGAAGTTCAGCATTGTTGAAAGCGGGTATAGTATCATGGTAAGTGGAGAGATTTAAAACAGTTCTGTATAAAATAGCAACTGCGCCTATTTTTTGTGTTTCTGTCTAGTCGGAGCATATTATAACATGGTGAGAGTATTTCTCTATCTTTGGTAACTGGCTTTAACCAGGTTTTTCTGTGGCTATGAAGGGATCAGAGGACTAGTGGACTATATGGGCATGAACTTCTGTGATTTTGTTATAGAGACTTCTTAGGTTACTGTGTAATATTTTAAGTCATAGGTGGTTGGAGAGGTAGCCTGTTGCTGTTTCAGGATGTGTGGGGGCTGGTTTGGTGAGGTCTGAGGTTAGATGAGTAGTTCTGGGATTGGGATGTATATCTCCTTCCAGTATTATTGTCCTGTTAGCAATGTGGATATTGAACAGCCTCTTATATTTGGACTTGAGTTTATAGACAATTTTGGATAATGTTGGAGCATGTGCTGCTTGCTTATATGTCAGGGTACTAATGTAATTAATGCTGAGTAGGCTGGAGGAGATATTAGAGAAATGTGTTGTTGTATTTTGGTTTAAGTATTGCGTGGTAGGTGTAGGTAAGTGACAGTCAGAAAGAGACATGATAGCTGGCTGAGAGTGTGAGTATAGTGAGAAATGCTAGTGATAGAAGGTGAAGTAGTAGCAGATTTGGGATTTAGAAGGATATATGAATAGGTGATAGTTTAGGTGGGAGGAGTATGGGTGGATGCAGTTACAGGTAGTAGAGATTAAAGGAAACAGTTAAGTAGAGTAAGTCAATAGGTAAGATTGATAGGTATAGGGAAATACTGCTATGAATAGGGATGAATTTACATGGTGAGAAGTCTGTTAACTGTGTAGACTAGGTATGGTAAGGGATAGTAGTAAGAAAAAAGTACCAATTTATTTGTATTTGGATGTGGAGAGAGTGAGGGTAGATGGGTATAAGCAGTACTGAGAGATAAGGGGAAGCTGAGAGATATTATAAAGTAAGAGATGAAAGATAAATACTAATCTGATTGTAGTATATGAGAGAAGATTGCAGTAATGAAAGGAACAGGGAGTTTTGTCAGGAATGAACTAGAGGTACAGTTTGAGGGGGGTCTGAGTAGGAGAGGATATAGTGCAAAGCAGTATGGGAGGGAGAATGACAGTTGAAAATGATGCTCAATGTTAGGTGGAAGTTGTGAAGCAAAGAATAGAAACAGGAGTGTTTCTTTGATAGTAGGAAAGTTGTTTGGAAGGCATAGAGAGTGGGTTCCTTGAGTGATAGGTGTATGTGGAAAGTATAATGGTAGAGTAAGGTGGGATGGTTGGGAATTGGGGGTAGGTTAGGGGAGTGAAGAAAAGCCAAGCATAACTGGCTTCCCACCTTTAGGCCATTTATTACAGATATAACAGCAATCAGTTTATAGGTGGCACTGAGCAATTAGCAAATACGCCTACAGCAGAGCAGATTTTTTTACTTTTACTGAATATAGACAACAAGAAGCCAGGAATAGGAAGTGTGATGACTGGTAGAGAAGGGTGAAGGCTGCCAGCCTAGCCAGATAGAATTGTGCAGATAATTCTATCATTTGTAAATATAAATGTAAACTACAGGCTTGTTGTCTTAAATGTAAAGAAATACTGTTACATGTGGAACTGGAAATAAATGTGACAACAGTGCACTCTACTGATCAAAGTAAAGCATGTGGTGACCCTTTGAAGTGGACAGTGGTGCCGAAAAGTCTAGATGAAGAAATTCTTTCTATTGTTTTAACCAAGAGTTAAATTGCTAGATTTAAACATGCAAATGTATTTTTATTGCTCTGTTTCCTGACCAGCTGCAAGATAACAAAAGGGAGATATTAAGAATGTAAATGCAGTTTAATCTGTCAGCCTGGGAACACCAGGAAAGTGTAAATGATGATGTATTGTTTATCAGAACTGCAATAGCAATTTAAACAGTGAGAACCAGAGATTATTGAGCATTTTTTGTCTTGATCATCCAACTCATCAGCACTCTGCCTGTTGTCTTATGTAAGTTATCTTAGACTTGTGTTTTCTTTTAGAGATAGCTAGAAACTATAGAATGATTAGACTAAGTGTTTTTCTGTGATGTCAGAACTATACTACTGAATTATTTTAAGTATTTCTGTGTGATCTCTGAACTCTCTTGACTAGCACTGTATAGTAGAAAGTATTGTCTTGTGGTTTTAATGATTTATTATTAAATATTTTAAAACCTTTTAACTGTGGTTGGTTTGTGTAGAGATAAGTTAAGCTCTAGAGTACATTGCATATTTATATAGTTTACTGTTCAAGTTACTCTAAATAAGTCTTGACTGATTAGTCATACTACCAATTGGATAATAATATTGCACAGTAATAATTGGACACCCTTTTAAGGGCCTTTGAGTAGCTGATAATATTAGTTGGATGGTGGCAGCTGGTAATACTGTATAGTCTGGGTAAAAGGGGCATAGCTGGAGAACCTGTGCCAGCCTTCCCCAGAAGTGTCTGTGTGGTTGTATAATGTCTTATCTCAAAGTGTGTGTGTGTGTATCAGCTACTTGGGCAGGGACACGAAGCACTTGTTGGACAGAGAGTGTGCTGGAGATTTAAGCTTGCCCAGCTGTCTGAGATCTGGACACTGTAGGTGTGCCAGTGGGAAGTCTTATTGGTGACCTGGAGAATAAGGGAGTGACCAGCCCTGGACTGACTGTGATCTCTGTGTGCTTTTTAAGGAAAATTGCACTTTACTGTGTGTATTTGTTATCCTTTCCTCATATTTGAGACACCCTTTCTGGTGTTAATGGTGAGGATTGAGGCTCCTTGATTGCTGCGCCAGGGCACGGGCATCACAGGAAGTAACTAGTTTACACAGTGTAATCTAATGGTCAAGTGACAGGACAGTGGCCAGTTTAGTAAGTGGTCCTTAGAGTGCAAGGACTACTCCATTGGGGAAATGTCACAGCCACTTTCCAGCACAGGACAGGCACATACATGACTAGTTAAATTTAATATACAGCAAAACTCTTCTTGTTCAACTTACATTGCACGGTGACAATATTCTAAGTGAAAACTTTCACAGATGTGTGCCTTGTGGAAGAGCTTTTGCTACATAAGGGGTAGTGACTAATATAATGCCCACAGGTTCTGAAAGGAAAGAAAATAGAAAAACTCTACTAAACTAAAATATTTGGCTGCAATAAAGTTAATATATATGTAGTTAGCCTATTCCTAGAGGTGGGGGAAAAACATCATGAGTCAAAGCAAGAGAAGTTGGACCATTCCAAGTGTAGAGAGAGAGAGAGACGGAATGAATGTAAGGTCAAAATATGTTTAGCAGGAGATATACTGATAGAGAACCACAATAATTTGCTCTATAGAGCTGTATAGAGCAAATAACTGAATAAATTAAAAGGCTTGAAATTCTGGAAGTAAGCATGCAGGACTCAGTGCCTGTACTTAACGCTACAAAGCAGACATTTGCACTTGATGTTTTACCATTACTTGTTGTAAGGCACTTATTCCAGGAATAAGTTGTCACACAGAAATATTTCTTCTCACATATGATGTTCACATGCACTCCCTCTGTTGCAGTACCTACCTACTTTAAATGCTTAAATTGCTCTATCTCCTTTTTCTTTGTATGACATACACATGTATAAAGTAAATCTCCATGGAGATAGAACTTACTTTATTCTTCTGCTACTACTCGTCCCTTACTAGCACTATTGGATGATTGAACTTCTTTTTCCCGCCCCTACTACTTATACTTACTAACACAATAAATTAAGTTAATGCTAAATATTAGCTTTTGAGTGACTACTGGTATAATACGTGTGTGCTTAAAACTATCTCTCCCAGATGTTTGTACATTGAATGCAATTGAACTTATATGAATTAGCCTGTTTTGTGTCTCCCATACTTGAAAACTGTTATATATTTAGTCATTGGAATTTTATTATTCCCTGTAATTTTTTCCTGTAAAAAATTTGTCCTTTCATGGCTTTTCTGCTGTTTTTTTTTAAATAGAATTACATAAGTATTACTGGAGCTTTTCTCCTCTGGTCTCCACTGAAAATTGGCTTGTGCTCATTTGGAACAACCAGGTTAACAAATGTCAAATAAAAATAAATAAATAAATACATGGTCAGCTAGGATATGAGAGGTGTGTGGAGTTAAATTATTCCACCTTACTTTCAGCTGTTCACAACAGATCTCACTTACAGTAGGAAGACAGCTAGTGTGTGCGAGCTGATAACAAGAACCACAACTGTACACTGAAAAATGGAGTTAGCAGTGTGTCTGTTATTTTACAAAGGGGATTGGTCTCATTATTGCAAGTTAATCCATAAACTGAGTGTTATTTCCGTATAAATCTTAACTGCAATCCAGTGTAACATATAACACAGATGCAATCAAGTGACAGTGCCTATAAACTCTTTGTTGCAAAACTGCAAGTTGTATAGTAACTTTACAAGTAATTTACCTTCTGTGTCTGACACTGGAGTTCTAAGTGTACTATTGCCATACATAGACAAATTTGAGACAAATTTCAGATAGATTAGTACTATTAATTTACTTTTGCATACATCATTTAATGTAGCCCTTCACAGGAGTTTGCATTTCTCAGCAAAATTAAACAGCTCAGTATCAAAACAATTCCAGTGTTCTCCTAATCATTATCATAAGAAACAGCAAGCTACACTAAGGGAAGACACAACAATGTGATGTACGCATATAAAACAATTGCATTTACTGACCTTTTAAAGTGACCTGTGCACAAATTCCTGCAGGTTGTATGGAACTATGTAGGTTCGCACCTGTGTGGAAACTTAGAAGATGTAGTACAACTATAATATAAGGTTAAGCTCCAGGAAATTTGAAAAATCACAGATTTGAAAAATCCCATAATTAGCAGTTGGACTAAAATAAGTCATTTTATACTCTAGCCTCCAAACAGGGGATAATGCTAAAGAGTGCTGTTTGTTTCACATCCTAAAATGGTAATGCTTGTGATTCTGCAGGTTAAACTCCAGCAATAGACAGAGCAAGAATTGTCATATGTACAAGCTGTTTTAGAAGAGGAAAGGGATCCAGAGATCAAATTGCTAATCTCTGCTGGGTAATAGAGAAAGTAGCTGAGTTCCATAAAAACGTTAAAAAAAATATTCCTTGTCATCATCTGTTCAAAATCCTCTAACTGTGTGGACCATAACAAACTTTGGCAAGTATTTATAGAAATGGGGATACTAGTTCACCATATTTACCTCCTGAGGTATTCGTGCAGAATAAGAAGCAGAAATTAGAACTGAATATGGAATAATTGGATGGTTCAAGACTTGGAAAGGAGTATGATAAGGCTGTATATTGTCACCTTACTTATTCATATTATATGATGAATATAGCATGCAAAAGGATGGGTTAGATTAGTCAAATGTTGGAATAAAAAATGATGGGTGAGATATCAACCTCAGACTGGCAGATGATACCCAGATGGCTGAAAGTGAGGAGGAGGTGGTGAAGATCCTCTTCATGATGATGAAAGTAGAAACTGCAAAAGATGGATTGCTGCTCAATTAAATAACTAATATGTCATCTGTCTCTATTAGTCCTTGCAAACAGACAGAGAAGTTGAGGAAGTCACAGATTCTGTTATCCTGTATTCAGAAATCTCTGTAACTCGTGACTACAGATATGATGATGTGAGGTGTTGCCGTCTGTGCCAGGGAGAGTACGGCAGTGCACATGTGGCATGTGCCAGCATGGTTGGCTGGAGTTTTTTGTGCAGTTTTGTGTCATTTGACTAGCACACTGATTTGTACAGATGTGTGCATTAAAAATGTATCAACAGTGTTATTATAACTGATTAAATGTTTAAACAAAGATTTCTGGAATGGAAGATGTTTTTTTTTTTAATTGTTCTATAGCTTTTAGATAGTGCAACAGATCTTAACAAAGCTTTGAGTGTTTATTGTACCAGAGTCAGGTGATCAAATGTGATGTCATTCTATAACCAGCACTGAGGATGGAACTCTCACAGCAGTTTGTTTTGTTTTCTTTGGAACCTGATATAAAAGATCTATGTCAGTTATCACAGTTAGTTCAGTTTAGTTGTTTGAAGCTCATTGCCTTGCCTTGTGGAAGTAAACATCTAAGCATCTCATCTTGCCTTGCTGTATTAATTAAGTTAGCTAGAGAGCAGTTGTTCTTTACACAGTCAGGAAATACAGTGAGATTAGTTAAGTATTGTTTTTCTGCATCTATGTGAATCTGTCCAACTGCATTATTTTTATATTTCCCGTGACTGAAATTCTGGTGTTTATTGTACTTAGATATTTAGTATTCTCATATTTTCTATTTTATTTATTATTAAATATTTTTATACCTTTCATCATGGGTGGTCTTTTAGAGAATACTTATAATATCTTGAGAATACTTATGTTTAATTTAGTGACGCCTTAGCCACTCCAAAAAGCATTGTTACTTTGGTTACACACTACCATTTATTCTATATTGATTTTACTCAGTATAATTGGATACCCTTGTAACAGCATTAGAGTGGCTGACTGGTGGCAGTGTGCTTACCTTATAGTTTGGGCAAAGGGGACACAGTTAGTAAATCAGTTAGTAAATCTGTGCCAGCCTTTCCCAGGAGTGTGTGTGTATGCGAAAATCAAATACCCAAAGTGTAGGTGTGTCATCTATTTGGAACTGGGACACAGTGCTCCAAAATGAAGCTTGTTTGGGATCTGGAAAGACAGAGAGTCCAGTCCCAGGTCTGGAGTGTGTTCCCTGTGTGCCCTTGGGGGAAACTGTGCTTGATGTAGAAAGCTGCATCTGAAAAATGCTGTGTAAATCCAGTCCTGTTTTTAGTGGCTGTCTGTCACTGGTGTCAGTTGTGAGGACTGAGGCTCTATGATTACTGGCTGCTAGCAGAGAGGCCATCACAACAGCCATGAAATTAAAGAACACTTGCTTCTTGACAGGAAAGGCATGGCAAAAATATATGATATATTATAGCAAAGACATGGAATTATAAACAAATATCCGTATAGTTTAAGCTGTGTTTTTCCCAGTATTAACATGTGGTTCTGAGAACTGTCACAGGTGATGTCCTGCCATTCACTGGTTGCAGTATTCCTTACATATGGAATTCCATGCCTCGGGTAACCCAACATCTGGCCAGTATACAAAAGCCTCCAGTTGCTTTAAGGTATGCCATACATTACACGTATGCTCCTTGCATAGCATGGGGCATAAAGGTGACGTCCTGACATACCATCCTCAGAACTTCTTTGCCACCAGTCCAAACTCATCTCTTGATCATTGGAGTGAATGCCTCTGTCCTGTTTTCTGGTTTCTGAGCCATTGCAGATAAGTACCCCTTTGGGAGTTTGTTTTTTCCTATCTTTGGGTTGCTGCTGGGGTTTCATGTCCTCCAGGAAGGGTAGACAGATTCTCCATAAAGACTGCCACAAACAGTGTTTGTTTTGCCCAGGCACCTCCCATGAGCATAAGTCCTGCTTCATTTTCAGGGTTTCGTACCAAAGAGTCTGTGTGGTAGGCTTTCTTCCCTAGCATTGTATTTGGAGAATCAGTGACTTAAGCGTTTTACTCAGGATACTATGGAAGGCACTTCCCACCCCTAGAGTTAGCTGTCAGGGAAGAAGAAGGTTAAGAAATCAAGACCAGAATCTTCTGCTGTACAGCTTTCACTGGACATTTCTCCTGAGGTGAGTGAGAACCTGGATGTTCACATGGTTTTGTTGTCAGATTCCTCTGCCATGACTGGGTTGAAGGCCGGTGGGGATCTGGCTTTCAGCATGTCTGATGAGGCTTTGGACATTTAGGAGGAGCGACAGTTGATTATTTCTGAGGGGCTGGGAGGGTGTTCCTCAGATTTTAGTTAATGAAGAAATACCTCCTACTGTTATTGAATGCCGTCCTGGGTCAGAGCCTTCTAAATTTTACAGGGCAGATGTCCCATTAAAGAAAAAACAAAAACACTAAACATGTTTCTCCTACCCCTAGGGATCCACAGAGTGAGTGACAGGCCCTCACTCGGGGTTTGCTTAATGCTTTGATGGCATTGAAACCTCCTCAGGGGGTTTCTGTTCCAGTCCCCCCTTGGTCTTCTACTCCCCTTAAAAGCCCCAGGGAACATGATTCATCTAAGGAGGAGTTGGATTTTGATGAGGAATGCCTTGCTTACTCTTCCCATATTCCTTCTCCTTTGGACTGTTGGTCAGAGGGAGAAGAAGCTACCAGTCCTGATACTCCCTTTGAAGTACTTTCTTTTGGAGACACAATCTCCAGGATGATGGAGTTTTTTTTTTCTTTTAAATGGGATTGTGCTCAGGTCTCTGAGATCTATAAAAGGTACTATGAGTTACTGCAGATGGAATCTCCTAAACCTTCTGCTATTCTTCCTATTATGCTTGTTTGATGCATTTTCCAGTGCCTCTAAAGCCTCTGATTGTTTGCCCCCCACCCCCCACCCCTGCTGCCAAGAAGCCTGATAGGTTTTATAGGGTGAGTGAGGACTAACTTTTTGTACAAGTGTCATGCTGCTGACCCCTCAGTGATGTCAGTTGCCTCTGACAAGCCCTCTCAATTGCTTCCTTTGCCCAAGTTACTGCCTTCTGATAAAGACAGTAGGACCATTGAAAATCTAGTTAAGAAGGTTTACACCTCGGCTACCTTGGCTTTTAGAGCTATTAATTATCAGACCCATATGCCCAGGTATGTCTTGGCTATTCTTTCTCAGGTTTGTCAGGTTATTTCTGATCTGCCAGACTCTGAGGGTAAAACCTTTGCTCTTTCCCTGTTAGGAACTTCCTCATAGGTGGTTCTTCAGATTCCATCAAGTGTAGTTATGATGCAGCAGATGCCTCTTCTAGGGCTCCTGCTTTTGGTTCTGTGATGAGGAGGTATTCTTAGCTTTTGCTTCAAGGCTTTATCAAGCTTTAGCTTTATCAAGGCTAAGTTGATAGATGCCCCTCTTGATAATAAACACTTGTCTGGGGAGGCTGCTGCTGGTTTGTTTAAGTCCCTTCAGGATAAGGGGAAGGCCTTACAGGAACTCAAATATGTGTTTGTCTCTCCTGTTCCAAAATTTCAGAGAAATTACCCCAATAAGCCAACCTTTTTATTCTGAGGTAATCTTGCCCTCCTACTAAGGGCAAAAAGAGTGGCAAGGGGCTTCTCCTGCTAAGGCTACTCAGGCTTCAGGGACTCAGACATCTTCTTTTCCAGATAAACCAGGTGCTGTCTGACTATCCATCTCTTCCCAGCCATGTTCCTCTTTCTCTTCAACTTTCTCTCTCTCTCTCTCTCTTCCTGTTTGACTTCAGATTACTCAGAATTCTCGGGTTCTATAAGTTATTCGCCAATGGTATTTCATGGAGTGGAAATCCCATCCCTCTTTTATGGGCATTCTTCAGCCTCCTCGGGAACAACTCCCTTTTTTCCCCAGAGGTACTTTGAGACCTTTTGACTCAGGGTACTATTCAAGAGGTGCCTGTGTCCCAAAAGGGGAGGGAGTTTTACTCTAGGATGTTTCTAAATGCTTTCTCATATCCAGGTTTAAACGAAAATTTCAACATTTCTTGCTTGTTAAAGTTAAAAAGTTTAAGTAGGTGAAAAATTTTGTGTATCACAATTGATATTACTTTAAACATATTGTAATACGCAGATTTTTACTTAGAATCAGTTTTTAACTCGTATGTACTGAATTACTAATAAGATTTTATCAGGTTGTCTTTGTGCGATACACTGTTTAAACACTATTTAATCATTGATCACATGTTTAAATGGATTATTGTGATGATTGGCTTATCTTGTCATGTGATGACTAGTGTGGGTTAGTTTAAAAACTGTTATTTTGTTTCAGTTTCTTATTTCTGAGGAAGTTACTCTATGTGGGGTGACGAAAAGCGTTTTAAGTTGTAAAATAAACTTTTTTATGTTTAAATAGAGTTCTGATTGAGACAACTGGATTTCCTTTCACTAGTTTGTTGCTTGTTGCATTTGCCTTTACACTATTCAAGAGGTGCCTGTGTCCCAAAGGGGGAGGGAGTTTTACTCCAGGATGTTTTTAGTACCCGGAAAAGAGGGTACTTGGAGACCTGTTCTAGACCAGTCTCATCTCAACACTTTTCTGAAGGTGCCCACTTTTCACATGTTGTCCCTTCAGACTCTGTTCCATTGTTTGCTTCCTCAGGCTTATATGGTGTTGCTGGATTTCAAGGATGCTTATCTCCACATTCTGATCCATCCCCTTTTCAGAAAGGTTTTGCATTTCTCTGTTGCTTCCTGGCATTTTAAGTTATCTGCTTTGCCCATTGGCCTTTCTACTACCTCAAGGGTATTCACCAAATGCTTCGCTCCTGTGACTGTGTTTTGCAAGCTTCTTCAGGGGATCCAAGTATTTCCTTACTTGGATGACCTGCTGATTCAGGCCTCCTCTCCAGAGATCCTGTTGCAAAATCTTCATTTTACCATTTCCCTTCTTCAGAGCCTGGGGTTCACAATAAACTTCAAAAAATCTTTTCTGACTCCTTTTCATGATCATGTTTTCTGGGTTGCAGGATTCAGACGGCGCCTGTGCTGGCATCCCTGCCTCCTCCCAAGGCCTTAACACTCATTTCCTTCTTTCAAACTCTTCTTTCTGTGGCCTCCATTATAGCCAATGAGTTTCTGAGAGCTCTCAGTTTCATGGCATCCACCATCCCTATGCTCTTGCTCCCTCTGGCCAAACTCCACATGAGAAAGTTTCAGTGGTTCTTGAAGTCAGTTTGGCTTCAACATGCATATCCTCCAGAATTTGTAGTTCCTCTTCTACCTTGTCTCATGAAGGAACTTCAGTGGGGGATACCGCAGTTGTCTCTAAATCCAGGGGCTCCCTTTTCACCCCCCTCTTCCCTCTCAGGAACTGTTCACAGACATTTCAGATGTGGGATGGGGAGCAGCTTTTGGATCCCTAAAGGTGCAGGGGGTGTGGTCAGCTCTTCAAAAGAAGGAGCACATCAGTGTCAAAGAGATGAGAGCCCTTCTGCTGGCTCTTCAGGCTTTTCATCCTCTTTTCTCCCCAGGACCACTCAAGGTATTTTCAGACAATACCACAGTGATGTGGTATATAAATAAACAGGGTCATACCCTCATTGCCAGTTGGCACTCCTGGTATGGGAATCTTGCTGTCCAGTGTCAAGTGACTCTTCAGGCAGTTTACATTTCCTCAGTTCAAAACATTGTGGCAGACACTCTGAGCAGGTCCTTAACTCAGTCCCATGAATGGATGCCTCACAGGGATGTGTTTCTGGAAATTGTCCACCAATGGGGTACTCCAGAAGTAGATCTTTTTGCCTCCCTTCTGAACAGAAAACTTCCTCTGTTTTGTGCCAGAGTCCTAGTTCCTCTGGTATGGAACGTGGATGTCCTCACTTTTTTTTAGAAGGAGATGTTCTTTATGCATTCCCTCCCCTTTCCCTCATTCCAAAAGTCCTGTTCACAATTCAACAGGACACTCCCTAAATCTTGTCGGTGACTCCCTTTTCCCTGAGACAGCATTGGTTCTGTCTTCTTCTGCATTTATACAAGGGCAGTCATCACAAGTTATCTCACAGAGTGGACCTAGTCACACAAGACAACGGATCTCTCATCCATCTCCACCTGTCCACTCTTCAACTGACACTGTGGATGATAGGATTTTGATTCCACAAAAAGGCAGGAGGTCAGGAAAACCCAATACTAGTAAATCCTACTTATCCAAATGGAAGATGTTTTCTGTTTGGTATCTCTCTCATAACCTGGATCCACTTACTGTGGATGTTCCTTTGGATCTTTTTTATTGTGTGAATTGCTCAATGCTGGTTTGGCCTATTCTTCTGTTAAGGCCCACCTATCAGCTATCTCTGCTTGTCTGCCTGTATCTCCTTATTTAGCTTCTAGATTTGAAGCTAAGCAATTCCTGAAAGGTGTCCTTCATATTAGGCCTCCCGGGATGCCTATTCCACCTCCCTGGGATCTCAATTTTGTTTTGAAGATGTTGACTCAGGCTCCTTTTCAGCCTGCTGTTTCAGCTTCCTTGAAACATTGCTCTTGGAAGACTGTCCTTTTGTTTGCCCTTACTTCTGCCAGATGAATGTCTGGGCTTCAAGCTCTTATGGCTTGTCCTACTTTGTTGGTGTTTCATAAGGACAGGGTGTCATTGCATACTAATCCTTCTTTTATGCCAAAAGTGGCTAATGAGTTGTCTCTTAATCAGTCTATTCATTTGCTTACTTTTCCCCCCTGTCTGCAATCTGCCAGTGAGTGGGTGCTGTATACTTTGGATGACATAGACAACTCAGATTTTATTTGGGTAAGACTAAGTCTCTTAAAAAAATCTGATCAGTTGTTTGTTTGATTTCATCCTAGATCCCTAGGATTGCCTGTATCCAAACAAACTATTTCTTCTTGGATCTCAAAAGGCTATTTCCTTTTGTTATTCTTTTCATGGTAATAGCCTTTCTTCTTCTGTAAAGGCTCATTCTTCTAGTGTTGTGATTTCTTCTGGTGCTTTTTTCAAGGGTTTGGATAGTAACTCTATTCTTGAGGCAGCTACCTGGGCTTCTCTGCATACTTTTACCATGCACTACAAGTTGGATAGAATCTCCAGTGCTAGAGCTGGTTTTGCTAGGGCATCCTGCATGGTTTTCTAGAGGGCTGTGCTGGTCTTTCCTCCTCCCTGGTTTCTTCTTGAGCTTTGGCACTCTCCCAGATGTAAGGAATACTGCAACCAGTGAATAGAAGAACATAGTACAGTTGTGTAAAATCTTACCATAACAGTAGATGTTCTTTCCTTCACTGTTGCAGTATTCACTCCCTCCCTCCTCCCCCAGTTCATTTGTCTTCTGAATCTACTGGTTACCGCTTGGTTTTCCTTAGACTGGTGTTCCTACTGGGGCTATCAGTTCTGACAATGGTACGTCTGGACATCACCTTTATGCCCTATGCTATTTGAAGAGAATACATATGATGTACAGTGTACCTTAAAGCAACCAAAGACGTTTGCATACTGGACGGATGTCGGGCTACCCGAGGCAGGGAATCCCAGATGTAAGGAATACTGCAACAGTGAAGGAAAGGACATCTACTGTTATTTATTTATTTTATTTTATTTATTTTTATTTTATATTTGTTGACCAGGAATGTCTGACTGAGCCAAAGCCCTTTTTCAGCAGAGGCCCGGGGAGAAAAGCTCCAGTAAATACATATAGTAATCTATAATCAATGACCAAATGTTATGCAATTGGCATTAACATAAGCAGCAACATTACAGCCACAACAATATTATACAAGAAGTAGTTAATATAAAAAAAGTTAACATAGGAGAAAAGATTTGTAACAATTTATCTAAACAGGATATAGTACAAGTAAAGTGAAGAGGAAAAGATTAGAGAGGCGGGAGTAGAAATTTTCAAGGAGGGTTAGAGCATTGACAGATCCATTTCCTGTTGAAGTATTCTTTTAGAGTTTATTTAAATTGTTTGAGATGCATGTTTGTTTGAATTTCGATGGGAAGTTTATTCAGTTCAATAGAGGGATGGTAACTGTATCAGTTACATCCAGATTTTGATTTGGGCTTCTAGATTTTTAAGAGGTCAAGGGAAGAGCTATGGAGGTTTCTTGCAGTTTGTTATGTCATTGACCAAGATTTGCCTATAACTTTGATCTAAAATAGGCTTATATATTCCCCTAGTTCTTTTGTTTTGTACTTCTTGTGTCAGTTGCATGATGAGGGAATCAGGGTAACCTCTACTCAGAAACAACTCCCTCAGATTTTCACATTCTGCATAGAAATCTTCTTTTATGCCCACCATTCTGGCTGCCCTAAATAATTGGCCCTTCACTGCTGACCTTTTTTGGTGGTATGGGTGGCAGCTATAATAGTGTAGGAAAGTGCTGGAATATGTCTCTTTCCTATAAATTTTACCTATGTATCTTCCTTGATTTTTGTCTTTTTTCAATTCAATGTCTAGGTATGCAATACTGTCCTGTCCAAAATTATAAGTGAACCGCAAAAATTCTGTTGTGTTATTAAGGTGGTTCACTAAGTCTTGTGCTATCTTGACATCACCTTTAAGAATAATAAAGATGTCATCCAGGATTCATGTATAGAAGTAGAGAAGTTCACTAATATGTGGGTTCTTCTGAATATACTTTTGCTCCCAGTATGCCATGACCAAGTTTGAAAAACTGGCTCCACATGGCAAACCCATTGCCACACCTATTCTTTGTAAGTAAATGTCATTATCAAACGTAATATAGTTGTTACTGAGAATGATGTCAAGCAGTTCCTCCACTAAACTTGCTTCTGTTGTTGGTGCCCATTAGATCTCATTACATGGGATACCCACTCAATCCCGTCAGTATGTAGGATAGATGTGTACAGGTCTTTCACGTTTATAGTTAAGAAATTATATTCTTCCTTGTATTCCAAATTGTTTATGCCACTTAAGAAAGACCATGAGTCTTTACAAATCTGACTCTCTTGGCTAGTGTACTTTTTCAGCATTGAATCTAATGCCTTTGCACATGAATATGTTATAGGTTCATAGGTTCATACTAGGCTATCTAACTATAGGTTCATAGGTTTACTATTCCGTGCATCTACTAAAGGTCTCATGGGGGGATTTTCTATGCTTTTATGCACTTTGGGAATACCAAACAAGAGGGAATTCTAGGGGCTGGCATAGTTAAGAAGTTGTACATGTATATGTCTATTTTTGCCTCAATAAACGTATTGTTAATGTATGCTCTAATTCATGAGTAAGCCACATTTAATTAATTCTTAGAAATTTTTACATAAGTCTGCATTATTACCAGTCCTCCCCCTTGTCTGGTTTCATCACTCTAACAGGCAGTTTTTGTAACTCAATGAATGCTTGCTATCCTGTTTTGTCAGTATTAAAATCACTGTATTTCAATTTGTTATTAACTTCTAAACAGTTCCTGAAATCTGTCTCACAAATTCTTTCAAAAAGTGCCACTGTGGGGTGCATGGGAGGGTTAAAAGTACTTGCTATTTGAAAAACATTCTCATTATACTTGTGTTGCCCTAACAAAACAGCAATGTTAACTTTCCTCACGAAAAGGTTAAGGTCTAATAAAGTTTTTGTCATGTCTGCATTACTTGCAGGTACAAAAGTCTGTCCTTTCTCTAAAAGTTCCACTAATTCAGACTCTAACGAGAAACAAGAGTAATTGTAGATTTTAAAGCCTTTCTTTTCATTCTCTATGATGTTACAGTACCTGTTTGCATTATGAAGTTCAGTATTTACCTCCTCTGCCTGCATCTGTTGTTGCCTCATTGTGCCCTCGCTCTCTGAGGGTTGTGGTTTTTGTGCTTGGTTGTGAAAATTTACAGCATGCTGTCCTTGACCATTTGTGTTGTTTAGATGATTTTCAGATGTAGATGCTTGGTTATTCCTATTATTAATCCCTTTGCTTCTTCGTGGAGGAACTGGTAAGCCCTGGTTGCCATTTATGTTAACGTTGGTCTCCATCGCCACGTTTGTTCTGTACTTAAATTAGCTCCTCCTTGCTGCCAGTTTTGACCAGTCGAATTCCATACTTGTGATGATGGCAGTGTGACACCCATGCACTGGCCCAGCACTCAAGGAGCCTCAATCCTCACCACTAACACCAGTAAGGGGCGTCCATATAGGGAAAGGATAATAAATACACACACAGTAAAGTACAATTTCCCTTAAGAGCACACAGAAATCACAGTCATCCTGGGGCTGGTTTCTCCCTTTCTCTCCAGGTCCCCAATTAGACTCCCTGCTGGCACAGCTATAGGGTCCAGATCTCAGCCTAGTGGGCAAGCTAAAACCTCCAGCACCCTCACTGTCTAACCACACTTTGAGATAAGAGTTTATACAATCACATAGACACTCCTGGGAAAGGCTGGCACAGGTTCTGCAGCTGTACCCATTTTACACAGACTATACGGTATAAATCACTGCCACCACCCAGCTAATATTTATCAGCTACTCAAAGTCCTTTATGAAAGGGTGTCCAGTTATACTGTGCAATATTATTATGCAAATGGTAAGTGCAACTGAACAGTCAAGACTTGCTTGGAATGACTTGGTATAGTATCACTATATACATACAATGTACTCTTAGAGCTTAAATTATCTCTACACAAAACAGCCACAGTTGAAAGGTTTAAAAATATTTAATAATAAATAATAAAAACACAAGACAATACTTCTTACTACACAGTGCTAGTCAAGAGTTCGGAGATCACAGAGAAATACTTAAAATAATACAGTAGAAAAGTTCTGACATCACAGAAAAACAAACTAGTCTAATCTTCCTATTTCCTAGCTATATCTAAGAGAAAACACAGTTCTAAAATCCTACTTACATATAGACACAGGCAGAGTGGTGAGTTGGATGTTCACAAGACAAATGTTCAATTGCTCTCATTCTTTCTGTCCTTAAATTGATAACACAGTACCACTGATTTATTTTAGATTACATAATTTCTTCTGGTTTCCAGGCTAACAGACTCTCAGAGGATAATAGCACTTTTGATCTTGCAGCTGGTCAGGAGCCAGAGCAATACAAGAAATTATACATGCAAATTCTAGCCATTAACTCTGGCCTCAAAACAATAGGCAGAATGCCTTTATCTAGACATCTTGCCTCCGAGTTTTGACATCAAATAATTGACTTATCAGCTTTATTACAGCAGAGTGCACTGTTGTAACATTTTTGCAGTTCAACATTTAACACCATTTTTTCCCATTTAAGAGAACAAGCCTGTGGCTTATATTAATATTTACAAATGACAGAATTATCTACAAAATTCTTTCTAGCTAGGCTGGCAGCCTTCACCTATCTTCACAGGCAGTTTAGAGTAGGCTGAACCTTTACTATAGTCCGCCTGTCCTGTTCAGTTTTTTGATTTTTGTAAAACGTAGTTTCTCCATGTGTTGATCTATAGTACTGAATATCCTGTTATACCCAAAACTGTACCGCTCAAAGTCAGCATCTGCTTTTATTTCATTGTCCATGTTTGCAATATCTTTTGCTAAATTATCTGTGCCAATCTGATAGTGTTTTAACATCAGCTCTAGTAGTTCAAGTCCATGTCTGTCAAACAATTTGATTAAATCTTGATGGAACACAGCTCTCTCCTCAAGACCTGTCGGGTATTGCCAGACATGCAGTCCCTTAGGGACTATTCTTTCTTTTATGCACTCACAGAAATATGTTATTTCAAGTTGCAGTTTCTTATGCTTTAAAAGTTTATAGTCCAATATTTTTAAATTTGCTGTGATACTGTTATTCTCCCAGCAGGATGCCCCTGTTGTACTGCTGATCCTTGGTTACTTAATAGTAAAGGTTTGCTTAACCAGGAAGTAATATTCGGAGCCCCAGTAAGCCTCGCAGTTGTCACAGCATTAGTAACTATTCTGTTCATTTGCACATTCTCAAAATGTACTGTAGGATTTTCACTCAGCATAAATATATAAGTCCTATTTGAGGTGGAAGGTGTTTCATAGGTTCATAGGTAGGTACTAGGCTATTGGCCCTAGGGCCAAAGCAAGCCTAGCCAACAGTGTATTGGCTTCCGCCACCTATGTAATGTTAAATTCCTGCCCCTCTATCGAGCAGCGCTCCAGACATAATCCCAGGGGTGAATTTCCTATCACCCATCCACTTATCAAGGTTTTTCTTGAAGAGTGCTAATGATGAGCTTTGCTTGATGTAGATGGGAATTTTGTTCCAGAGCGTGGGAAGTCTCTGGGACAAGAATCTATCCCTCCAGCATGTCCTATTTTTTGTTGTGGTGAGGTGTAGGTCCCTAGAGCATGTAGCTCGGGGAGATTGGGATTTCTTTAAGTCAAGCATGTCCATTAATTCCGGGTTTGACATGGCTTTCTATGTTAGACAGAGGTCTCCTCGGAGTAAGTAGCATGTGACCAAGTAGAGTTGGAGTTTCTTGAGTCGGTCAGCATAGGGCAACTGTTTAAGGCCAGCAATCCTCTTGGTGGGGTACTTTTGGGGCCCCTCCAGTTGTTGTAGGTGTCTTGTGAGGTACATCCCAAATGGGACATTGTATTCAATGAGGGGTCTGATAAGTGATGAGTAGAGGGGGACGGTGACTTCCTTATTTCTAGATGCAAACCCTTTTCTGATTAGGTGGGCCACGTAGAAAGATTTTCTGACCACTGCGGCAATGTGGTTATCGAAGGAGAGGTTACTATCCACTTGAGTCCCAAGGTCTCTTATCACACTTTCTGTGTTAAGTGAACTTCCCCCTATTTGGTAATTCATGGGTACCGTGTTTTTACGAAAGGGGATAACAATGCACTTTTTGGCATTTAGCTTGAGGCCATGATTTTGACACCAGGTGTCTGTCTCGGTGAGGCACTTTTGCAGGATGTCAATGTTGGCAGGGGAATCAATAATGCCACCCAGTTTGCAGTCATCTGCGAACTTGGTTAGCCATAGACCCTCGGTGTTCGCTTGCACTTTGGAGAAGTATATACTGAACAGGAGAGGTCCCAAGACTGAACCCTGGGGCACTCCACTTGTCACTGGTTTGGAGTTGGATCTGGAGTCTGCAACTCTCACCATGTGGGTTCTGTCCATGAGCCAGCTGGCCACCCATCTCGTGATGTAAGGGTTTATGTTAAGGATGATGAGTTTATATATGATTCCTGAATGGGGGATAGTTTCAAAGGCTTTAGCAAGGTCCAGGTAGGCTGTGTGGACCATCTTGCCCTCATCTATGGCCTTGGTAACTGTTTCAAAGAAGTCTACCAGGTTTAGGAGACATGATCTACCTTTCACAAATCCGAATTGGGTAGCATCCAAAGTTTGGAGGTTACCAATGTCTTTGTTTATGAGTTCCATGATGATACACTCCATGGCCTTGCAGACCAGGCTTGTCAGGCTAATAGGTCGATAATTCCCTGGGTCTGTGGTGGTTGCGCCTTTGTGGAGTGGGATAACCATTGCTGTGTGCCATTCACTGGGCACATAGCCTGTGGTGAGGCTGTGATTGAACATGAAGTTTAGGTGGGGGGGGGGCTAGTTTATTTTGGAGTTCATGTAAGATGCAGCCTGGGATGTTGTCTGGTCCCATGGATGCTGTGTTTTTGGCTTTAGAGAGTGCCATTTTTACCTGTGTGTTTGTGATTGACAGGGCTCTACAACCATCTGGTATAGTTATAGGCCCTTTGGGGGGTGAGGGGGGCATAATGTTTGCACTGAACCTATATGCCAAGGTGTTGGCAATATCAGTTGGCTCTGTATATTTTGCGCCGTTCTGTTGTAGCTCTGTGCAGATCAGGGTGTTGCCATGGAGATTCCTGACATAGCTAAAGAATGCCTTGTGGTTGTCTTTGGTATCCGTGGCAATTTTTCTTTCAAAATTAGCTTTGGAGGATTTAATGAGAGATCTTAGTTTCTTACTGAGGCCCGTCAGTGAGTTCCTCCATACCTGGGTTTTTATTCTCTTTTGCAACAGTTTCTTCCTTCTGTTATAGAGTTTGTTAATGGCAGGGGACTACCAGATCGGCTTGCTTTTTTGGAGGATAGCGTCTTGGTTTTGTTGGGGATAGCACGATCCATGCACTCATGCAGGTGCTTGTAGAGTGTATTTGTGTAGGATTCAGCAGTCGTGACTGTATTATCTATCTGCGGGGGCATCGCAAATTTAGCCACCTCAGTTTTGAGTAGCGTGAAGTTCACTTTGGAGAAATTTTTTATGATGGTTTCCTTGTGTGGGGTTGGGGTCGGGATGTGGATATCTAGGGTGATTAGTTTATGGTCTGATCTAACAAGTGAGGAGTTGATCTCGGGCATTGAGCACCGATCACCCATCTTGGTAATGATCAGGTCCGGAATATTGTTGCCCCTGGTGGGAGTCTTGACAAGTTGATCCAGGGCATTAGAGTTTATATATTCCAGGAATCATTGAGCAAGGGGATTAGTACAAGAGTAGTTTTCCCAGTTTATGTTAGGGTAGTTGAAATTGCCCATTATTATGTTATTTGGTTGGACCCTCATTTTTTCCAATGTCCTCAGGAACGAGGAGTGAGGGTCCTGGGTCATGGTGAGGGATCTATAACAAGCTACTATTTGGAATGCATTTTTGCCCAGGGTTAGTTGCACTTGGATGATTTCAGAGGCATCATGTTTTGCAACTAGCCTGGAGGTGTGGATGTCCTTGATGAAGATGGACACACCTCCGCCCTTCGTGTTTTGGTCTGGGTTTTGTGGCCAAAATGTGTGGTATGAATTATAGCCTGGTAGTGCTGGGGTGCTCTCAGGAGCCTTGAACCAGGTCTCAGTCACTGCACAGATATTGATGTTCTCCATTTTGAGGAGTGCCTCGAGTGAGTGCATTTTGAGGTTTAGACTCCTAGCATTGAGCAGCATTGCCCTCATTTTTTTGTCACCTGTAGTTTTTACGGTGGTGGGTTTGTTTTTTGAGCCTTGCCTAAAAAAGGCACTATGGGGGTGGCAAGAGTCTTGGCCAATATCCTGAATCCCAGGGGTGACAGGTGCAGGCCATCTCTGGTGAAACATCGTGGCCTGTCAAGCATGTCATCCCAGGCAGACAGATACTGGATCCCCTTTGAATGACACCAGAAGCTTAGCCAATTGTTGAAGTTGATCATCTTATCCTTGTACTGTGCTATTATTCTTGGTGAAGGCAGGATGCTACTCATGGCTAGGGTCATACCTGCCTGTGCTAAAAGGTCGGAGAGCTCTTCCATGTCTCTTTTCATGTAGTCCAGGGAGGTACATCTCAGGTCATTTACACCAACATGGACAATGACAGAGTCATACTTTTACTTGCTTTGTAGTGACCTGAGTGCATGCATTATGTGGCGGATTCTGGCACCCTACATGCAGCTGACAGTAACCTTCTCTTTGCCCAGCCTGGTGAGTGGGACGTCGGTGTGCCTGACTATAGAGTCACCTATCACCAGTGTGTTGGGTATGTTGTTTTGCCTTATGGGCTGTGGTTGTGTGGCACACCAAGTTTGTGGGCTATGTGTTGTTTGGGGTGTGGTGGTGGGAGGAGGTTGCTTGTGTGTCTGCTTTGGAGGTCTCTGTTGCCTAGGCAGATTTAGATTTTTAATCAGAGCCTCCGTATATGTCTTGGTGTTACTATGTGTGGGTTTCGGAGGTGTTGGTTTAGTTGGCCTATGTGTAGTGAGTGGGGTGCTGCGATTTATTACCTTCTCCTCTTGGCTGTCTGTCCCAGTCTTGGTTGGAGAGAGCTTTGCCTCTAGATTGGTTGTATAAGTGCATCTCTCGCAAGTGTTAGTGTTTGGTGGTAGGAGGAGAGGGTTGTCTGTGTACATGAGGCAGTTGTAGCATTGCCTCAAGATGCCCAGGTTCATCAGGTAGGCTGGAGAGTACACCAGGAGCTGTCTCTTGGACATGCCTGAATAAGTAGTAAAGACTGTTTGCTTTTGTTAAGTGGGGAAGTAGTTGTCAAGTAGGGAAGTATATAGACTATTCCCTTCTGGCAGATGCGGGGGTTGAGTTCTGAGGGTTATCTAGTGCTGCAGCAGATTTAGAACAACTGCTGGGCGAAAAGATGTGGGTCTAAGTATTTTAGGCTGAAAGACTGACAAGTTATAAGGGAAAAACTGAAGAGCAGACTTTGTGGAGCCGGGGATAGTTAACCCTAGCTAACCGGTGCTGCTCAGTGCGCAAAACAGCACAAATGTGGGTTTTATAGCAGAAAGATGAAAAGGATAGAAATTAGCCCAAAATGGCCAATAAACTACAAATTCCGAGCTGAAAACCACTCCTCCAGGGACAGATAGGCTGCTCAAAGCTCCCCACTCTCACTGGTGAAAAGAGAAACTTCCTTCTATCCAAGTAAGGTATGGGCAATGCAGAAACTACAATACAGCCCTGGATTCAGCAAACTCTGAAAACTGGACTCTACTGGCTTCAGAAAGGTGGAAAACAAGTGCAGGATATAGGATAGCTTATTTTTTTGTTTTTTTTTTTAAGAAGTTAAGGCAGTTAAAACAAAATAATCACTTTAAAGCACAGTAAAACAGCTATCACACTTGAGTGTGTAGCCTACAACAGTTAAAACAGTTTAGATGCTCACAGAGAGATTTTAAAAGTGCAACCAGTAAGTACAATTAAACAGTTGAAATAGGCTTTTTAGTATCAAATAAACGGTAGAAACCGAGCGTTTAGGCGGAATTAGCAATATCTAGCAAGAAACAAGCCAAAAAAGTATTTAAATCAAACCAAAGTCTCTCTTTTCTCCTTCTGCTATTGTAGGACTCTGCAGGTCACCTGGGCGGGTTCTTGCTGAGCTGATACAAGCGCAAAAAAACGCGCAAATGCTGGTTTTTATAGTAGAAAGATGAAAGGGATGGGAATTAGCCCAAAATGGCCAATAAACTACAAATTCTGAGCTGGAAACCACTCCTCCAGGGACAGATAGGCTGCTCAAAGCTCCTCACTCTCACTGGTGAACAGAGAAATTTCCTTCTATCCAAGTAAGGTATGGGCAACACAGAAACTACAATACAGCTCTGGATTCAGCAAACTCTGAAAACTGGACTCTACTAGCTTCAGAAAGGTGGGAAACAAGTGTAGGATAGCTTATTATTATTATTTTTTGTTTTGTTTTGTTTTTTTTAAGTAGTTAAAGGGACAATCCCAGGGATTTTTTGTTTTGATTCGGCCTTTGTTTACATTTCAGGTTTGCCTTTCTGAGAATGCTCAACTTTGGCTGAGGGGGGGTGGGGGAAGACTGCCTGCAGGAAGTTTCAAAGGTGTGAGCCAAATTCCATCTCAAATTGCAGTTGTACTAACAACAGTTTTCTCTGTGAGCCATTTATTAGTATAATCTGTGCATTTTGCACATTGAGAAAGCAGCCTTTCAGGCATTTTACGGCCTGACAGCTGCTGCTGCTCTACAAAGCACATCAGTAATGCAAGGCTTTTAAAACATTAGCAGAGTTTTTTTGTTTCTTTCATTTCATATTTTATTCTGTGGTGATTGTGAAATCTGGCCAACTACAACAATTTTATGACATGGCTTCTACCTATAGAAAGCATCTGAGTGAGGCAAACAGTAATGGAAACCATATTTCTCTTTCTTTCATTTCATGTTTTACTGTATTCTGATTTTTGAATACTAGCCTGGTGTAGTGACTTCCTGACCTGCCAGTAATTCCATAGAAAGCAAGTGTGTGACAGGAGGTTGGAGCATTAGTAGACACACTATTCTGTTTCTTTTCATTTTCTAGTTTGATATGTGCTGATTTCTGAATACTACTAGACAATTGCACTATTTTTATGAGTGGGCTGCTTGTACATCTGTAGAAGCATGAATGATGTAAAGTTTAAAAATGAGTATACCCTCATCTTTTCCTTTCACTTCATATTTTATTTTTTGCTTATTTCCAGCTACTAGCCAAAAGCACATCCTAGTGTACATGCTACACCTTAGTGAGTTACTACATTATATTATGTTTTCAACACTTCCATCTCTTGTAACCTTATATGTATGAATCTGTTTCTAGTTCCACTGTTGTTATATATAAACAAGTAACTGAAATGATACTCTACAGCTTTTGGCATCATTCTAACAATTTGCAGTACCTAATGAGTGTCTGATTCCTGGTCTGGCAATGATTAGTCTTACATGGTAACATTTAAACTGTTTCCATTCCAACTTACTCACATGATAGCATACCTCTCACCATCTTAGCACAAAAAATCTGGACAAACCCTAAAATAATAAGGAACAAATGCCCAAAAATAGAGACATTTTTTTTAAATACTGCTCTTATAAACTTAGAAAGTTGCTAGAATAACAGGATTTCTTAAGTGTGCATTTTCTGAAGGATATGAAGTCTGAAACTCAAATGTGTGTCATTATTTAGTAACTTCAATCCTCAGTGATTTGCCAGAAAATCAAAATATTATGAGGTACAGACCAAATATATGTGGTAAAAATCTAGACATTCAGGGAAAATCTGGACAGTTGAGAGGTATGCATGGTAGTGATGATGGAGCAAAGTGACAGAAAGTACTCTTGTGTAAAATCTTAGCATAACAGCTGTTCTCTGGTACAGTATTCGGTACAGAAGTGATGTATTGCCGAGGACAGTCCATCGCTTGACTAGCATAAATAAGCTTAAAAGAGATCTTTGTTGTGTTGTATGTCACATTTATGCTCCCCGCACAGAACACAGGTCATAAGAGGGACTTACAGATGCAACTACCTAGAAATGTATTGCTTTGGAAGAGAACAGCCGTCATAGGACAAAGGCATCCATACACATCCAGAAGGAAAAAACTGCAGAATAAACAACAGGGGATTGGAGGGAGGGAGAGGATACTACAATAATGAAGAGCAGGACATCTACTGTTATGGTATGATTTTACATAAGTGTACTATGTCATTTTATATCACTGTTGCAGTATTCAGTCCAGAAGGAAGAGTAAAAAAGCTCAGGAACAGAACGCGAGGTGGAAGGCTGAGAAGAGCTCTCAAAAAACCCACATACAATGGCTTCAGCAAAACCTGCTCTGATCATAAAAAACATATCCAACTTATAATTCTTAATAAAGGTATGCAGTGAAAACCAAGTAGCAACTTCAAGGATGGAATGGTGTCCAACCCCTTGAAGAAGGCACCAAAAGAGGCAACAGCCCTAGTGGAATGAGCTCTAACAAAAGCAGACAGAGATTTGCCATGAAAAAGAATAACAAAAATAACTGGCCTTAGATATCCTGGTGGAGATGGTTTGTTTGGAAACAGCCAAACCCAAAGACCTGGTATAAAAAGAAACAAAAAGCTGATCAGGCTTACAAATAGTCCTAGTTTTATCCAAATAGTACCTGAGCTGCCTGTGCAAATCCAAGGTATGCAGGACCCTCACACTAGCAGACTGAGGAGAAGGAAAAAAGGTAGTTTTACTGACTGATTAAAGGACAATTCATTGACTACCTTGGGCATAAAAGTAGGATTAGTACACAGGGGACTCCCTGTCCCTATGAAAAACCAAAAAATGAGGAAAGGCCATAAGGGCCTGGAGCTCAGAAACCTTCTGAGCAGAAGTAAGAGCAAGCAAGAAAACAGTCTTCCAGGTACAATGTCGCAAAGAAGCAGAATCTGCAGGCTGAAAAGGAGCCTGAGTCAGTTTTTCCTAAACAAAAGCACGGTCCCAAGGAGGAGGAATAGGCTTTTTTGGAGGCCTAATATGCAGGACACCTTTAAGAAATTGTTTGATCTCGAAATGAGAAGTCAAAGCATGAGTCAAGGGTAGAGAAGCAGAAATGGCTAATAAATGGGCTTTCACAGAAGAATAGGCCAACCATGAAGATTTTCTGGTTGAGGGTTTCCTTGCCTCCTGTAAAACCCTGAACACATCCTCAGAAAAGAGGTGCCTGAAAGGGATCAAAATCCTATCACCCACAATGTTATTTGCAGAGTGGAAAGTGGGGATGGATGACAGACCTCTTGTCCTGTGAGGAGATACACCCCGGGGATCACTTCTGTGTCTTTGCTTGACAGTGGCACAGGAAAATAACTTTCTTGGGTGGCGTAAGCTATGGAACCTTGCTGGCTATGCTTACGTAGGCCCTTGGGCCGATAGCCTAGCACCTACGTATGAACATATGAACCTATGAACTGGTGAGGTAACTTGTAATGGTTGCCTGTGGCCATATGCATTATTTCTAACAGAGTAGTCTGCAAAAATATGTTCCCAATTACCTCTTTCTTCCCATAAAGCCTCCAACATTTGCAATCTACTTGAGGAAACATTATTTGAGTCTGTTTGGGGTACTAAAATACCTTTGCAAACAATTCCAAGCAAAAATCTTAAATCTTCTCGACTTTGTTGCATATTTGGAAGTCTTACATATATCCTGTCCTTGTCTTTGTGAACTTTCTAAACTCCTCTGATTCTTATAGTTATCATGCAATACTTTATATGCCCTACTAATGTTCCCCCCACATCCCCTGCTAATTATAAATGCTAACTCTGTGATTACACATTCCACATGGAAAGGAAATATTTCCCTACTCGGGGATTGTCTAGCTCATACACTTGTCAAATAACTGTCTGCGTCGACCAAATGGTATCACTCTACTGGGTGTTGGAGAACTTGCCGTTCACTACAAAGCTTGGCACCCATATATATTAATGTCCTTGGCATACGCACACACACACACACACACACACACACACACACACACACACACACACACACACACACACACGTATATAATATATATACACATACATACACACAAACACAGATATATTATACATACACAGACACAATCATATAAACACACACACACACACACACACATATATATATATGTGTATATATATATATATATATACACACACACACACACATATATATATATATATATATATATATATATATATATATATATATATATATACATACATACACACACACACACACACACACACAAATACATGCTAACATAAACACACAACTGAGCCATTAGTGTAATCAGTAAAATGTGCTTGGTAGAAGAGGAATATTGTACTTATTCAGGTAGACATGGGTGGTCTTTTGCATCCGGATAAGAATTATCCTGTCATTATGAGATAATATGCCACTGGACAAGATAGTATCATGGCATATCAATAAATACAAATTAATGATAATAAAAATGTCAATGAACTCAGACAATGAAACAAGCAATGAGAGTTGTTCATTACTAGTATGGGCCAGTTTTGCACCCCACCAACTATAATGTCCTCTGTGGTCAAATCAAACCACAATCATAACCCTTAAACTCTTAGGGCAAGACATCTGAACAGAGCCTACAATAATGGGTAACAAGGGCACATAAATGGAGACATATTTTACATTTTGCAATTAAAAATTTAGAAAGTTGATATAGTCACAGATTTTTGCAGTAACATACATTTTTCTGAAGGATATGAAGTCAAAACTTCAAATGTATGTCATTAATTAGTGACTTCAATACTCAGTAATTTCTCAGAAAACCAAAAATTGTATGAGACGCAGAACAAAAATATGAGTCAAAGATCTGGACATTCTGTAAACATCTAGACAGTTGAGAGAAATGCTGCAAATCATTCACATTCTGCGTAAGACTGAATTCTGAATAAACTTTGAATACATCAGTATTTAGAGCTTATACAAAGGCTTATCTACTAAAACTGAGTGATGAGCTGGCTAATTTCAAAAAACCTCATTCCATCTTAAGAACCCCAGCATACCTCTCTAGTGTCCAGACTTTAGCAGCATGTCCAGATATCTGCCTCATAGTTTTGTTGTGTTCCACATAAAATTTGTGATTTTCTCGCAGATCAGTGAGACTCATTTGTGTTTCAGACTTCATGTTATACAGAGAATGTATGCGAATGCAACACCTTTTAGTCTATCAATTTTCTAACTTTATAATAGTAACATTTAAAATGTATACCTATTATTGGGCCTTTGACCGCCCCCCGCCTCATGCTTTGTCCAGATTTGTTATTCTAAGAGGTTGAGAGGTATCACCCCCACTGCTTATGTGAAATCCTTAACTGGCAAGTTCCAAGCACATGTAAATAGTTGCATAGATACATTTGCCTCCCTCAGAAATGATTACAATGCCAAATTCAAAAATACCCCCCCCCCCCAGTAGCAGAACCCTAATATAAACAGGTGCTATAATAAAAGAAAAAGATTACTACATGCAAAACAAAAAAAAAATTAACTTTCAAGATACAAAAATGCTTTTCTTAAACTGAACAAGGAACTCCAAACCCTGATGAAGTCAAAAAGCCAAATATGAGATAAAAACAGCCACACAGTTGAAGGATAACAACAAGGCATTCTTTAACTATGTTAGAAACCTAAGAAACAATGCCCAGCACTGTGTAAACTTAACAGTTCATAGGTTCATAGGTTCATAGGTTCATACTAGGCTATCTGCCCAAGGGCATTTATAAGCCTAGCCCATAGTTATTTGGCTTTCGCCACCCCTTTAGTTTGAATAAAACTATGCCTATTATTTTGCTGTGCCTCTGTCAAGCAGTGACACTGAAGTAATCCCTGGGGTATATCTGCAATCCCCCATCCATTGGTCAAGATTCCTCTTGAACAAGGCCAGCGAGGTGCTCTGCCTCACATGTACCGGGATTTTGTTCCACAGCATAGGGAGTCTCTGGGTGATGAATCTGTCCCTCCAGCACATTCTATTAATAACCGTGTCAAGGTTTAAGTCCCCTTGTGGTTCTGAGGGATCTAGATTTTTTGAGGTGAAGCATATTCATCAAATCAGGGTTTGACATGGCCTTATATGTCAGGCACAGGTCACCTCTGAACAAGCGGTATGAGACTGAATAGAGCTGGAGTTCTTTCAGTCGGGCAGCATAAGACATATTTTGAGACCCTTTATCCTTTGGTGAGGAACTTTGGGGCCTTTCCAGCTGCTGCAGGTGTCAGGTCAGATACATTCGAATGGGGCATTGTACTCAATCATGGGTCTAATGAGTGATGAGTACAGGGGACGATGACCTCCTTGATCTAGATGTGAATCCCTTCATGATCAGGTGGGCAATGTAGAAGGTTTTCCTAACTACTTTAGCAACATGAGTGTCAAACGAAAGGCTACTGTCAACCTGGGTCCCCAGATCCCTGATGACTTCTTCTGTGCTCAGTGGATTGCCACCTATATGGTAGCTAGGTAACCTTGTTTTTCCCAAGGGCATGACTATGCATTTCTTGGCATTTAACTTTAGGCCATGGCTCTGGCACCAGTTATCCGTTTCTGTGAGGCCCTTCTGAAGGATATCTGTGTCAGATGTAGCTGATTATGGCGCCTAGTTTGCAGTCATCTGCAAACTTTGTCAGCCATAACCCTCCTGTGTTTGCTTGTACTTCAGAAAAGTAGATGCCGAACAAGAGTGGACCCAGGACTGAGCCCTGTGGGACACCACTTGTGACAGGCTTTGAGTCTGACATGGCTCCAGCAACTCTGACCCTGTGGGTTCTGTCACTTAGCCAGTTTGCAACCCATCTTGTGATGTATGGGTTTACATTCAAGCTGATGAGTTTTTCATGATACCTGAGTGGGGTATTGTGTCAAGGCCTTTGCCAGGTCAAGGTAGGCTGTATGAACTGCCTTCCTCATCAATGGCCTTGGTGACTGTCTCAAAAGTCAACCAAGTTTAAAAGGCATGGTCTGCCTTTGACAAAGCCAAACTGGGTTGGATCCAAAGTCTGCAAGTTCCCTATGTCTTTATTTATGAGTTCCATTATGATCCTCCATGGCTTTGCAGATAAGGCTTGTCAAGCTAATGGGATGGTAATTTCCAGGGTCGGTGGAGGCACCGCCCTTGTGAAGTAGGACCACATCCTGAGGTGAGGCTAAGATTAAACAGCTGTCCTAACTGCGGGTTTAATTCCTCATTGAGTTCGTGGAGCACACAGCCGACACCATCGGTCTCATGGATGCTGTGTTTTTGCTTTGGAGAGCAGTTCTCACCTGGGCGTTGGAGATGTTTGGGGGCTACAATCCTCTGGTATAGATATCTCCTTTTGGGGAGAAGTTTGCACTGAACCTGTCAGCCAGTATGTTGGCAATGTGTGTAGGTTCAGTAATCTTCACATCATTTTGAACTAATTCTGAGCATATCTGGGAGTTTCCTCCTAGGTTTCTAACATAGCTAAAGAAGGCCTTATGATTGTCTTTTGAGTCCTTGGCGATTTTTCTCTCAAAATTTGCCTTGGATGATTTTATGAGAGCTCTTAGTTTTTACTTATAATGATCAAAGGTGTCTTACCTTTCAAGGATTTTGCTCTATCTTGTAGTAGCTTCCTCCTTTTGTTGTAGAGCTTGTTTATGGCTGGGGTCCACCAGACTGGACGCTTGCCTTTGGTACAAAGAGTCTTAGTTTTGTTTGGGATTGCCTGATCCATGCAGTCCTGTAGGTGCTGGTAGAAGGCATTTGTAAGTGATTCAGCGGTTTGAGTAATGTTTACCACTGGCTCAGGGCCTTAAAGGAGACCACACTAGTTTTAGAAGTGTGAAGTCGGCTTTGAGAAGTTTTCACTGTGGTCTTTTTATTTCAGGTGGGGCGGGATGAGGACCTCCAGCGAGATTAGTTTATGATCTGATCTCACCAGTGAGGGTATACTTCGTGTTGAACATTGTGATCCCATGTTCGTGATGATGAGATCAAGTATGTTTTCTCCTCTTGTGGGATGGTGACTAGTTGTTCCATGGCATTTGACTTTATGAACTCCAGGAACCTTTGGGCTTGAGTAGTGTTCCCAGTCTATATTAGGGTAGTTGAAGTCACCTAGTATGATGGTGTTTGGAGACCATTTATCCCTCCCATTGTTTTCAGGAAGGCATGAGTTCCTGAGTTTGAGAGGAGGGCCTGTAACATAACTACAATTGCAGAGCAGTCTTGGCTTTGCATACTTGCTCCTGGTGGGGATGAGGATCCGATGCATGTTGCCACTCCAACCTTGAGGTGTGGGTGTCCTTTATGAATATGGACACCTCCTTTCTTGGTGTTGTCCGGATTTTGGGGCCGGAATGGTGAAACCTGATAGTGCTGGGGTGCTCTCAGGAGCCTTGAACCAGGTTTCAGTCACAGCACAGACATCGATGTTCTCCATACTGAGAAGGGCCTTGAGTGCGGCATCTTGAGATTGAGACTTCGCATTGAGCAGCATTACCCTTAGTTTTTACTTTTTGTGTTCTAGGTAGGTTTAGAATTTGAGCCTTAAAAGGCACTATGGGGGTGGCAAGAGCCTTTGCCATATCCGGAAGCCTAGGGGTGACAGGTGCAAGTCCTCATGGCGTGGGCGTGGCTTGTCCAGCATGTCATCCCAGGCAGACAGACATTGGATCCCCTTTGAATGATATTACATACTCAGACCTAGATACATTACAGTATAGTTTCATAGATAACTACTAGTATAGCTGCTGTTGTAGGCCATTTTAAGCTTAGCCAGTTTACCTTTCAAAATGTGAGAATCAAACACTGTACCTTGTGTCTGTGATGTAAACACCTTTACCATTATGCCAAACCACATTTCAAAATATTTCTCGAGAGCAGAAGGTGATTGTTAACAGCTGTGGTTGAAGTTATGCTTACCTGACTCCATAGCTAGGTAATTGTCGAAGCATTTAGGTGACATGGTTCCTTTCTGTTTGAGAGGAGGTAAGGAGATATGTCTGGCAGAATGTGAATTTGGCAGCAGATAGTAGCTGATGTTAATGCAGTGGGAAGACATAGCAGGACATATGACCAGGTGCACCATAGGGCCACTGACATGATTTCATCAGCCTGTAGGAGAGCAGCTGTAGTGGCCCGTGACCATATGGCTACGGGGGGGCTGTTACAGAGCCACCACTGACACCAAATGAAGAGTTCCTGTCCACTGTCAGGGATCAGCATGTGACTGATGTTGGTGCTGCTGTTTCAGAGAGGACAAGGATGTCCCAGGAGGAGCTTCCACGTAGGCTTAACTATATCAATTGTTAAATACATCTTGGATAGTAAAATATTGACAGAAAATGGATAGTAAAATATTAACAGCAAATACAATTTTCTATTTAACATTTTTAACTGTATTTTTTTTGGGGGGGGATACATCTTTGATAAAGTTAACACATTCAGGTTGATTATACATGGGCTTGGCCTAGATGTGTCCTCCCAAGTTCTAGTTAAAAGTATGGTTAATTGATTATATAAAAGGCAAAATTTTAAAACACCATGTGTTAATCTTCATTGTGATGCTGGTGTCCTTACCTTTTGCTTAACTTCTTACCGGACCATCTCATGTATCGAGCAGACAAGCATCTACAAAAGACAAGCCAAACATTTTTTGTCACTACTGATGAGGAATTAAAAGGCATTTTTATTTTCTAATGTGGGTGTCAGGACTGTTGTGTGTATTGATGTACTGTCTGTAAGAGTAGCACCACTGTTAGTCTGTTAGCATATATTGGACTACAGTAGTGTAGGTATTAATTTCTTCCTGTATTTGTTGCTTATTATCACAGGTGATCCTGACAGTACAGGTATGGGACATCTACCACCTGATGTAAGTGTAGCAGCAGACTCTGATGATGATGGTGGCCAAACAGAAGCACAGTGGGGGGTGCAGAGGTTGAATCTAACACTGAGATTGACATTCAGCCATCATCTGTAATTCCATCAGACACAGCCAAGTAGGCCTACACCAACACATTCCAGTGAGCCCTCAAATATTGAACAGGCGGAGAGTGAAGATTCTGATGCAGAGGACTCTATTCCCTCTGCTTCCCCTCCTGAGGATTTTTCTTTTGGGGAAACCTTACATACTCTAAGGGAGCATTTCCACTGGGAAAGCCAGGATTTTTCTGATCCAAAAAAGAGGCTTAGGGATTTCCTTCTCCTACCTCAGCATAGGCCTTTAGCTATTCCACCTGTACTAGACATTGTTGATGATGCTTTTTCGGAATCTAGTTTGGCCCCTGATTCCCTGCCTCCTGCTCCCAGAAAACCTGACAGATACTACAGGGCCCCTGAGTCCCACAAGTTACTTTTCAAAAATCCTATTGCAGATCCAGAGACTATTTCACAGGGGCCCAAGGGCATTAAGGCTTCTACTGCTAAAAATCCTACTCCTTCTGTTAGAGGCTCCAGGGAGCTGGATAGATGGGGTAAGAAGGTTTACACTTCTGCAACCTTGGCCATTAGGGCTTTAAACTGCCAGTTTCATATGTTAAAGTATCAGCAACATGTTATTGGACTACTTAAACAAAAAATTATGTTGATTCCTGACTGTGTGGAAAATAAAGAATTACAGGATTTAATGCATTCTGCTGAATAAGTTGGAAAACATACTTTGCAATGTGGTTTTGATTCATTAGAGGCCTCTTGCAGGGCTGCTGTTACTGGGTCTGTGCTCAGAAGGCATGCTTGGCTTAAGGAGCAATCTTTGCCAGATCATGTGAAAGCTAAATTGTTGGATGCTCTTTTAAATCAGGACCGCCTCTTTGGCAACAAGGCTGAGGAAGTTCTTAAAAAGATGGAAGATAAAGCTAAATATATGCAAACTGTTAAAGATTTTTTTACAAGTTCAGCCTCCTAGATTTAGTAGGCACTGGCCCTCTAAGAATTGGTCCTTTCCAGCCCCTTCCAGGTCTTCTCAAGCCAAACCCAGACACAGCAAAAACCCCAGGTTTCAGTCCCAGGGGACTCACAGAACTAAGCAGTGGGGGGCCTCCACTTCCAAATCTGGGAATAATAAGACTTCCCCCTATGGTAAACTGTCTCAATGACTTCCTTTTAAAATTTCCAAGCACTTATCAACTGACTGCCCTTTAGGGGGGAAAGATTGCTCTTCATGCAAAGAATTGGGAACTCATTACCCAGGACAAATGGGTTTTAAATAGTGTCCCAGGGATACAGATTTCACTTCCACATGTTGACAACACCAAGTGGGTGGCTGGATCTACCCCCAAATCAGTGGGCAGAGGCCCAAAAACAAGTACTTTCTCTCTTAAGCATGGGGGCTATTCAACTGGTACCAGAAGAGGAAAAGGGACAAGGTTTCTACTCAAGACTTTTCCTGGTACCCAGAAAAGACAATTCATGGCATCCCAGCCTGGACCTGTCTACTCTAAACACCTTCTTGGAGATTCCAAAATTCAAGATGCTGACTCTTCACCAATTACTTCCTATGCTAGGCAAAGATGCCTGGTTGGCAACACTAGATTTAAATGAAGCATACCTGCACATCCCAATCACGGAATCTTGCAGAAGATACCTACACTTCAAAGCAGGATACACGCACTATCAGTTCTCTGCACTGCCATTTGGCTTATCTACTGCGCCCAGGGTATTCACAAAGTGCCTAGCTCCAGTTATTGCATTTTGCAGGCAAAGAAATATTCAAATATACCCATACCTGGATGATTGTCTAATTCAGCCAGAAAGCCAGGACATACTTTTGAGTCATCTGGCCTTTGTAAAAAGGGTTCTAACTTGTCAGGGGTACAACATAAATAAAAAAAAAATCACACCTGGTACCCTGTCAACAAATTATATTCCTGGGGGCAAGCTTGAATACAACTTCCCAGATGGCTTACCTCATGCCAGAGAAACAAATTCATTTGACAGCCTACTTCAAACAAGTGGACACAAAAACCCTGCTATCTGCAAGACAAATACTGCAAGCCTTTGGGTTCATGGCCTCCTGCATTCTTCTAATTCCATATGCAAGACTGCTTATGAGAAAACTACAGTGGTATCTAAAAAGCCTATGGTGTCAACATTCTCAAGACCTAGAAACTGATTCCTATCATACCTTGCCTACGCCTAGAGTTCCTTTGGTGGGCAGAGGCCTGCCACCAAAACAAGGGACTACTTTTCACACCATCCCCTGCCACTCAAACCCTAACAACAGATGCATCAGACTATGCATGGGAAGCTCACCTGGCAGGGTAGTGCATTCAGGGCAAATGGAACCCAAGTCAAATGCACCTGCATATCAATCAAAAAGAAATGTTAGCTGTACAGAATGCTCTGACAGCCTTCAAGGACCACATTCTTCCAGGACAACTAATGGTAAAGTCGGACAACACCACTGTTATGTGGTACATAAACAATCAGGGAGGTACACATTCTTACCCCCTCTGCAGACTAGCCATGGCATTGTGGAACACAGCCTTGAGCTACCAAGTGCACCTACAAGCTCAATTCCTGCCAGGAAAATGAAATACAGTGGCAGACGGACTAAGCAGAAACCTCATGGACCCACACAAGTGGAAAATGGAACCAAGGATTTTCAACATGTTGACAAGCAAATGAGGGAGCCCAGATATAGACCTGTTTGCCTCTCCCCAGAACTACCAATTGGACAAATTTTGCACAAGGACTCCCCACAAACAAGCCTGGAAAGTGGATGCTCTGTCCATCAGCTGGAAAAACCTATCAGTCTATGCCCCCCCCCCCCCACACCTCTGCTCTCCAAAGTACTACTAAAAATTAAACAGGACAAACCAAGGATGATTTTGATTGCTCCAGACTGGCCATGCCAACACTGGTACCCCCTCCTGTGCAGTGTGTCATGGTTATCTCCATGGCACCTGCCTCAGACTCCTTCCCTGCTGTCTCAGCAGGAGAACCAGATTCTGCATCCTCAGCTTCTAACACTAAACCTTGCAGCCTGGCTAATTACTTAATCTCTCCTTTACCATCCCTCAGCAAACCTGTGATGGATATCATTTTAGAGACAAGGAGGCCTAGTACTAGAAAATCTTATGCTGAAAAATGGAAAAGATTCTGTGCCTGGAACCAATCTCAAGGGATGAGCACAGCAATGCCCAATTTATCTCAGATTTTACAATACTTAATTGAAATGCTTCACAAGGGCCTGTCTTTTTCCTCCATTAAAATCCACGCCTCAGACATTTAAGCTCATTATAACACAGAACCTCCCCTCTTCTCTTATTCACTGCTCAAGCAGTTCCTCAGAGGGGCCAAAATTTTGAGACTACCCAGGAGAGCTTCAACCCCAGCCTGGGACCTTAACTTTGTCTTGGAGAAACTCACTCTACCTCCTTTTGAGCCCGCTGCTACTGCAGACTTAAAATTTCTTTCTTGGAAAACAGCTTTCCTTTTAGCAATCACTTCAGCTAGAAGGGTATCTGAATTACAGGCCCTTATGGCAGTGGAGCCTTTCATCATCTTTCATGTGGACAGGGTGTCCCTCAGAACCAATCCATCCTTCATGCCCAAGGTGGTATCCAGTGTGGCTCTTAATCAGTCCATTCATTTGCCAACCTTCTTTCCCAATCCACAGAATAAATGGGAACAGATACTGCATTCCTTAGATGTGCACAGACAACTTAGATTCTACTTGGACAGGACTAAACCTCAAAGGAAATCTGAACAACTGCTGGTGGCATTTGCTGCAGGGGCAGAGGGGAAGGCTATTTCAAAGCAAACCATTTCTAAATGGATAAGCCATTGCATTCATTTCTGCTGTAAGCACCATGGAAAACCTATCCTCCAGGGGATCATACCTCACTCCACCAGGGCTGCATCTACCTCTACAGCTTTTCTCAGTGGCGTCCCTACCAGGGACATCCTAGAAGCTGCTACCTGGAATTCTGTACATACTTTCACCAAGCATTATCATTTGCCAATTTTCTCTCAGTCCAGAGCTGGCTTTGCCACTGCAGTCTTGCAGGGCCTTATAGCTGTCCCTCATGCTATCTAAATTCCTCCTCCCAACCATAGCTTTGGGAATCTACCCAAATGTAATGACTGCAACGGTGAAACACGAAGAACATAGTACAGCTGTGTACATATACCATAAATGTAGATGTTCGAGTGTATTCACTGTTGCAGTCCTGGTTACCCCCCCCCCCCTCCAGCCCCCTAACTTCTTTTGGCTATACCTCTACTTTCCTTTACTATGCTTAAAAGCCTTTTTGGTGTATTTGCTTTTTTGTTGGAGGTATATCCTTGTATCTTTAAATTTAATTGCTTCCCATTAGGGGGGCACCTGACATCTGGGGCAAGAAAAACTGATGTAATGGCATCGGCTGCATGTTTTATACCCCTGATGACTTGACGTCATGGAAGAAGGGTCAGCAAATGATGCAGGACCCAAGACTTTGTTAATCAGGCCGACTGAGGGCTACCTGCAAGCAGATAACCCAAATATAATGACTGCAACAGTGAATACACTCGAACATCTACATTTATGGTAAGTGTACAAAACTGTACTTTTTTCATGGTGGTTACTTTTGCGGGGGTGTGGGGGTGTGTGGGTGAGATGTGGATTTCCATGGTGATTAGTTTGTGGTCGGATCTAACCAGGGAGGAATTGACTATTGGTGTAGAGTAACGGTTGCCCACGTTAGTAATAACCAGGTCAAGGATGTTGCTTCCTCTAGTGGGGGCAAGAATGAGCTGGTCGAGGGCATCAAAATTGATGAATTCCAGGAAGCATTGGGCCAGTGTATTAGTGCATGAGTAGTTTTCCCAGTTGATGGAGGGGTAGTTAAGTCACCTAGTATGAGAGTGTTGGGTTGGACCCTAATAGTTTCCAGGGTGCTTAGGAATGTGGATTGAGAGTCTTTGGACATGGTTGGGGATCTATAGCAGGCTATGACCTGAACTGCCATTCTACCAATGTTACAGTGTTAGTTGTACCTGAAGTATCTCAGATGCGTTATGCTGGGCTGCTAGTCTGAAGGTGTGCATATCCTTTATGAGTATGGAGACACCACTACCTTTGGAGCTTTGGTCCATGTTCTGGGGCCTAAAGGTGTAGAATGAGTTATAGCCAGATAGTGCAGGGGTGCTTTCTGCTGCTTTAAACCAGGTCTCTGTTACAGCACGAATGTCGATGTTCTCCATTTTAAGGAGTGCTTCAAGCAAGTGCATCTTGAGATTTAGACTTCTATCATTGATCAGCATGACCATCAGATTGCATTTATTTATAGCTATTACGGTGGTAATTTGGTCTTTAGAACAAAACGTAAAAAAGGCACTATAGAGTGGCAAGAGCCTTAGCCAGTATCTGGAAACCCAGGGGTGACAGCCGCAGGCCATTTCTGTCAAAGCATTGGGGTCTGTCAATCATGTCATCCCAAGCAGACAGATACTGGATCCCCTTAGAATGACACAAGAAACTTAGCCAATTGTTAGTCAGTCATTTTCTGCTTGTACTGCGATATCATTCTGGATGACCTGCTCAGGGCTAGGGTCATACCTGCCTGGACCACATAATCCGAGAGCTCCACCATGACTCTTTTCATGTAGTCCAGGGAGGTGCGTCTAATGTCATTTATACCCACGTGGATAGTAACAGAGTCATACTTGTACTTGTTATGGAGTGACCTGAGAGCATGTGTTATGTGTCGGATTCCGGCACCCAATAGACAGCTGACTTTTTATTTTTTTATTTATTTATTTGCAGTTTGTTAACTGGGAAAGTCCATTGGGCCAAAATGAGCCTGTTTTCAATGGAGGCCCAGGGAGAAAAGCTCCATATACAATTATTACATAGCTAATATCCACAAAGTTAAGTGCAATACAGTTTTCAAAACTACTAAAAGGACAGCAATATAGAAGACAGAAAAATAACATTTGAGCAAGGTGTTGTAACAAAGCATTGAATGAAATTAAAACATAAGTATTTTGTAGTACATAAGAATAACTTGGATTGCAGGCACTTATGCACTCAGTTTCATGAGGTGAGAGGTAGGAAGAATTAGCAAAAGAGTAGAACAGTGAGAGGTGAATAGGCTGAGTTATGAGAAAGGAAAAAAGGGAGAGGGACTGGAAATGAAATGAAGGGAGTCACTAGGGTGAGTTATGAGAAAGGAAAAAACAAAGGACGGGGGAGCAGAAATTATATAGAGGGAGTCAGGTGAGGTGAGACCATGAGCATTTCCGGTGAGAAGAGAGATGGAAATGGAGCATGGTCTTGAAAGCAGAGTGGTTTTGGGTGATTCGAATGTGGGGAGGGGGGGGAATTCCATAGGCAAGTGAGGGAGAAAGACAGGAGAAATTGCCCAGGTGCACGTAATGGTTTGTACACTTCAAGGAGGTTCTGGTTACTGGATGTGAGTAGTCTGTCAAGATGATGCAAGGTGAGTATGGAGGAGAGGGAAGGACAGTTAGAGGGTTTGAAAATGAGTTTGTGAGCAGTTAACAGTTTTATGTAAATGAGATAGTGTGGGAGTTCCAGCCAGTTAAAGGGGTGGAGTGCATCACAGTGGTGGGAGGAGGATTTGATCCCAGTAGCAAACATAGAGATTTTATTGTAGCAGGATGACAGTTTTGACTTTAGGGGGGATTGAAGGTTGGTGAGGAGAGGGGCTCCATACGAGAGAGGGGATGAGGTAGGAAATAGACAGTATATGTTTGGAAGAGGGAGTGAGATAACAGATGTGACAATACAGCATTCCAAGCTTTTATTGTGTTTTCTTAATATTAGTTTGTATATGAATGTGAAACTTTAAATATTTATCAATGATAACACCTAGAAGTTTTGTATGGGAGACTATTTCAATGGGAATCTTATTCTGACTGACTATGGAGAAGGAGTTATCGATAGAGGTGTTTTTAGATTCAGTAAAGATCATGATTTTGGTTTTGGATGCATTGAGAACAAGGTGATTTTTCAATATCCAAGACTCGGTACGAGAGAAGGCATCTTGTGTTAGTTGCATGAGTTTGGGGAGAGATTGAGCATAGCAAATTATGGTGGAATCATCCACGTATTGGACAAGTTTGGTATTAGGGATGCACTGATGAAAATTATTAATGAAGATGTTAAAAAGTAAGGGACCCAGTACTGAGCCTTGTGGAACAAAAAGGAATTGTATCTTCACCTTCAAAAAACTACACAAAATACCCCTCAAAAATTTTGGTCAGGTATTAATAACCTTCTTAAACCAGGATATTCTACTACTCCTACCCCCTCAGGATTTAACCCTAATACCTCTACTCAGATCCCAGATGCCTTTAATAACTACTTTACAGAAGCCATTCTAACACTAGCAAACTCACTACCAACACCTACTGCATCCTCACATGATACCTCTCCAGCCTCTACTAATGTCTTTCAAATCCAACCTGTCTCTTCTTCTATCATATATAAGCTTCTCTTAAAACTAAAACCGTGCACCCCATCGTGACCAACTCCTTCTGAATACTTACAAATTGCTGCAAAGCTATCTATCACCCAATATCTATTCTGATAAATAGGACCATCTCTGAAAGGAAAATCCCTTCAGTTTGGAAGATATCTCACATTCCCCTTCATAAAGGGGCCCTTCTTCTGAATTATCCAATTATCGTCCATTGCCTTACTGTCCCCATTAGCTAAGATAATGGAAAGGTGTATACACAAACAATTTCTTAACTACCTTCTTCAAAACAACCTTCTAGCTGACTGTCAACATGGTTTCAGGCCCCATCACAGTACTACAACTGCCCTTCTGTCCTTTGCTGACTCCATAGAAATCGAAACAGTAACCTTCTCTCATCTGCTCTATTTATAGATCTATCAAAAGCTTTTGATATGGTTAACCATAACATACCTCTTTGAAAAACTTAACAACCTCTCCTTAAGCTCACATATTTTACAGTGGTTTAGAAGCTATCTTGAAAACAGGCAACAAGCAGTTCTTTGGGAAAACAACCTTTCATCTTTACTCGCAGTAAATGCTGGTGTCCCACAAGGATCTATCCTTGGACTCTTCTTTTCTCAGTATTTATTAATGACCTATATTTGAGCATTACCACAAGCAACCTGCATCAATATGCAGATGACTCATTGATCTGCTCTGCCATTAATATTTCCTCTCTCAGTCCATCACCCAAACAACCTTTCATAGCGTTGAAAAATGGTTTATGCAGCACTGCCTCCTCCTTAATCCCAAAACAAAACTTCTTCTCTTTACTCCTACTAACAAATCTCCTACACCTCTCTTTACTATCACCTCAGATAATTCTACCTGCATTAACCCTGACAATACCACTTTCGACTATTAGGTGTAACCATTGACAACCATCTTAACTTTGATGACCAAATTAATAGTACTATTAAAGCTGTTAATAAAAAAATTGGGACACTCTACAGAATTAAACCCTTCCTTACCCCAGCAGCTAGAAAAACCATTGCACAGACCCACCTGCTCTCCACCCTTTTTTTATGCTTCGCTATATATACCACACTATCTAAAGTAACATCAATAAACTCTCAACCTGTTATAACAGTATAGCTAGATTCATTAATGCAACTCCCCTTAGAACTCACCACTGTCACAACCTGAAACAACTAAATTGGCTAGAACTAAATAACCACCTACTCTACCAACAACTACTTATCATTCATAAACTTCATTTCCTGAAAATGCTCCAAGCCTGGCTAGACTTATTTCTCCATATAGAACCTAAACACACTTGCTCCACCAATAAGTTTCTAGTATCCATAACTAAATCATATAATAAAGCTGGGGATGCACTATTTTCAAATTCCATAGGGAAACACTGGAATCTAATCCCTCAAGAAATAGCTACTCTACAGTCCACCTCTCTGTTCAAAAGACAAATCAAAGCACATCTTACTTCAATGGCTATGTCCCTGTACCAATCGATTGAAAGTGTATGTCTCAATACTTTATTATTTTTCCTTCCTGTCCCCTTACTGGCCCTACCTGATGCTTTTGGAGTTGAGAGTTGAATCCTAAGGGATTATTTTTTCTTTTT